>NW_025763414.1:600000-978718 GCF_003444635.1 Morchella importuna
CTGTACTATCTCCTTAATATCGACCTTAGATGAGCGATCTTTCTTTTGAAGATTAAATGTCGCCTGCTCAAGAACCTTGCTGAAAAACCAAAATGAGAATCCCACTCGCATTTCTCCTACGTGTGACTCTATTCACCCTCCTCACACTGACTACTCGGGCTGCTCGGAACTTGAATGATTCAAGCACAAATTCATGTTACGACTCGTGTAAGGATCCTTTCGACACCTTCGTGGTATGCGGCGTACCATTTTCACCGGATGAGGATATGAGGATATACATGAATATCTCATATTACACACCCACCCAGAGTAATTGTCTCTGTATGACCCGTGGATTTCTCCGTTCTGCGTTAGAGTATATTGACCCCAACCGTATTATATGAGAGGAATTATCACTTACATGTATATAGTTGTTTTTACTGCCATGATATCACCCCCGTAGGGTGGGAGGACTGGTGCGTCCTTTCAACAACGAGCAGTACTCTTCCGGCAGGTATTATTGCTGCAATAGTTATTGGTGTTTTGGTATTTTCTGGGGGTATAATTTTTTCGATATATTGGTGTTTGGCGGTTAGGAAACAAAATTCCAGTGAGAGGGCGTCGGTTTCCGAACAGGAGGGGCTGGGAATGGGTTCAAGGAGGGGGAGCGAAGCCGTGGAAGATCCAGGTCCAGATCCAGATCCGCAAGCAGAATCAAGGAGAGCAAGTGAAGCTGCTGAGGTCCAGGAACCTCCAGTGATGATAGAGCTGGAAGATAACGGGCTGAGAGTAGAATTGCCAGCTTTTTAGATTAAATCTGTTTATAGCATATACTATTTTTATGGAGTCTGGGGATTTAAGGGAGTTTAGTAAATACACGTATACGTATTTTGCGTTCAAAATACTAAGAGAATGGACACTAACTGATTCCACTTCTAGATAGCTGATTGATAGCAAATTGATAATGAGTCGTTATATTCCACATTACCTATAGCTATATAACTGTATAGAAGGGAGAGAGAGGAGGTTTTTTCGCGAAAGAGAAAAGAATTAACATATGGTACAAGGAAATAATATTCCAGTCCTCTGGTATCTTAGCGCCTCGCTACCAGTATGAATGATGGCACAAACTGAGAGGAAACACATCTAGCTCCTCCTGTAGCATCATAACCGTAGGGTCCTTTGTTTCGACCATCATTGACACTACTCGTGGTTTGTGGGGACTTCCTGGACATCCATTCTCTTTGCCCTCCTCTCCAGTCTCGTCTTTCTCAGCCTCTCTAATTCTGCCCTGATCTCATCGCGGTCAAATGGAATCTTGTGTGTCTCATTCGCTTTCGGCCAGAAATCGGGGACGGAGAAGCGATTGTCGAGATTTGTACCGAAGTAGTACATAACCGCGATCGGGAACATAATATACCTGTCCGTTGATCCGTGATGTTAGAGTTTGATGTTTGGTGGCGGCAGTGAAGTGGGGCACTCATTCATACATTCCAAACTGCGACAGAGGGAAAACGAAAGAAGAAAAATTAGTTTATTCGCTTGATTCCCTTCTTAACAAGACCAATTTGATAGGTACCTTGAAGACTTCCAAATTACTGCCACCCATGATTGCTGAATTGTGTTTTATGGATTGGTGATATCGTTGACCTCGTTGCGCGGGATGTGGCGTGTGTTTGTTGCAAAGAAGTTGAAATAAGCTTTGTTGGACATCGGCATCCCTGCCTTAACGTCATCGGGACCGCATGCTCATAGAGCCGCCGAGGAATAACATGTACCTACAGCCTGTTAGCGGTGGGATACGACGAATCCACCAATTGGTTTTGTAATTGCAATTGACTAGAAGTGTTGGACAATATTTATGCAATTGGCATGGCTGATACATACTTAATATGCACAAAGGCCTGTGCGCCTAGCTAGCTAGGGCAATCCCAACGATCGACTGGTCTACAGTATTTTAGGGTCAATCCTAAAAGACCCCTCTGAAGCTGCATACATGTGCTGCATATACGTTACTTAAAAGACAGATACTATTACATGTAAGTCAATAGGCATTTGACTCTCTTGCTGCTCTTAATTGCTTTTTGCTTGTAGAAAACAAGACCTAGAATCTGTGACGCGAGATTACATGTAGTATAGGCAGCCGCAGCTAATACGCTGAATCTTTACCCATGATCATTTCCCTTTGTATGCGTCTAGGGGTCTTCCGGGAGCCCCTTCATGTCGCTAAAGATTAAAGACATTGGCGCCGGAGTGAATGAGAGCGCTCAGGCTCCATGCTTCGAAACAGACATAATTAATATGGATAAGATCAATACGGAGTTTAAAACTGACAGATCAAGAACATAGTCTAACAATCAAAAGGGCAGATAAATGTTAATGTGAGTAGTGAAATAAGAATAACTATCTCAGTAAAAAATGACAAGGGCGATCGATCATGATCGATTTGGGAAGATTATAGTCAACAGTTCGGGTTCCGAAAGCAGTACAAAATTAAATCGGAAGCATTAACCTCGAATATTTTGAACAAAAAGAAATACTCAACCATCATGATATATAGTAAGCTATTTCCCCAGCTTTCCGTCAGGGAAACAGACTCCTTTAAATACAAGAATTGAAATACCTGAGTGCATACATGTATCTTTATCATTATAATTAATATAAGCTAAGTTTATAAACCCTACTTAGAAAGCCTGAAGCAAAAAGAGATTTAATGATACCACGGTGTAAGAAAAAGATTTCCACTAATAATGGATTATCTCGCTTGAAGAAATCAGTATCTAACTACATTTGTCTTAATCTAGTAGACTACATGTGTTCGAAACCTGTAACTATCCCTTTCCCAATCTTTTTTTTGGCCAGATAAGTAACACTCACTGCAAGGAAAGTGATGCGTCTATATGCTTGTTATGATTTAAACTTTCATTTACCAGGGTGAGCCGTGCTAATACGTATGTTCCGTGTATGGCATGATGCACCAAATGGTACAGTACAGGTATGCGACAGGAATTCTGTTCCATCTACTACATGTACCTGTAACCATATATCTAAAGTACTCAAATATGAAGAGAAAAAAAATTGAAGAATATTGTATTTATATTTGCAATATGCAATCGAAAAGAAGCTTCAAAGGTTGCGATGTCAAACATAGAATTCCATGTATTTTGGGTTACCCGGGCGATCATTACCCAGTGGTGTATGGTGGGGTAGGGAATTCAATGACTGTGCCCCTCCAACAAATATGCAAACAAACCCTGTAGCCCCTTCATAATCCACCTGTACCTTCGTTCCTCTTGCAAACCTTTGTCAGTAATAGAAACCCCAGCTCCTCTTAAGAAAACATCATCCAAATCCTTTCAAAATGGCACCAACCGCACCGACCTCCACTCTACAGACACCTGGGCTTAAATGGTGGCTTACACATCTCGAAACCGACTTTCACCATGAAAACTCCGTCGAACTCTATGTCGGGTTAGTTCTCATTCTCTAAGAAGTATTGGGTTCTGCAACTAACTTGACGGGCTGCAGGGCACTCAAACGCCGTGTCATACGGAACCCCGTCCCCGCAGCTGTTGGGACTGCACAGCTCTTCCTCCGCCTGATCTCCTCATACCGTTTCCAGAGCATACGGCAGCTGGTCGACTATATTTCAGGCGTTGAGGAGCGGCTCTCTGCTGCACGTCCAAGAGAGATGTCGGTCAGGAACATGGCGCGAAGGGTTGTTGGGATTATCCGTGAGGAAGCAGAGAACAACGGAATGGGTGATCAATTCCAAGAAGCGCTCCGTTCAGAGGACTTTGAGGGTAGGAAATTTCTTTCTGTATCGACGTGAGTCAAATGCTTAACATTTATATAGAAGCGCTCCAAGGTGGTCCCACTGCACTCAAGAAACGTCCCTCACTCATGACCGTCAAGTCATTTGCGGTTGCGGCCTCAAACCCTTCGTTAACAAATGTCTTTGAGATATTCTCTCACCCCTCCTCGTCAATTACCTCATCTGCTACGTCTTCACCTCCGTCTACCGGCGTTGCCAAGCCACAGTCCTCTGTGCAACATGACGTCCGCCCGGCTATAATCCAGGATATCCAGGAACTTATTGAGGAGCTTGATTCGTGCGAGACGAATCTTGCGGAGTATGCGATGAACGTTATCCACAGGAATGAAGTTATTCTCACTTACGGGTTCCCTTCTACCGTCCAGCGACTTCTCCTTCGTGCCGCGCAGAAGAGAGATTTTACCGTCGTTGTAGTTGAGGGATCGTTGAATGTATACCGGAAGACCCACAACGCGGTGATGAACAAAGATACCGCCAATGAAGAGGACGAGGACGCGGCTGAGCTTGCGGCGAGAAAGAGTCTTCAGGACCGCGGAATTCAGGTTATCGTTATCTCGGATTCCGATGTGATCAACTTCATGGGCAGAGTCAATAAGGTGATTTTGGGAACAGAGTATGTGTTTGCCGATGGAAGCCTGCTAGCTCCTGCTGGAACGAAAAACATCGTAAGGGCTGCAAAGGCAAGGAACACCCCGGTGGTAGTTTTATCGGGGTCATACGCTCTATGCCCAATTACTACTTTCTTCGAAGACCAGTGGATTGAGATGGGAGCACCTAAGACTGTTGATTTCCAAGAAGGTGGGTTATACTCTCCGATAAAGGAATATATGGGAAACCTCATTAACCGATGAAATAGGATACGTTATCGACAACGTGGAAATGCCGAACCCAATGGTAGACTTTATCCCAGGAAGCTATGTGGGATATTTCGTTACGAACAAGTATTTTACCCCTCCTCTATCTAATTTCCCTCAATCCTTCCCTCGCGTATAAATACTGATATGTGAGAACAGTGGTATTGTCGCACCAAATGCGATGTATCGTGCTACCCTAGACCTATACCATATGTCTGAATGTGACCTTCTATAAGCTGATTGAATAACTAGTATTTCAGCGTTCTTATTCCCCTACTCTATTCTGTATATTTACAAAATTCTCGGGTTGATTCGGTGGGCGTTAAGCTTCTGATTTTGTTTCTTCGCTTTTTTCTTTCTCTTTCTTCCTCGAATTTGTCCTCTTCGTTGCTCATGCCTAGATGGTTGTGTATGAATTCTTCTTATTCAAGTGTATGCTTTTTTTTTTAGAATTAGTGATTTGCTAATCTCGCTGCATTCAATGTAGCTATTTTATGCCCATCTTAAACTAGCAGAATTCTGTAAATGATCGTGATCACATGCATGAGCCATAACTTAAAATGCGTACGTTCAAAACGGTTGTCCACCGTGCCCAAAGCCGAGAATCATAAGATGATGGTACCAGATGGGGGGTTTCCACCAAAAAGAAATTGGTCTTGGAGTTTATCTGCTAGGGATTGGAGCTATGTAGTACTAGCTGCTTAATCACCCGATCAAACCTAGCTTGGATCGCAATTATAATGACATGTACATGTAGTTACGTAGAATTATCGTAGAACCGCAGGTGTTGAGGTAGGGTTAGGTGAATCGTTTCAAGCTGGGTTAAGGTTTAAGCGTTAAGGGTTTAAGGGTTAAGCTTCGCATTCCACCCCAACGCTACATGTACATAGCTACTTGTGAATCCGTAGCATAGCATAGTGGGAGCGCGCTGGATTAATTTATTTTGCAGATAATCTCCAATCATGAAAATTACTTTCGCGTCATGTAATGTCACTCGATCATCTTCAAAGCTCGGAGTTTAGATATATCCGTGTCAAAAAAAAAAAAAAAAAAAAAAAAAAAAACATGTGATACCAAATCCAATGCGTTTATATAAGGAAAGCTGCGGTTGCAGGCCTCAGCGAAGGAACCTAACCCTTCACCGAACCTTTCAGGCCATACATATGATAAATAATCATACAGAAGAGTTCAATCGACAAAAGAAAACAAGATCTGATCGGCAAATTGTTGAGAATCGTAGCATAAAACTGAAAGAAAATACGAGAACTGCAGTGCTACCCTAGATTTCAATCCCACAAGGAAACTATAGAAAAAAAGAAAGGAAAAAAACGACAGTATACCAATCAGCGGAAAAAAGCGCATATTGCTAGACATCTCGAGGTATTAGGAAGTTTCCGCAACCTCTTCCTCACCTTCATAATCCGCATTAACAGCTGTACCACCTCCGCTCAACCTAATTATCAACTCCCTTATCCCGCGTAAATTCTCCAGAAGATCGTACCCATCATCGTCGTCCTGAATGATTTCTCCTAAGAAGTTCTGCAGTATGGCTTTCAAGTTTTTGCCCTTCGACTTTCTAAGTGGTTTGTATCCGGCATGCGGCATGGCTAAAGACAAATCTATAACCAAGTGGTGTTTGAGCTGTAGTTGCCATAACTCCATATGTAGCGAGTGACCGATGAGTATCGTCTGACTGTCTATCCATTTCAAAAGCTCTGCTCTTGCATTTTCAAAGGAGTCCAAGAACTCCCCTGCCGCGATGGCTAGCTGTGCCATATCTTCTGTGACTCCGGTCCATCGTGTTCTATAGTCGGCTATTTGTTTTCTGGGACGAACTATCATGTCGATTAGGACTTCCCCGGTGAAGAAGTCGATTGCAATGAGCTGGATCAATTCGCTGGTCGCCTGGGTAGAAACGCCCACCCCGCAGCCAAGAACGACTGCTTTTCGTTTCGGATGACGAGAAGATGGCTCTGGTGTTAGTTGGAGCATCGGCCCCTCGAGACCCTCAGTGTTTATGAATGAGTGTTTATCTTGGACTTTGCATCCTTTGATTCTTTTCTTGCAGCAGCTGGGACGAGTTTTATCTCCCTGATTTTGTAAGTTATCATTGTGGAAATCAATATTGATAGTATAGTGGTAAATACTTACATCCTTCTCCCATCTACCAGTATGGTACGAACAGATAACGTTTTCCTCTAGATCTAGCTTCGATTTAACACCTAGAAAATCAGCTTTATCTTTATTCACGATCTCTTCAAAAAAGAGTACCTGTAGACTCACCATGACAATTAATACATTTGGTTTGATCCTGGTGACCGAACTTTTGAGGGGGCTCGAAATATTCATTTTCTAAAAGAACATCTTGCTCTTGTGTCATTGACAACAAAGTTTCGACAGCATCCGGGGTCTCAATAATTAACCAAGACCACCGGTCCGGGCTAGGTCGTGTGGCGTTACGTAGATTCTTTTCCTCTATAAAGTTCTGATGGTTTTGTAGCTCTTCCTCGGTGTTGAAGATGCGCCTACATTGAGGGCTACATGTATCGCATGAAAATTGATCTACTATATCCAAAATCGATTGTTCTGCCTGTTTTTGTCGCACAGTGCGGGCGTCCAAAATTCGCTGGAAGTCCCGCATGCTTTTATCGTGGAATTTCGGGGATTCCAAATCAACAAAAGTTTCAGTTTGCGACTCACAGTCAGTTTTAGGGGCCTCCTGGGGCCCAGCATCTTCCACCACCTCCGCAGTCTCTGCCGCAGGCACCAAATGAGCTTCTAGATCCTCTTTGCAATCGAAAAATTTTCCACAAGGTGGATCGCATTTATTGCATGGGAATTCTTGCTTCGAATACCGAGTGATCAGGTGTTGTGATTTCTCGATCATAAGATCCAGATGCTGGTTCAGACATTCAGAGCTGTCGAGGGTGCTCCCACAGGGCGGCGTGCATGTATAACATTTCATTGGAAATTTCGCCTTCTTGGCATCGAAAGCATCTTTCTCTCTGAATGATTTGAGACGTGTGTCCATCGCATTATCCAATACGATATCCAGATGCTCTTCGACAGCTTCCTCGGTGTCGAAGATATTTCCGCAGAATGGCTTGCATAAATCACATGCAAAAGAGGGTAAGATTTGGGTGTCAATCTCAAAAATCCTCTCCCTCATCAATTCAAGATCTGTGTTCATGGTCTCGATCTCGAGGCGATGTTTTTCCTTCATTTCTTCCAGTTTTTTCTCAAGAGCTTCGATCCGGATTTGAGCAGTTTGCTCTGCCGATCTGATATCTTCCTCCAAATTTTGGATCTCAAGATGTGTCTTTTGCTCGATATGGGCTGTTAAAGCTTCATGAACTTCAAATATCTGGTTACATGCAGGATCACAGCTCTCACATAGGAACAGAGTTCTGCTCCGGCGGATGGCTGGACTTGGAGGCTTCTCGTTTGTACCCAAAAGCTCAGAGTGTTTCCCACTCGTACCCAGAAACTCAGAATAGTTCTCATTCATATCTAAACGCTTGGAAGACTTCCCCTTTAAACTCACGGACTTGATATGTGCTTTCTTTTCCTCTTCGGTATCGAATACGTTCCCGCAGAACGGGTGGCATGTCCAGCATGGATACGTTGAGGATCCTTGCTTTTTCAGTGAATTGATGGGGGTTTTGCTCCGGGCTGACTGAGCTTTCTGGACTAGTTTAGTTGGTTGGAGTAATTGGCCTGGATAGTCTGGATAGTCTGGATAGCCTGGATAGCCTGGATTGTCGGGATGGTCTGGGTGGTCTGGATGGCTTGCTTTGTCTGGGTGGTCTCGCTGATTTGATTTGATTATTTGGCCTAGCTGGACTGACTGGGATGGTGTAGCTCGCCGGGTTGGCTGTAAAGGCTGAATTGGTGTGGCTCGCCGGGTTGGCTGTAAGGGCTGAATCGGTGTGGCTCGCCGGACTGGCTGGACTGGCTGGACTGGTGTGGCTCGGGATCGACGTGTTTGCTGGGACATGGAATCTAAGATAGCTTGTTGTGTAGGGGTGATATCTGTCTCTAAAGGAAATCAGATCACTTTATCTGGCTTAAATATAATATCTCTATAGCTAGACTTACGGGTATTATGGGGGCCATCGCATGACATAACGCAGGTATTACTACCACAATTACATCGAAATCGGTTTTCGTCACTGCTGACGACTGCCGGAAATCTTCCTGACACGGAAGAGACTTCAGTATGATGAGTCGTTGACCCTGTAGAGCTCCCAGCTACAGATAAATCCCTTTTGCGCCGAGTGCCGGGAGGTTGAGGAGGATTCTCCGTAATTAACGGATTAAATTTATGGCGAGCAGCTGGTCGCGATGGGCTTCCTAACTCAACTGTACCTTCTTCTTCATGACGGACAGGCGGTAGAAATGTAGATTTCCTAAACATATAGGGACCTTCTTCTTCTTCTTCTTCATGACGGACTGCTAAAGATGAGGGTTCCCTAGTCTCAATTGAACCCTGGCTCCGGCGGGAGCGTCGAGATGATCGAGAGCCCTCTGGAACAGAGGATTTTTCCTCACGCGCACGGCGGCGAGCTTGATCTTGAGATACCCATTGGGCAGTTCCTCCATACTCGCTACGGCGGGTACCAGCAGCTTTTGAGTTCCCATGCAGCATGGACCTGATATGCCCATCGAGGCCTTCCTGCGTGTCAAAAGTCCTCCCGCATGGCGGCTGACACACCTGACAGCAAAGTCCCCCACTTCCATGTGCCATGCTCATGTGCCGACCCAGAGCACTCGAGTTTGGCAGACTACACCCACACTCCCTACAAACGAAGGGGTGAGAGAACCACATATGTGATACCACCCCTGACTTTCTGGAGGGCAGAGAAATATGGCAGTAAGCACACTCATGAGGCACTGTTTCGAGATGCTCATCAAGGCTTTGATCGCGAGGAAAGGGCTTATGGCAGACGAAGCAGGGCGGTGGTTGGTGCTTGATACTGATATGGTAATCTAGCGATTCTTGATCCCGGAAAAGGAAGCTACAATCCTCACAGGGGAGAGGCTCTGGACGATCTTTTTGGACAGCGGGGTCCGAACCGTATGAGAAATATGGATCATTCTCATAGTAATCGTATTGAGGTATTTCAGAGGTTGTCGTCGAGGGCGAGGCGTAATTACCGGCTCTATGTACTTCTGTATTGAGCATAGAGCTACGCCGCGAGGAACGGTCTTTGTCATGGGAAGAGGACGTCAATGGGGCTACTCTTGAAGGTGGGCCCATTTCAGATGCCCTATTCTGGGCGACAAATCTGAGAGTGGGGTCTGGTTGGCCGTTCAACCTCGGAGGTTCGTGATAGCCGTTTTTCTGCAAGACTGCTTCGCTGAACGAGAGATTTTGATTTGGACCTCTCAACAGAGTCTCTATCCTATCCATTTGGCTTTCTGTTTTATTTCCCATTGCCAATTGTATTCTTGCCTCCTCCATTTCTTGCCTCCTTCTCTCTTCGTTCGCTTTCTGGGCAGCTTTGATCGTGGCATCGTATGCTGCCTTGTTGTGGAAGGAGAAAAAGTGCTGGTCAACAGCATTCTGAGTGCGAAAAACCTTGTGACAAGATTTATGGCTGCAGGGGAAGGACATTGCTAGCGAGGTTGAATTCGCCAATTTGGAGAGAGGGGGGAACTGACAACGGGAATATACATTTTAAGTTACGCAGACACATTTATATCCCTACAACGTAAGAGTAGTACCGGGGAGGTGAGGGGTGCTGCTGGATACAGTTGTACCTATACCCAAGTGGGTTGCCTGAATCCTGCGTAACATGGGATATGCAGAAAAACGTCATGGTCTCATACACACTTTTCGTTCGTGGGAAAGACACACTTTTCGCTGCCTGAACTCTGCAGTTCGTATATCCCAATCGATGAGATATCTATCTTGTACGTCTAGGGTTGATACACATCATAGAAAGCGTTGGCACGAGTGATATTGTATGATTGCCGCTAAACTATTTCTGTATGCGCTGCATGTATGGCGCTAGTCCCTATTTGGCTGGACGCGTTTATGGCCTTTCCGCTGGCGAAATAAGTTCGATGGCGAATGGGAATTACATTACCAGCAAAAGAACAACAGTACCTTTTTTAACTAGTGAATATTATACTAGCTAGAACAATTCAAAAAGCCCTTATGTTTTCATGCTAAGGAAGGAGACTCTAGCGGGTGAGGAAATACATCAATTTTAACGTTTCCTATACCAAAATTCGTATAAAAAAACATTTTTTAATGCATTAACCGACCGACCCCTCAGTAAAGGCACTCCTGTTCCCTCACAAATGCCCACTCCCAGGGAGTGGGCCCGGTATAACAGGTATGAAGTCTTGTAAGCATCGTAATACAAAAGATAAGAATCAATTTATCGGCCCCTGGTACTCTAAATAGATTACTGAGACTCGAATAGTGTGGTAAATGAGCTGAGCCGGCTCGAGCCTTGAGCTCGAACTTTCGGCTCATTCACAATGAGCCTTACTACCCAGTAAGCCCGAGCTAGCTCATGAGCATAATTTTACTTATATTTATATGTCCCGAAGATTTAATTGTGGGAATTGCAAATATAGGCTTATTGTCTTTCTGCAGATAATGATTCCATGGAGCTATTTTTCCTCTTGATCGTTAACCCCTGATCTTGGCAGAAGTGTTTCCTGTTATATCGATCATTGGCCACCGGTCCGAGCCTTTTCACGGGCCTCTACCAAAAGCTCGAGCTATATAGCTCGAGCCTAGTGTACTGGATCCGCCCGCTTTTTGGTTCTGTAGCTATTGCAAACGAGTGATATTTCATGATCCCTCATACCGGCTCTAGTCTTTCGCCCTTAGAGACAGACGAAGAGAATTCTGTATTGATATACCTTTGGAAAAATACATAATGACCAATCTTCCGAATTCATTCTTATACAAAAGCTGGTATAAACGGCCGAGATATATATCATTAATTAAGGGGTCCATTCAACTACTAGTAACACGTATCTCCAGATAGACCACAAGTTAATTTTTGTTTTCAACTATCTAGTCTTTATGGTATTAAATCTACTTCTTCCGGGAATATTGGGTTTTTATATGTTACTATTACCGCTCCGAGTCTGGCCATGAAACCAACACCAAGCTCTTTCGGGAGTCCTGATTTTCTGGGTCGACCCACGGACCTAAGCGCTTGAAATCGGGGCACATTAAAAGAAGTAAGGTTAATTGGCGCTCGGCATGTAGTTTTGCTTCTTTTCAGAGATAATCAAGGAACTCAGTTTGAGACACAGTATATCACTCGGTACCATTTACCGGCTCATCATCGCACACTGCTGCACCCTTCTTGATTGATTAATGCCATTATTAACTGCTAGGTGAATTTGTTGAACAATCATCTCTTGCAAGAAAACTCTAATATATAATGCATCAATCCCTTTGTTGAAAAAGACAAGACATCTATTCATACAATGAACGCCGCCCAAACATATGCAACATCCGTCCAATCCAAGCCATACCATACCATACCATACCAAACCATTGAAACCAATGAAAAATGAAAATGAAAAAAGAAAAAGAACTAATCCAAGCCAAAACCAGGCTGAGCCGAAACCAAGCTAACAATAAAAAAACATTATGTAAAAAAGCCCCAACAAGATGGATATAGGGTATGATAAATATAATATAGGTAAGAAAGACAAGAAAGGAGGGGTACAGGGCCGGGCAAATAGTACTATGAGATCCTGCATTCCCTGTTAATCTCCTTACTGGGTCTCCAGTCAATGATTTTGTCCCTCTTGTCTTCCTTGTTCTTGCCCTTCTTCTCTTTCTCCTTATCTTCGGACTCCTTTCCTTTACCCTTCTTATCTTTCTTCTTTGCCACACTCGCATTCTCCGAAATCTCGCTCTCGCCGCTATCTTCGCTCGGCCGCTCATCCCCGGGCTGCTGCTCCTCCCGCTTCTGCTGCTCCTCGCGTTTCCACTCGCCGCTCTTACGGGAGCCGAACGAGAATATATCCTGGCTCTTTCCCCTCCCTGGCAAACTCTTACGCATACTCTCCCAGCGATCGCCTACTGCGTTCTCACTCTTTGATCGTTTCTTCGCCGACTCGATTGACGCGCCATCCTTTGAACCGGGCCTCTGAGGGGATCTTGATGATGGGCGTAGTCGCTCAATCTGCTCCCCAGGAGTTGAAACTTCGGACCGGCCCGGGAGCGCGAGAAATCCTGCAGTGTACTCTGGCGGAGGCGAAGTACCAAGCTCTGGGGCGGTTTTATGGTTATCATATGAAGGTGGCTCGTTGACCGTTGGTTCAGGAATCATAGGTATTGTTAAGATGCTATTTTCAGACGAAGTTGAGAGTATCGAGAGGCGTTTCTCGGATGTGGCTTCCATCGAATGTATAGCCGGGGGTGGAGGTCCCACAACTCTTTCATCCGAGTCAAGGGGTTGTACCTGGTAAAACAGCATGTATGGGGTTTCTTCTTCAAAGGCAGTCTTATGGTCAATCTCCTTGACTCGTTCTGCAATGTTCATGTCATCAAATCGCAGCCACATCCCCTCCCTATCACTTCTTACCAGGGCGATATAATGACCACTGTGGACCGAATTGCCGCGATGGCAGACGGCGGATTGGAGCACCAGCTTAAAATTCCCGTATATCCGCCCATCTTCGCCCATCTCATCATCACTCACAAAAGTTGGTAAAGCGACCTCGAGTGGGACATCAATTTTCCTAGGATCCCTCTGAGCACCATGCTTCGGGTGGTATGAGTATCTTTTCAGACACAATCCCAAGACCGGGCGGTTCTTCGCGAAATGCTCTGCATAGTTGGACGATCGGTTCTCTGCTTCAGGTAAGGAGGCTGTATAAAACGGTAATATGCTGAAAAAGCACCATGCTGGAAGCATAACTTCCTTCCGCATCGTCGTGGCACGTTTTCGGCGCCCGCCAGGAACTACAACATGATCTTCAACAGTTACAGTACGCACGAGGGACAATGACTCTTTTCTTGGCTGTGTGGAAGGGCCTGATGATTCGGAGGTTTGGAATGAAGGTGTGACGGGGGTTTGAGGAGTTGCTATAGGGCTGCTTGGCTGGGAACCTAGATCAGCAGTCTCGATATGAAGTACTTCAGGGCCCTTCTCATCTGCATGATCATGGTCAGGCATGCGTAGTGGATCCATCGTTGCCTGGCGCTCCAATTGGCGCCTTACATCAACTCGGCTATGAAAATAGGCTGTGAATGTAAGCTTTGGAGCTTGTTCTTTTCTTTCAAAGGAAGCTTCTTACACTCTAGGCAAGCTTCAAGTGGGACTACATCATCTGGCCCCCACTCAGGAGGGATAGATAGGTTTAGTAATCGCTCATTGATAAACTTGTGGTCGTCATCAACCATTTCCTTTCCGCCGTGAGCGATATCAACTTTGACGGTCAAGAGAGGAAGTTTGAGTCTGTCAGTAATAAAACCAAATAGTTCCGAGGGGTCTTGCTGTTGACCGGAGACTGCCTCGGCCCAACCAGCGTCGTTTAATGCCCACTGCAACTTTGTTATCTGTGAAAGTAAAAATATTAATATCTATCTGCCCAAAATATCTTCTCCGGTGAAGCCATGGCCTACAATTTCCGTGGTAACCGATGTCCCTTTTCGCGACAGATTAACAAATAGTCGTATATGAGCAGCCATCTTCTTGGCATCATCGTCTATATCGTTTGCGGGGCTATATATCATGGCCTACAAAAAAAAAGATGGAACTCGCAAAAGGCGAATACCCAGAGCTCAGCCAACACGAAACTTTTACGGGGGAGAGGGAAGAGAAGAACTGTGAAAACCACCTCAAAAGCCTTCATGTTCCCAAACATGGCAAACAAGAGCGAATCTATAAAGCACGTCACGCCACCATTATTCTCCGCGCCGCCCAGCATCCTGACATCGGTCGAGATATCGTACACGACGCCGTCCTTCGAGTCCTCGATCGCGATCAGCACCTGCAGCGCCTTGTCCGGGTCGCTGCTCGCGCACCGGCCCCGGAGCACCTCCAGCACCTTCTCGTCCGGGACGGCGATCCCGAGCTTGGACAGCTCTCTCTGGATCCGAGGGACCTGCGAAACAAAGATCGGTTGTAAGCCCGAGTGCATTCCCCAAGCGGATGCCAACAGGCCTTGGGCGTTTAAGAGCAGTTGTAAAAATACATTTGCGTCATCCCTAGCAGACGACTCGGCGGCGGCCCTTGCCGACCCCAGCGACAGCGATTTTCTCGACCTGTCCTCGGCCGCGCCGTAGAGTTCTCCGGAGAAGCGTCGGGGCTGTTGGTGCCACGGGAAGGAGGACATTTCTCAGTTAGCTATCTATCCATTAAGCGTCCCCAAACACAGGTAGGAGAAGAAGCACTCAAAGAGATAACAAAATGCTCGGGAGAATATTGGTAAGACATTCTTCCTAATGACATAATGCTTCGCGATGGGCATACAAGGGACCTTGAAAGATATACCTTGCTTTTGCTTTCACGCCCGCCCCGAAAGCTCTTCCAGCGGGAAAGATCTATATTCATGTCGGCCTGGAGATAGATAATAGATAATAGGTAATAGGTAATAGGTAGTACTGTATGCAGGGGGACCTTGGAGAGAACAAAAAAGAAGTATTAATGAAGGATTGAAGATATATGTGGGAGCAGCAAGGGGGGGGACGCGGTATGTCTCGTTAAGTATCCAGATGCAAGTGCGTGGGAGGGGCGAGTGGAGAGTATGGAGGGGAATGGCTTGGGTGTGATTGAGCGGTTGTCGAATGACAAGGAGGAAAGGTGTACGTGATCTCCACACCCCGCATCCCTGCCCCCAGTGGTACTCCTGGCCCCGTAGGTATTCCCTTCTATGATGTAAATAAATAGAAACGGTATAACCCCAGCTGCAGGCACCAGAAACTAAGGCAGAACCCGGGCAACCACCACCGCTCTTCTGATCGTGTACCGCGCATCACATGAATTGATCTCCAAGCACGTGCGCCAACGCTCGCTTCAGAGTCATATATCCTCGATTGTATACGTACTCCCTGGAAATGATAGTTCTACGGAAAACGTCGTGTCAAAGGATTGAAAACTCCACGCCATGGATGGCATCATTGCTTGCACTAACTATGGTATCTCCAATGATCATAATCCATACATGGGCGCTCAAAAGGCGCTGACTTCCCTCATCACGCCCGATAAAACCAAAAGACCGTAAAAGGGCCACTTCCTGTGACACCTGCCCAACTACCGCCCAACCAACCGATTATTTAGAGAAAGAATAAGAGTATAAAACCCAAGAGAGAAAAAAATATGCCGATTCACCCGCAATGCTTAGAGGGAAAAAAAAGAGGAAACTGGGTATTGACACCGCCTTGTGCGTTCCTTCAGGGCCTTGCAGCGATGCATTACATAGAAAAAGAAAGTAAAGAAGCGAAGAGGGGGGGGGGGGGTAACAAATACAAACAGATAAGGAAGAAAAAAAAGAAGAAAAAAATAGTCCATAAGAAGAAATAAATACGGCGTCAACTCGTACACCTAAATAGTAGTAATAGGAAATATTTATATATAAAAAAAAAAAACCAAATCCAAATCCAAAGTTCGTTAACAATTCATCATCTTTGTCCATCAAATCCTCAATCGTTCTGAGAGCCTGCACCGACCATCGGAGTCATGAACGGATTTAATAGCAGTTCGTCGGCAGTTGGTCTCTTGTTGTGGTCAAGCTCAAATGTCTGGCCCAAAAATTGCTTCGCCTCCGCTGTGCTCTTCTGCGGGATGGTCGGTGCTGATCCTCCCGTACCAATCTTGAATATAGCCTGGAGCTGCGAGCAATCTGGGTAGGGATGGCTTCCAGTAAACATCTCAACAATAAGACACCCAAGGGACCAAATATCTGCCTTGAGCGTGTAAGAAGTCTGCTTGACAACTTCCGGTGCCATCCAGAAAACAGATCCTTGGAGCGAAGGACGGTGATTTGATGATGACGTCAGGAGCCCAGCCTCAACTTTCTTTGAGATACCGAAATCAGAGATCTTAATCCCACCCTTGTTATCGACCAGAACATTAGCTCCCTTGATATCTCGATGGATGATATCCTTGTTGTGCAGATACGCTAGACCTGTAAGGATTTGGCGAACAAAGTTACGAATAAGAGGCTCTTTGAGAGGGCCATAATTGTTAAGCAACGCCGCTACCGAGCCACCAGGAACGTACTCGAGGAAAATGTTGAGCGAGTCGTCCTCGTTGCTAGAACCAAGATACTGCACAATGTTAGGGTGCTGCATATCTTTCAACAGCTCAATCTCTCTCTGCAGAGCTTCCACCATGGACTTCTTGCGAGCGTCCTCCTTTCCGGCAGAAGGCATCTCAACCTGCTTCACGGCCATGAGCTCTCCAGTGAGTGCGTTGAGTGCCAAGAAGACACTTCCAAAAGACCCAGCACCAATCAAAGCACCCTTCATCCACCTCAATTCACTCCAGTTCTCCTCTGCCTCCTGATCTTCGTCTTCGTCTTCGTCTTCATCCTCTTCCGAATCATCGGTATTGAGGAATTGGTTGATACCACTCATACGGGGATCAAAGACCTCCGTTGCAGGAGTGCTAAGCCCGCTGCTTTGATCCATGACATAACTTCCGAGAGTTGACCCATTGATCGTGCTCTCGTTATCGGTATCTGTTACAACAACATCGACAGCACCCATCCTGAGGGTCTCCTGGCTGCTGTTGTTAAATGATGTGTAGCTCTTCCTGCTACCGGGCAAGGTAGCACCGTCGTCCTCCTCATACACGGGAACCAGCGAATCCCGATGATCAGCCGAAAATGAGGTTGACGGGAGGAACGACTTGCGAATCGAGCCCGGTCTTGAGTTCCTGCCACCTAATGAGGGCGGGTATGCGCCAGAAGGACTAGCATTCAACCATGCATCACCGACGCTAGGTATTGGCGGTACATCACTAAGACTAAGATGACTTGAGGCATAACTTCTTGTAGTAGCCACACTAAGTCTGTTGTACCTGCTCATCCTTGTTGATCGTCGGATAGAATTGCGTACAGTCCGTTCCAGGGATTTGGGTTCATGGTCAGGGAAATACTCAGCCAAGTTCGAACTAATAAGTTCACTAGGTGGGCGCTGCCCGAAGAAAGCGGCAATCTTCTTTGATTTGTGATTGATACCCTGAGGCGATAGCCCAGGTGAAGCAGGCGATTCTAAAGCTGTTGAATAGGGCGATAGCCCTGGTGATATGGGCCGGATTTCATGTGGAGGCTTTCCTGTCAGCGACGCTACCTTTGGCTTGTTCGCATTGCCATTTATAGCATCAGCAGTGCTCTTAAAGGCGGAGTCCTGCTGTTCCCGGGCAATTTGCTGGGCCGCAAGGAATTCAGTCGACTGCGGTGATGGCGGCAGCCCTCTCCTTCGGAGGATAAGCCTTGCCCGCTCCGGACGGCTGACATCTTGCGAGATCTGAAGCAGCTCCTTATCAGAAACATTGCGGGCGATTTCCCGCCCCTGCTCCTGCTCAATGTTGTAGATGCAGTACTGTGCCCATCCATCCATAGATCCGCTAAACTTCTTGACAATCTTCTTCTTGATGGCCTCCGCCGTATTACACCCACTGATTTCAACCACCCGTGATTCACCTCCGTCACCAATAACTTTGATACAATTCTAACAAAACGGCTCGCAATTAGGGGTTTTGCTCACTTTAAAACACAACACCTTGGAATACTCAATGAACGACTTACCTGTCGGACAACGTCAATACTCATTATCCCATCCAAGCTGGATGACGACTTATGATTATGTATACGAACCTGCGGTGAGTTGAGCGGGCCCTTATTGCCATACTCGCCATAGGGCGTCTTGGGGGTGCGGGACGGGTGCCCCGGCGTCGTCGGGTAGAATCCTGTTGACCTCGACGTCTCCAGCGGCGGGCTCATCATGCTCCGGGGGTTCGGCGCACGGTTACCATACGAACGCGGGTATTCATTTTCACTCGGACTATCGGGGCGGTTATAGCTCGCTCCAGTAAGCGTTGATGATACAGAATCTAAGGGCAGTGTTCTTGAGTACCTCTTGCTGTTCCCCGGGGGCGTGAGATTATACAGCGAGTGTGTGTTTGAGCGGTAGTTTGGCAGGTTATCTAGCGCCGCCAAAGTGTCCTAGAAAACGGAGAAAAAGAACACTACGTAAGTCCCTGGGGTGCGTTTAGAAACTGGCTCGATTGAAACATACCCGATTGCGCTTCTTCCCGTTACCGTAGGCCCGGGTCCTCAGGGCCTTGATCGCAACCACGATACGGACCCTGTCCCCAACCTTTTTGATACCAAGCTCCTTCAGCACCGAGTGATCGCATTCCAGCAGTGCCTCGCCCGTGATGTTGTTCTCCTCAAAGTCGTTCTCATACTTTGCGAAGTCAATACTTCTCAGCCACTCCCCCACCTTTCGCTCATCCCACGATCTGATATCCATGAAAAAACCGTTCAGCACAACACACACAAAGAGGTGAAAGAGGAGGGAAAGGGTCGTTGTTGTATCTCACCGAACTTCATCTAGCAGTCCTTGCCCCTCGGAGAACTCCGAGTTTGTCGGCGACGGCTGCGTGAGGATCGAGGCGGCCGACGGGGGCGTGTTGTTGAAGTGTGAACCGGCATGCGGCGGGTGGTGGATGTACTGGCTCTTTGATGCGAGGGTAGCCATAGTGGTGATGACAAGTTGTCGTCGATGACCAGCAACGTCGTGGAGTGATAGTCTATGAATGTGGTGGTAGGATGTAGGTATGCCGGGATGGGAGGATTAAGGCAGACTTCTTTTTTATCACCAAGATAATATATAAGAAAGAGGATGTGCAGAAAATTTTAAAAGATAAAAAAAAAGAGAAGAAAAAATATGAAAGAAAAAATATGTGCAGTACCACGACGCACGGATCCTTCCTTGCACAGATAGGCTGGAAGGGAAGGAAGGGAAAGAGAAGAAGAAGAAGGTATGTATTGAAATTAGAGTAGATAGGTTGTAGGCAGCAGCAGCAGCAGCAGCAGCAAGCAGGCTGGAGAAAGCCAGACAGAGGAACTTGCAGGCGTTGTCGTCGACAGTTGACGTGCAGCACCGAAGGGGGGTGGTGGTAGGGAGGGGAGTGGAGGGGGAGGGGGGGTGAGGTTCCGAGACGATTCCCTGAAGCGAAAAAATAAGGGAAGAACGTGTATGAACAGGGCGAATATAGAGAGCTGTTTGTTTTTGTTCCTGCTCGAGACACCCACACCCACACACACACGCACACACACACTAAGATGCACACACACAGAAACTCACACACCGAGATATAGACAGAAACGATAGTACAAGGCTTCCTTTCTTTGTACTGACAAGTCGGGGTGGCAAACGGCTAAGGCAGGTACGAGATAGAGTGCAGCCCTGCAGCAGCTGGAGCACCAGCGATACGAGGATGGGAAACCGCTGGGAACAAGATATTTAACAGCAGATGATGGAGGGGGTGGGGGAGAGAAACGTCGTCTCTCTGAAAATCAATAACGACCAGAGGAATATTAGGGGTCAGCCCGAAGAGTTGAAAAATAAGAAAAGAAAAATATTCGACTCACAGAGCCAAGGGTGAAGAAAGGCAGAGATCGAGAAAAAGAGAGAAGAGGGCGGGAGGGGTGGGAAAGAAGAGCGAATTGTTTGGTGAGGGGTGCAGTTTAAACCAACCAGACCAGCCCAGATAATTGAAAAGAAACGGGCCTGCTGAACTGAACGAAAGAGCAAGCCTCCAGTCAAGCTCCGCGCAGAAATTCCGTGGGGCCAATGAACGTTTGGGCTTGATGCCGGCGGTTACAGTGGGAAGAAAAAATACTGGGGGTGTGAAGAACAGGATACAGAACCAAAAAAGCTGGGGGTGGGAAGAGAAAGAAGTCCTTCCTCGCTGGAAAAGAGATGTTTCAGAATGTCTGGGATGTCCTGTCGTGAGCTTCTATCACAGGCGGATAACCCCTGGAGGATCAAACCCTGTCAAAACCTCACACGCCGTGATGCGCCAGTACTTTCCCCATTCCCTCTCTCTCACGAGTTCTAGAGTGTGCGAGTTTACTGCGGTCTCTCTCTCTCTCTCCACATATGACTTTGAGGCTCCTGTTGAGAAGGTGGAATCCGGACCAACCCATTCCGTGCAGCAAGCAGGCAGCATGCACAGCCAGATTTCGAAGCCCTCCGCCGTGGTAGCATCACGGGATTCACAGCAGTGCCACTCCCATCTTCAGATACCACCTGCACATGTACTCGCAAAGAGTACTTAATCCGTTGGTATCTGCTGTGCGTGGGGAGCGCTGCTGTTCATGTTGGCATTATCATAATGCATGAACATTTCTTACCTAGGGGATCAACGTCATTCCTCATGGCTTTTTCACCCTGGTGACACTTTCCGACACTTGGGGATCGCATCATTTCGCCTCTGCGGCGGGGCGTTTTTTTTCTTTCTTTCACTTTTGCTCGTCTCCAGATGGGAATGTGATTTCAGGGACAGACAGCATGCTTACTTACAATGACTTTTAGAGATAGGGAATCCTGGTTGTAAGGGATCTCTCAACCGGGACCCTGCCTGCCCTGCACTCTACTCTAGGCGGACCCTACACTAGGGCCTGTTGCATCTTTTGCGACTTACATGCTGCTTACGCCGCGGGGAGCTACCTACCGAACATGCCTTGCAATTTACAAGCGTCTCAACAATTTACAGTTACCAGCCAGGCGGTGGGGCGGGGCGGGGGGTGGTGGTGGGTGGGGAGCTGGCTCCAGCATGTGCTGAGCTGCTTTTTACAAATCCATCATTTTGAACAAGAACAAAAACGTCACTACCTATTTTCATCCCTCGTCGGAAATTATTATACCCCACATGTCGACATCTTGCTGTCTGAGCGACAAGTCTCGATGTGTGTCAGCTAGACTCCATGGATCTGCATGACGGTGTTTTGTTCCCCTTTCATCCTGACTAAGCGTGTTGGGGGAGGTCGTATCATTGATCCCCCCAAAAATCTGGGACCTAAACTCAAAGTGGCAATTATTACTATTGCGTTACTTTTCTACATACAGCCCTCCTTCCTTTGAACCTCTCGGATTAACCAGAGATGGTGTCTCGGAACAACCGTCTACCGCAGTACTATACTAAGCACCGAGGACGGGCATAATCCAGAAAAACAAGAATAAGCGTTTGGGAGGTCCCGGGAAGGCTAAAATACTCCTACAGGGAAACAATTGCACAACCTTTCCCATGATTTGATTTCATCCACGAAAAAAAGAAAGAAAAAAAGCGCCGACAGCCCTTGCGGATGCTGCATTATTATATAAGGCTAAATCAAGCTTCTTCTCCTTGAAGGTGATATGTTTCGAGGGTCCTGAATGGGGCAACCGCATAGCTAGCTGCTGCGGGGGAAGGAAGGGTTGAAGCATAAATATTAAATACCATGGTTATACTTTTTCCCATATCGACTTTTTACTTTCTTTCCCTGTAGATATGTAGATGCAAGAGTAGACTCCAAATACCCTCCATAGCCAAGAAGACCCGTTATTAGGAACAGAACACCGCCCACCAAAGCTCCATATGTATCCCATCCCATCCCATCCCGGAACACCCCCAATATCAAGTAGAGTATCTGATACATAGAGCAACTTTCCCACATCCCCACACACACACGCGCCGTGCACAGACTCTACAAACCCCATCCATCTACTAGAGACACCCACAAACCCCCCAAAATACCTCAAACTCCTATTATCATCACTTCTCCATCCTTCCCCCCCCCCCCCCCCCCCCCAATACCTCGCGCCTCCCCAATCAAACTCCGAAACACCGGCCCCGCCAATCGATAACCTCTAATCCCCCCAATGACTCTATATAGCTAGCTGCACATCTAACCATCTAACTGTCGATCTCGGATAAACCCCGCCCGGCCCGCCCGGCGGGGGGGCATTCGTCGTCGTCTTCGTCGTCTTCTTCGGATATCCGGTTCGTCTGGTCCGCTGTGCAGCGCAGGGTGGAGTCGTGTAAAAATACCCCACGCACGGGACGATACGAGATCGTATGTGCCTAACCATCAGGTGTTTTGGACTCGAGTGCGTACATACATGTGTGGACCTGGAAAGCCGGAAGTCGAGTCGGGAATTGGGGGGATGTAGGGTTCAGTTGTGACTGGGGAGAGCTCATGTCTAGCTAGAAAGCTGTCTGTGCCTCAATTGCAACACCTCACGGCCATGGATGGATCGAGTGGAGTAGGTAGGTAGGTAGGTTCTGGATGATGATCAATAATCCAATACGATATCAATGACCAACATACATAACTACTCCACACACTGTCTGTACCACTCTCATCTCCCGAGTCGTCCTATCGTGTATCGTGTATCGTATCGTATATTCGCCGTGTTATGCCAATTGCTCATGCATCGGTGTTACGTGCTTCGTTTATACATACTTTGTGGCTCGTTTATGGTTATGTTATCGACTTAAATTACTTTGCTGTTTTATTTATAACTCTCTCTCTCCTCCCCCTCGAGCTCTCCCCCCCCCCCCCCCTCCCGCAGGCTGTGGCATTAAAAAAAACCCAAAACCACGGTCCCACAATCTCCCTGTGCGACGAATCATGGCTGTCTTTCCCACTTTCTGCTTTTCCACTCCACCATTTTTGCTCTCGTACCACAGGCACAAGCACAAGCGAGGATGATGAAGAAGGCTGGCTATAAATAGCTCTAGGGGAAGGAGTGGAGTGGCATTTTTTTGAGTTCTGACGATCCAATCACATCGCACAGCTAGGGCGGGAAAACATTTCTTCTTTCTTTTCTGCTGTGCGCTGAAAACGGCAGGAAGCCTTCTTGAACCACCAGAGTAGAGACCCGCCCCCCCCCCCCCCCCATCGTCGTATCAATGCAAGGCAAGCGAGTTAGAGCAGAGGAGGTGGTTACTATTCCTGCCTGCCTACCTGCGCACCGCTCGACTTCACGACTCCACCCTCCAGCTACCTACTCGACTCGGCAATCTCCACTCCCGCCGCGGGGAAGGGGAGGAGCGAGGCGAGCGAAGGCTGCGATCGTTAATATCCTGCGAAGAACGAGGCGGCGTCTTTCTCTGGATGTTGTGCGACCGCCCGGCGGCACTTGGCTTCGTCCGATGTCCTCCATACCCTCCCTATTCCGTTCTACATACAGTATACTCAGGGTCCGAGCCGGGGCCCGCGTGGGGGGAGGCGATTAAGCTTTTTTGACGTTTGGAGCTTGACCGAGTGCTGCGGGTGGCTTTTTCACGTGGTGAATATTCCGGTACTCTACCAGACCTGCATGCCGGCGCTGCATAACTCTATCTAGCTAGCTAGCCAGAGGCCTCAGTGAGGCGGATTTCTCTCTGTACTCTATGCTCTACTCTATCTACATGTATGTAGGTACCTACCGCAGTGCTGTCTCAACACCTTGCGAGATGTTGCGTCCAGATCGATATCGTAGATATTTCCGCCCTCATTGGATGCCGGATGTATGTAGGTACAGTTACGGGTGTTGCATGATCGATGCCCTCAGGCAACAGTCAACACAAATGAAACCGCCCCCCCTCTACCTCTACCCTCTAGCTCCTCAGCCCTAACTTTTGGACTCGGAAAGCCTTGGGGGGGGGACAAAAGTGTAGAACTGCACTTTGCGCACGCTATACACGGGGTAAAAGTTTAAAGTGTCGCTACAGAAAGTTTAATCCTAGGTAGCATAATTGGCCGCCCTGGGAGGCAAGCTTGTATGGTGCGCAGGCAGATCCAGCGAGATCCAGATCTGGAGATATGCAGCTGAGATAGTCAGGGGAGTAGATCAGTTTAGAGTAGTACCATGGCCAGCGCAGATACCGTGCATATCTACATGTATGGATATAGATAGAGATGTACCTAGAAGAGCACGTTTACACACTTGCTCTGCCACCTCACTGCTGACTCGTCTCCTGTCCGAAACAACAGTTCGAAACATCTCCACCTACATAGCTACACAGCTGGCTACAGACATGTTTACAAGCAACCCGCCAACTCACAAACACCGAAACACCGAAACATCATCAGTACAACGACGTCAATGATCACAACCCCCACATCCCTCATCCCACCCGCCAAGCACGCAAAAAAAAAAATTTAACCTTCTTCTAGAAGACCGTCCGTGCCCGTGCGCTCGCAGATCGGTTTGGAATTTTTTGGAAGGGCACGACCGCGCGCGGTCCGCAGGCCAAGAGATGAACTTTTTTTTTTCTTTTCCTGCAGCTTGCAGCACAGCGCGGGGCGCCGGCGTGATGACTAATGCGCGATATCAAAAAATTAAACTCACAACCTAAACCTTGATCATGACTCGAACTTGACTTTGACTGCGACTGCGCAGCGCCGACAAAAAAATTAAATCGATAATCACGAAATACCCAGACTACACTACCACGCGCTACAATTACAAAGAAGGTATGATACCTCCAGCTAGCTAGTTGAGTCACTTCACAAGATGTACTCACTGTTCCATGGCGCTCAAGCCCGGGGGGGCTATGTATGTATCAAACACCGTCACTGACTGACTGACTTACCCATGCGTCATAGTATTCCAACCGCCGGCAGTGCATCATCACCATCAAACTCAAAGAGTCAAACCAACCAAAAAAAAACCACCCTTAAAATGCACCTCCTCACCCGCACCCTCTGCCGATTCCCCCCCACCACAATTACGCTCCCTCCCACCATAATCACACTCTCTAGATCTTTTCATAATACACCCATCTCAATGGACCGCAAAGTTCTCGTATGTCCCCATCCCCCCCCCCCCCCGGGGCTCCCCTCCCCCGCTCTCCCCTCCCCCGCTAACTCCCCCCCTCCAGGTCTGCTCCATCGGCAACCCCGGCGCCTACCTCTCCACCCGCCATTCCGCAGGCCACACCATCACCACCCTCCTCCGCGACACCCTCGGCCACACACCCTTCCGCAAAAGCAAGCCACACAGCGGCGACCTCGCAACCCACGACGCCGACCCCACCTACACGCTCTGGCAGAGCAAGTCGCTCATGAACATCTCCGGCGCGGGCGTCAACCGCGCGTGGCGCACATTCCTGTCCGGTCTCGACCCCGCGGAGCGGGACCGCGCGGTGCTGGTGGTTGTGCATGACGAGATGGAGGTTGCGCTGGGCGCCGTCAAGGTCAAGAGGACGGGGAGCGCGGGGGGCCATAATGGGCTGATTAGTATTATTGCGGCGTTGGGGACGAAGGTATGTTTTGAGTTTTATTTGAGGGGGTGGGAGGGTTTGACGTTGTGTTTGGGGAATGGGGATTGGGAAATGGGGATTGGGGATTTGGGGGATGTGTTGTGCTGACGGTGTCTTTGTGTTTCCGGTGTAGGACTTTACGCGGATCGGGGTTGGCATTGGGCGCCCGGTGAGCCGTGACAGCCAGGTGGTGAGCGACTATGTGCTGGGCAAGTTCACGGCGGCGGAGAATAAGGTGCTCAAGGACAAGTCACTATCGCTGGTGCTGCAGAAGCTGAATGAGATTTCTTCGGCACCATAGTGCGTAGTGCAGTTTTATTAGATTTTTGTTTTTATTTGTGGTTGTGAATATTCTTTTTCTATGGTTGTGATTTTTAATGGAGTTTTTATATAGAGGGCGGATTTGGTTTGGGGAGGGGGGTAATGATATCCTGCACATATTAGTCCCGTGCGGACTAAACCACATATGTAGATACAAGCAAAGTAACACTCGCTACCGGCACCCTCGCACGTTTACTAATTCCCCGCGCTGAGTGGACGCTGAACCGTGCTCAGAAGAACACACAAAACGGGCCGGGATCTGCTATCTCCAATCTCATTCTCAGCCCATCTCGATAAGGCAGCGAGCAACACATGGCTCTCAACGGTGATTAATCATTGATTAGCTTACTACTGCTATTCCAGCCAATCACGTGACCCTGGTAAGTATCAAGAAGGTGCCAAGCCTCGACCTTCTCTTTTTCCTGCGGCTCGGGTGTTCGGCTTTTCCTGTGCGCAAGGGCTGGGAGAAGCGAGGGCAGCGGTCAGCGGTCAGCTACATAACGCCGGGGGAATGTCCTCGCAATCTATCAAGGCCTCTCTTGTTGTTGTTGACAGGTGTTGTTGTTGTACGTTGGTGTTGTTGTTGATATCTTCCATACACTCACTATTCAGTACTACGTACCCACGAAACAGTTCTACTGCTGAGCTGCGGAATATCACACAGATATACCCACCCACCCACCCCCTCAGTCACTGCTAAGAGTCTTGTCGTTGTTCTACCCACACACCTGCTGCAGTCCGGTCTGGGCAAATATCTATCCATCCATTCACTTTCCTGCACGAGCCCAGTTGTAAAGGCAAAAGCAAAGAGAGAGAGCTCCAGAAAATCCTCGGAATTCCAGAAACAGACTACCAAGTCCGTCCCACCAACCACAAAAAATGCCCAACAGCAGTAGCACGCTCCGGGGCGGGCTGCTCGCCGCCGCCGCCGCCATGCTACTCGCCCGCGGCGCCAGCGCCCACGAACATGCCTCCGACGCCGTTCCCGAGGGCTCCGTAATTTCGCCGGACCCCCTTGACAGCATACTCTGGCTGCACATATTCGCCATGCTCGCCTCCTTCGGGGTCATCTTCCCGACGGGGATGGTGCTCGGGATCGTGCGCAGCCGCTGGCACGTCCCCGTGCAGGTGCTCGGCACCTCTATCGCCGTCGTGGGCTACTTTTTGGGCCACATGCACAAGGGCCGCCAGTTTGCGCCAAACATACATGCAAAGTTCGCCAACTCGCTCATGCTCATGCTTTGCATGCAGGTCGCCGGCGGCGTGTACCTCAAGTGCCATCTGGAGAAGGGATGGCATGGCAGGGCGAGGGGCGTGGTGGTCAAAACGCATGGCGTCATAGGGAAGCTCATGCCCTTGGTAGCGTGGACACAAATGTTGTTTGGTGGTATCACAGCGTGAGTTTTTTTCTCCCCGGTGGTGTTGGTGGTGATGGTGGGTAAATAATTGTATTAACGAGTTTTTCTTCTTGTGTTCAGAATGGGCTTTTGCCATGCAGACCACACGGGCCAGTGTCTAGCGCATTTCGTGAGTCTCCGATCATTACCCCTCTAGTAGCTAGCCTGTCCGTGCATGTACCACTAACAACCAAAAAATAGATAATGGGCAGCTCCTTCATTGCCTACGGCATGATCATGACATTAATGCTCTTTGTTGGCCAGGCCTGGCTCGCCCGCACCGGCCGCTCGCAGGAGTTTTGGGATTCCCTCGTCATTACAATCTGGGGTATCATTAACACCTTCACCGAGCACCGCTGGGGCAACAACTGGGCGCACAACGACATCCAACACACGTCCATGGGCATTGTCTGGGCCTGCGCGGGTCTTCTTGGCCTATGGCTCTCCCGTGGCAATAAGCGCAACCTGGTACCGGGTATTGTCATTTTCCTGACGGGCTGGGCCATGAGCGCGCATCCCCAGCACCTTATGCTCAGCACAATGGTCCATCAGGTGTTTGGATACACCCTGATGGCGGCTGGGTTGAGTAGGATCATCGAAATTGCATTTGTGGTGAAGGATAAGCCGACGCTAGGCTCAAGGAAGGATACGGGTGAGATTAATAGCTGGCAGCATTTGCCGCCATATTTATTGTTTGCGAGCGGCTTTATCTTTATGAGCGCAAACGAGGAGCAATTGGCGCTCGTGGATGCGGTTGGCATCGATCACGTTAGTTACTTGCTCGTGTTATATAGCTTGGCGTTTTTGTTGTATCTTTGTGAGTTCCCCAATCCACCCCACCTTTGTTAGCTTTGTTGGTTGCGTAGGAGTGAAACTAATAGGTGTTGATGTGCGATAGTCACCATGGTTCTTATCAACCTCTTTGTTGTGAACAAGCCCGAGGAGAAGAAGAAGTACATCCCCGTTTCGCTGGAGACACCCAACACCGCAAACGGATATGCAGGCGAACGGGAGCACCGGCGCATTGCGGACGCGGAGGAGTTTGAGTTAGACGGGCTGATTAGCGACGAGGAGGAGGAGGTCGTTAAGAGGCAGTAAGAGATTTTTCTTTCTTGCAGATGGCAACGGGAAAGGCTTGGAAATCATAATGTAACCTGGAAAGCGGTGGGTGGCATTGGCGTTAAAATTTTGTGGGGAGTCCTTTTTTGATATATATTCTCTGAACTGTACTGCATGACTTATACAGACGGGCCTGAGTTGTAAGTTATTTTGTGTGTGTGTTGTAGCTGTTCTGCTGGGGGTGGCTTGGGGGCCTGTTTTTTTTTTTTTTTTTTTTTTTTTTTTTTGGTTTGGGGATAACGTGCGTATACATATTCATAGCTGGATGTATGATGTATAAGATCGTTTCCGCAGTAAGATCGATATCGCTTTTGAGTTCTGGTCGGAATGAAGCAATTGGACGAGACGAGTGACGATCAACGTATTGTGTAGACTACACTTGGTCTCACTCCAAGACTGAGTTTTAGCCATCTCATGATACCTCGACCAGACCCGAGCATACTTAGTAACATGTAGAGTAAGCCCACGTTTCCCGTCCGACAGGGTGTTCGGAGCTACATATATCCGCGAAATACTGAACGCCACCAGACGTGGAACGACAAGTACCTGGATGGATACATACAAAGCCCATGTCACCCGATACTACATACATGTAGTCAAACCATCTCGAGCTCTGTTTCGCAATTAGTTGACATCAGGAAGGGAGATACCTCTGGCTGTAATTGCTCTCGATATATTCTCGTGTCGGTCCGCAAGAAAGATATTGTTGATCGCTCATTATAGGTCCATGTAATGATGGTATTGGGTCGAAGGGAGACTTATCAAGAGTTTGTTCCTTTCCCTGGCATGATATGTGACTTTTTTTTTCGAGAGCTATCCTAGGTCTTGGCGTGAAAGTAAGTTTGGTAAAACATAAAGTCTAGCTAAAAAAAAATCGGACGCTTGAGACAAGGCAAACGTATGTCGTGCTGATAACAGTGATTTGAGGGTTAGAACAAGAGCCCGCCGCAGAGAGCTTAGCTACATGTAGGCTTGGTAACACATGTCCTAAATACCGGCACTAAACTTTAAATATTATATAGCTACATGCATGTAGAGACCTGTCAGCGCACATTCACAGCGCACAGTCCCTTAATTGCTCCGGAGATCTGCGCAGCGGCAGATGGCGAATATTTAACTGACCCATCGGACTAGATGTGTGCATGGCTTGGGTAATGAGTGGATCATCTACTGCATGTACATGTACGAAGCTACATGTATGTATAGATAGTAAGTTATGATCTCGTAATAATTAAAGTAAAATACGCATCTATACTAACAGAAAAGAGGCGTACTTGTAGTTCTGTAGCTGATATCATGAGTTTAAATTCGTGAACACGCTGGAAACATCTCACTGGGCTCCCGGGCCTCCATATATATATGAATAATATTTACATTTGAGGCTTTGAAAACTGGTAATTTCTTGCTCGCTGTATTCGATCTTTATAGACAAACAAAAACACATGGTGCCAACAAGCACTTAAGTAGTTATTAGAACATTCTACCTGCAGCTTACCTTCTAGCTTGCCCGACCCTCCTGTCGAAGATCGTCCTTTTACGTCTGGGATTTGTTAATCTACTATTTTATAGAAGAAAATAGACCAGAAAATCTTCGCTAAACCCTAACATCCTACTATATATCCGGCTCTCATGACCATTAATGTCAGAGTACTAGATCTAATCGATATCATACCTAACCCACGCGGAGGAGGGCCAAATAAGCTCCCGAAAACAAAGTTAAAAAGCCATCTTGAGGTGTATATTTTTTTTATTTTACGAAGTTCAGGTCCGATTTACTATATTTAAAATAGAGTAGTATTAGAGTTAGGCATTGTTGACGAGGTGATTAAAGTCGGAATACTTATAGACTAGTTAAGTGTCCAAAGCATTCAATTTAACATGTGTTTCTTTGATGTGACTTCACAAGAGTGATGAACGAACCAACGAGCTATATATTGGCACAGTTATAAAGTTAAGGACAACGCATACATACATTTAAAGAGTATGGGTTTAAAACGACCGTGAAAAGAGCCCAAAAAGGTGCGCCAGGTTTGGATTTTTACAATAAGAGACTCGACATTCTACATGAATTACCAGGCAGTTGCAGAGGGCATATTGAACACATTCTAACAGTCCTCGTGAAAGTATTCTAGAGATCTTGCACAGTTGTAAGGCCTATTTGGGATGGGGGGTACCATCCCTCTTCTATTTGAGCTTGGTCAGGGCAACCATTGACACCGCAAGTTAGCGATAGCTATAATTGTTACTTCAAGGTGGTGCAATGCGTCAAATATAACTATAGGTTATTTAAAATCTGAGACAGACCAGTCTGGCACAAGATATTAAGACTCAGGCCTAGACCAGTGCAAAAGGGTTTGGCTGTACATATCCATAGTGCCTCAGTTTCATGCCCTTCTCCGGTTTGAACAACACAAAACTGACGATACAGGTTCTGCCGGTGGATTTAATACTATAATCATTCCGTTTACCGGAGTAACTTGTGGTATTTTGAATAGGCCTTATTAGTTGTAGTCGCTGGCCCATGGGAAATGGACTCTCAACCCCTACCACGAGGTCATTGACCTCACTCCTCTTCCAGTGACGAATGCGAGCCCTTTGATCGGTGGAAATCTCTATTTTCCTCCAGAGTGTGACGTAGAGTTAAATCGTCCTTGTGCTATGAGAAGTGAGATGGATTTACCCCACTATTTACTATGTAGTAAGTGCCACTTCAATTATTGGATCACGTGAAGTTTGGCTACTGAGGTTTCAACGGTAGAGCTTGATCTCTAGGCTGAAGTGCTGAAATTCCTATGACGTTGTAGGTACTTGAAACGTTTTATATGACGATGTTGTGCTCCAGGCAACTGCTTGTGTAGGTACGTGCCCAACCCTGGATTACTAGTGCCACTCTCCCGCGCCTGCAGCACGATAAGCTCAGAAAATTAGTAGATGAGGCGCTATGATGACTACATATACTTCTCGGCTTTATATTTGGTAACAAATCAATTGAGGGGGGCTGCAGGCGGAGCTAGCTAAGCCTCCCCGATAAAGCCGACCACTGTCGAAAATTCTCACGAGTGATAGTCTATGATTAAGAACCAACCACTAGGTAACCATCACAAATCTAGGAACCACGGTATCAACAAACGGAGCGCCTCAAACCTCGAACACGCAGATATGATCATCCCTTCTTAAAGGGCTGTGCAAAATTTGATTTTATTACTTGATTTTATTTATTCATCAAATAAAATTGAAATTCAAGCCAGCCAGCTGTGCAGACGATTGTGATGGCTCGAATCGCACGCCGGCCAAAAGAACGAACGAACCGCAGGTAAGCAGATTGAGCGATATTCCCAGTTTTATATGCGATTTTCTTTATTGCGCCACGAAAGGAAACAGGATGGAAAAGCTCCTCGGTTTCCAGCTGGTTTCCACTGCAGGAGGCAGATACCCGGAAGGGAAAGGGGTGTTTTTTATAAAGGCCTGCATGGCCTGCATAATCATACACACACTTTGCCGGGAGTGGAGGGTTGGTGTCAAGGATTGGGGGGGAGCTCCGATAACAGTGATTGTTGTATCAACTCAGATCAGAGGTACCTTACAAAGAGGTTCACGATTCCTATGTGCCCTACCCTATCCAGATATGTGTTCCTGGATGTTCGGATTCAGTCTTCCCCTCATTCACTCACCGATACTCGACCGGGAGGATCAGGAGTCGAAGCGAGGGGCGGCTGCCGGGAGATGTTGTATGACTCGGGGGTAGCAAGATCACGGCGGCAATCGGTGGTGGTGTCTTAAACCGATGTGCACCCGTACCCGCGTAATAATAATAATTCATAGTCTCCACTCTATCGTCGGCGGGGTCACTCGATTCATGTTGAGTTTGCAGAGAGTGTTTGCGCCTGTTTGTGTCTTGCTGCAGTCAGTGCGCAGAGGAGTGTTATCGGCCCGTGGAAATGGCCTTCAAATATGAGGGATGAGGGAATGTAGTGCGGAGTAACTGGTATGGCAGAAGATACGTACATGTGGAGGGAACTCTAGAGTCGATAGGTGATATCGGTGATATAGAAGTATGTATGACATTGTAAGGCACATGTACAGCCGCATTCGAAAAGTATTGGCACCCTACTATATTGAGTCGTTCATGAATTGTGGCCCACCAAAAACCATGGCACTCGCGCATACTCAACTTATTGATAGGTATGACCGCAATAGAGACATTGCAGCTCTCTCTGGCAATTGTCTCGAATATGAGAATTGAAAAGCAGAAAGGACTGCCTCGTGAGTTTGGCTCGGAGGTGCCAATACTTTTCAAATGCGGCTGTACGTGCCAGTGGTGCACTCCATAGTAGGTACATGTACATACTGTGCCATGGGAATGATATGAGGTTTGCAGGGTGTGGGTTGTAGTGAATGGGAGTGGAGGGATTTGCAGGTCATTCCCCACGATACTAGAAGCCAGCAAGCCAGCCAGCAAGCACGATAGCCTACAGCCCAACAGTTCTCTCCGCACTGGGCGCCCCTTCACTCCCGGCTTCTTCCTCTCCTCTTACATAGATCCTCTCCTTCCCTCCAGTAAACTGTTCCTTCACCAAGCCTCTTACCCTCCACGGTCCCCCACCCAGAACAACGGTTGACTAGTTTAGCTCAGACCCATCACCGCCTCCGCCTCCACTAACGCAGAGAGAATCTGCATCACTTATACGGCGGCGTGCCCACCTCCTTCCTTCTCTTCACCATCCTTCTCTCCCCTCGCGTGATCACTCCCAAACACCTTCTTAAGGCCGCACCCTCCCTTTGATTTTGTCCACAAACATTCTACTTATTCCTTCTGGATATCATCATCCCTAGCAGCTTCTATTGCTTCTCTCTGTAACTATACAACGTCAAAGCACAAAACAGATATAGTCCGTGTGGCATTCCTCCCAGCACCAACAGCAACCCCCTCGCTTTGGGAATTAGCCTCTCGATATAACAACAACCCCGAAATGTCTTCCGATGAACGAAAGATCGCGGAGCGTATGCTCATGAACGAGTTGAAAGAGTTGCAAAAGGAAAACTGGGTGGACGTCGAGGTGAGTCCGATAACTTCTTTTTTCCCACGAAACTCCAGATGCCACCCTTCAGGGTACTAACGATTCTATTTTCTACGGACAGCCACGTGATGGAAATCTATTCCTCTGGGACGTCGCCTTGATCGTCGTAAATCCGACCTCGTTGTACTCGGGTGCCTATCTCAAGGTATGATTCGCCCCCGTGTTCATGTGCCTTTGGTTACCAGTTTTATTAACTGAGTGTTTTTTTTTTACTGCCAGGCTGAACTGAAAATCCCGAAAAACTACCCTATGAGCCCACCCGAATTCCGCTTCGCCCGCCCACTATTCCACCCGAATATTTACAAGGACGGCAAGCTATGCATCTCCATCCTCCACGCACCAGGCGAAGACGAGACATCAGGAGAACTTCCGTCGGTACGTTCACATGACCGTTCTTTATCTGTTACGTAAGAGGCAGATTATCTAACTTTGACTTTTAGGAACGCTGGTCGCCAGCGCAGCGCATATTCACCGTCCTCATCTCCATCCTATCCCTTCTGGACGATGCCGAGGTCTCAAGCGCAGCCAATGTTGACGCTGGCGTCATGCTGCGAAAAGACCCAGAGGGCTACAAGAAGGTGGTTCGGGAGAACGTCGAGGCCTCTAGGAGAGACATTCCAGAGGGATTCCATATGCCTCTGACTGTAGAGAGCGCCCCACCAGAGAAGGAAGAGGTTGATGACGACTTTTGGTGCGAGTCTGAGATGGAGAGCGACTTTGGCGAGGACGACAGCGACGAGGAGATGACGTTCGGTACGATTACTCCCCCCAAAATAGAACAGGCCAACCACTAACTCGCGTATCTTAGACGATGATGAGGAATCCGACCCTGAGACTGGTGAGGATGAGAGGAAGAGCAATTGATTTAGGTCATTTTCCATCAATAGTTCACTACAACACTCCCAATACTACATCGCCAACACTCCTGAAGACCATCTTTGAATCGATACTCTTGAGAAGTATAGCCACATAAAGTTCTATTCCGTTTATCACCACTTTCTTCTCTCCTTTCCTTCTTATGTGTTTTTTCTTAGCGTATCTGAGATTAAATTAGCGTTGCATTGTGTTTACATAATAATTCCCGTTCAAATTTCCTCTTGTTCGGCATCAACATCTTACAGTGATCCTTCACGGAGTCTTCATGGCGGTTGGTGTTTTATTCTTTCTTTCTTTTCAATGGTGGGTGGAATGGGTGGGTGGGCATTTGGCAAGGCATAAGTTATCTATACTTATTATCATATTTTCTATCTATGGTATGTTACTATTCAGGGGCGGGGGGGTAAAGGGCGCTTTTTCTCTCTCGGGTCTACTTTGTCTTGTTATTTATTCGTTCAAGCTTCCCAGAAAAACTCAAAATTATTATTTACTGTCAAGTTGAATCTATGGGGATGTAAAAAGGGGATCGATGAGCCAAATATATGTAGCTATCTTAACATATTTATCTAGAGCGCCTGTTTCCGTCGCCACGTTCCCTGATTTCTGTTTGTTTTTAAGCCTGGTCCTATTAGCAACCAGGTTGATTTTGTGGTTTATATCTTCAGGTCTTGGAATTATCTGTGTTGTTGTTTTTGTCAAATTCTGGGGAAAGTGTTTCCCTGTCGGAAAAGCTCTCCCCCCTTCTTTGCCAAGTTCCTCGTTTCTTCTGAGGCTCTGTAACCGCCAATCAGGTGCGATCTGTGATCAACAGCTGACAGCTGATCTTGCGGCTCGAGCCGTGAGTGTGGTGACACAGAAATCTAATTTGTGAAACAGCATATGCCGCTTTGGGTATGCCGAGTGAGATTTTGTGAATGAGAGCAATGTCAGAGGAAAGGACTGTCCCTTCAGGTCAACGGTACGTATAATAAGCTTTTTTCTTCCAGCGTAGACCGACGCCCGCTTAACTTAGAGCCAACGAGCCACATCAGGGGCTAACCTGAAACTACCACCACCTTTTCCCGCGGATTTTAACCGTACATATAAGTTTCCCCCCCTCTCTCTTTTCTGTGTCGTAAACAGATAATACTTATCAAAACCAGAAGAGATTCTCATGGTCTCCTCTAGAGTTAATCACAGACAGCTACTCGGTTGTTCTCTCAATCCCTCAATCCTTCCAGAAATATCAATTTCCTATTGTCGCCCACTGGCCTCGAGGCGGTTCCGTGTTAACATTCGCTCCAAGAATGTCTTTGGATGGTATGTGTTCCTGAACGGAATATGACAGGCCTTTGAATCAAGTTTTTCGGAGGAAAAACGAGAACTCTAGTACTTATTAGTCGAATACACCAAACCCTGTCTTTCTACTCCCGATCAAGAGCGGGGTTTCACTTACTACCGCTTTGCATTTGCTAGCGATAGCTATGGTAACCCCATACCTGACGCGAGCTTTCCTTAGCTGCCATGCCGATGATCGCTATACATGGAGTTTTCCTAGACGCTATGCGACTGAGCGTACATCTAAGATATATCTAGAGGGTGCGTGTCCCTGATAGCAAAATAGCGTAGCCATGAGGGACTTGGTACGGGTTGATAACAACGTGCACATATAGGTGGGTTGTGATGAAGTCGGTGGTTGCTATGGGAGCGGGGTTGCCATGGGAGCGGGGTTGCGATGAGGTGGGTGAGCACGTTGTCTGTCTGGGAGGCCGACTGAGGCGCGGAGTTTGACGGCGTGGAGTTGCAATGGATGACGTGAGATAATACAAGGGGATAGGCGAGGCTGAACAATTTAGCTAGTACTACAGGGAATTTAAGATTGATTCTTGACAATGCCATTTCTTCTTCATCTTCTTGCAAACTCTTGGATGGAGGATGAAGCAAGGGGGATGGATGGTGGATAATTCATGTTACGATTCCGAGTGATATATTGTGAGGATATGATAAGTGACTAAGCGTGGTAAGAACGAACACGTACTTTGGAAACACGTACTTTGGAAACTAACATTTCCGACTTCTTCTTCCATCCTTCCTGTAGAGAAATCAAAATTAAAACAGCCCCCCGGGTATTATTTCTCTCTGTTTACACAAAAAGAACAAAAGGTACTGCAACGGCGGCCCGTCACTACCCCCACTCCTTGAAGGTTCGAGCCCAGGACCTCGCGGTCCTGAGCAAACACACAGTGTCTCACCCGACGCTGGGTCTAAACCGTTAGACCGCTCGCCCTTGTTGGTATTGTGTGGGAAGTGATATTTAGCCTTGGTGGTATGCCAAGATGAAGCGGAACCCTAGCCCTTGGATTTCAAGACTTCCTCCTCCTTATCCTGATAAAACTCATCGATCAAACAACTTGAACTCATCAAGTTACTAACTAACTACAATTAGCAAGAGCATAGACGTATGAAGACAGATAGAACCATGTCAACAAATGTTACGCACCTCGTGAAGATATCCTTCCACATCAACTCCGGAACAAAATAGAGCTTCCCGGTTTCTTCTATTGGAATAATTTTCCTTGACAGCTGTCTTAAGAATGCACTTGGGTCAGGGATGTGCGCGCTGGTGTGTACATTCTTGCATTATCTAGGACCAACCCTGACCCTGGGCCAGCTGGGGTTGTCATTCTCTAGCCCAACGAGTGATATTTCATGAACCACAGGCGCAACCCAACAAAATCCACGGATAAAAACAAAAAGAATAGATGAGATATGTGGTCTTGGAGCTGATGGGAAGGTCTGCCCGCGTACTTTACATAAGGCGGTCACCTGTGCTCGGGCTGTATAGGGGATCAATCACGCTCACAGGCCTACGTGAGCGGGACAAATGAAGATGTCGCCCTGTGCACCCTAAGGCAGACGCCGAGATGGAATAACCCTGGCTCATTAGTAGATCTCTTTATCTCTCTAGATCTTATCTGCAATCAATAGCGGGAAATGGGTCTCTACAATCCGCTCCAGCAGCCACTGTATACGCAACAGTTCCGGTAATGCGCCGGATCGGGTTTCAGTAGGACAATTGCCAGAGGAGGTGGGTTTGGTTCCCCCGAGGCATGTTGCAATAAAATTAAATGTAGTAAAGTACATCTTCTTTTAAGTAATAGTGGTCTAGATTGCAGAGCAAAGGACTTACGTGCCTTCCGATACAGGCGCCGCTCTGGAAATGTGGTTAATTGATATGGCGGGGTCGGACGGAATACAATGATCACAAGGGTCGTCACTTTGTTCTACCAGAGAGGCATGTATAGTATACAGCCTAGGATCTGGAAAATTTAAGGTTCTAAATTATTTTCTATCCTCTATAAGCTTCTATCGTCGATCTCACATAGCTCGAGCACAGCGTACCCGGGCCTTTGCAGTCAATCGGACCATCTCATGACCACCTGAGCTTACTTCTGCGCCCTTTGTGACCTAAAAGATTCCTAATTGGGCTCTATTCAATAGTGAGGGCGCCAGGTGAAAGTTAAAGGTCCCCGAAAGATTTTTTTCCATCTATACCAACATTTTATCTTGATAGAAGAGCGGCCAAAACAAACCCGTCTTGGCAATAAATATTTCCTATAAATTCGCCAGTTTCCCCTCATCTTAAAACTCTAGTGCTGCTTTTGGGGGCCAATCGCCAGCTGGGAGTACCACTCTCAGTAGCACATGCTACCTCTCCCGAGTCCCTTGATCTCCCAGGCTCAAAATCCTTTTGAGCTGGAAACATGGCTTCATCTCTGGTTCTCCGGTCTCAATTTTGTTTGGGGCGGGGGCCGTCGACGCTACGGTTGGAGCAATCCACGGTGGGTTAGGGTTCTTTCTTCTTTTCTTTAGAAAGTGTTAAGGATTGAGGGCTATCTGTGCGCCCATAGGTTGCGATAGACTAAAGCTTTCCACGAAAAAGGATCGAACATGCTGGGACCGCGGGCGCCCAAGAATTGTAGACATGAGTAAATCGAAACCACATAGTCCGTGGTTATGGGCTCTGATTTGTTGATTCGTGTAATACCAGCAGTAGCTCATGCTTGACCAGCTCCGAGATGCTCAGCCAAACCCAGCGATAAGACTGGATATAATCATTACCAGGTCCAGGTCACTTTTCATTCTTGGTTTATAATAGTCACCGTTCCAGTATATTACTTACACTTCTGGTGTTGCATTGTTTGATGCGACGCTTTCTGAGGGGAGAACCTTTACTTCCCATATTATATCCGGACAGACCCATTCATAAATGAGCCATCATCATCAACCAAGTCTGTCCAACGTACGGTGGCCAGCCAGCCAGTTACTAGTTTGGCGGTTTGACCCTTCCCTTTTTTCAAATCGCCGTTTCACTTTTCCTTGATTTGGGCCATCATCATCTTCCACTTACGATATTCCTCATCCTCCTCCCTCTCCTTCCTCTCCTTCCACCTCCTATACTCCCTCTCCTCCCTCTCCTCCACACTCCCCTCCTTCCACAACCTTAGCACCTCAAATCCAACCTCCACAGTAATCAATAAAATAATCATCCACTCCAACCCCAGCGAATGCTTCTCACTCAGCCTCTCGCGCAGCACCTCCACAATCCCCGACGCATAGTCCAGCTTCTCATTCAGCTGTCTTATGCGCACATTGACATCCAGCGCCCTCCCCACACTCTCATAATACCCCTCGAGCCCCAACTCGTGCCGCGAGTCCCAGAATATATCAGGCAGTGAGTCCGTCAACTCAGAATACAGATTCAGCTGCGCGCGGAACTCCAGCAGCTCGCCCGTCTTGCGCAAGATAAAGCTGCGCGTGAACGGTAGTCTGCTGCCGCGGCTCAGTAGCGTGGGGATTGTGCTCGTGCCGGCAAGGTACTCATTCAGCAGGCTCTCGAGCACGGCTAGCTTTGTGCTACGGGCCAGGCCGGATGAGAAGGCGATCTTGGCGAGCGTGATGTTGAGCTCGTCGGGGGCGCCGAGGGCCTGCTGCTGCTGGTGGTGGTCCCAGTGCTCGGGGTGCTGGTTGGGGCATCGGCAGTGTGCTCGGTGAGGGGGTAGTTGATAGAGGGAGCGGTACCGAGGATGATGATGTCGCCGCCGACACGGGAACGGCGGAGGCGAGGGTCTTCAATGTATTCGAGGTCTTCGGTCTCGACTTCGTTGGTTTGTGCCTTTTCGGCGGCGGGAAGGAGGGTGTTTGCTAGTGAGGAGACGCGCGGAGAGGGGACAGACCATGAGACGATGTTTCCGGAGGGGAAGATGAAGATATCGCCAAGCTCGCCGTCGTTGTTGGCTGTGGCCGTGTTTGTAGCTCCGGTGTCGGTGGTAGGGAGCCGGAGGTGGAGCACTTGGTCTACGAGGCCGGTGGAGTTGGGGTCGATTGTGTATCCCTTCCGTAGAAGGATGAGCGCTGCGAGGGAGAGGTCGTATTTCTCGGCGGTACAATAGGCTGTGCATAACTAACATAATATCTATCAGACCAGTTCCGGCCTCATCGTGGAGGAAAGGCAACATACTTTGGTTTTCCTCCGCTGTTCGCCACCATAGTAGCCCGCTGTGCTTTTTGCTGCTTCCGAGGCGGCGGCAACTCTTCGCAGTGAGATCTTGCTGGATTGTGATCGTGCGGATTTCTTTTTCTGGAATGTCTGTTCTGGTGCGTCCTGTTCCGTTTTCATGGCTATACGTTAGCAGCAGATAAATTTAAAATAGCATATTCATATTCCTAGATCTATAAAAGGATTGCAAACTTCTTGAACAGCTACTACTGTAGCTGGAGCTGGTGCAGAGGAAGGAGTGCTATTCCTACTCCGCTGTAGCCTAGAGATGCAAGTCGACGAGAATACCCTCCTCGGCCATCGTATTAACACAGGGTGTGTATGTGGGATTCTATATAGTTGTTTCTGTGATTTTATCACACCCAGATGCAGTGGCGCCACTGTGAATAATAGGCGTCGTGGGAGTGTTAACGGGGGCATGGTGAATGATCGACTGTAGTGAAATATTATGCCCTCAAAGGAACGTAGATAGAAGAGATTGTTAACACTCGTGCGCCGAGCCTCGAAATGAATTGACCCTTGTCTGCCGGCTAGCTGGTGGGAATTGTCGAGTCGGAGGAGGCTCTGTGCATAGACCGGGTAACGATGATGTCATTTCTGCACTGATTATCACTCGACGGTTGCTGTTGAGTCAGCAGATCGTTGGTAGGACGCTACCATGATGGCCCATGGCCGTGAATTAGGAGCTTCTGTAACTACACGCATCTGACAGAAATGTGTACGGTGTTACTCGGAATAATTGATGGGTTTAGCTAGTGATTTGTATCGGTGATGACGGAGAAGAAGAAGAAGGAAGAGATGCATGAAAGTCACGCTTTATGTATGGTAGATGATTGATGATAGAGGGAGGGTCTTCTAATTAACACGAAGATATACCAGCCAGTCTGGTATATCTGTTATATTTGTACAGTGCTGAGTGTTCTCTCTATCATATAGCTATGAATACAGTGTTAACTGCTGACTAACCCTTCTCGGTAGTCTCGTTACAAGATACATGTATGTACTAACATAGACAAAGGGTATTTGTGCATGTGAGAATAATTATACATGTAGTGATAATATTAAATGTACATGTATTAATTGATGGCCGTCTAACATCGGTTAACCGTCTTCCACGCACAGTCTCGCTACACATCATACATGTCTTTTGGTAGTATACTAGTGAGTGGACACTACATGTATTCCCCAACCGCAAGTGAGGAAATAGATCTACAACCAATATATAACATGCGTTAGTTTATACGGGCATCGCATCAGCTTAACTCCGGCGGAGGTAAGTCTGTACATTCCCGGTTAACATCCGCGCATGCCATGCATATTAGGCACTGCTGATATCCCTACACCGCAAAGTAAAATATTTTATTTCTAAAGCGTTCACCAATAGGACACAACCAGACATAGGGTATAATCCACAAAAGTAGATTTTCATGTCAGGAAAAAATGACCTTACTATCCTTCATATGGTATACAGTAACATGTGTGTTGATATTCCCCCCTCTCCGCACCAGAAAAAATCCATCCAATCCTAATTGCTACCTCTTGGACTAAGTGATACTTATGAATGTTCAAGAGGTTTAGACTAGGATGACTTGATTAATAGCGCTGTCTCTCTCCAGAAGTCGATTTGCTACCACGATAGCCACCCCTATGTCCATTTCTGGGATTGGTCGAGTTTCCCTCAAGAACAAAAGAAAAATTACCATTGTGGCTCTGGTGCTGATTGCTTTGATCTCTATGGCTTTGGAATTTGTTGACTTGAGGTTGATGGTCTTGAACGTGGTAGTTATGCGAATTGTAGCTATGGGAACTATAGCTATGAGAATGGTAGCTTTGAGGGGGATGACCCTGAGGGGGATGACCCTGAGGGGGATGACCCTGAAGGTGATAGCCCTGGGGAGTACGAGTCTGTGGTAAATGACCTTGATTATAGTGATCTTGAGGGTAGTGGCCTTGTGGTTGGTGACTGTGAGAGTGATACTCATGAGGGTGATGAATTTTTGGAGACTGGTAATCTCGAGGACCATTGCTTTGATTGTGATAAAAGCCTTTAAAACGAGGGCCTGCAGGAGGCGGCGGCGGAAGGAGCGTTTGTAGTCCCTTCTCCGCCATATCTGGTTCAACCTGCGGATTCAGATTCACATCGGCCCGTAGAGGTTCCTCCTTGCTGTTGGAATCTTCTACACAGTTTTGAACCTTTGATGTCTGTTGAACTTTAATTTGGGGAGAAGCTTCTTTGCCTGCGGCCTTCTTCGTAATGCTAGGCCCATCCTGCAAGGTTTGATAAGCTTCAATCATGATCATGGAAGCTGTAACCTTCGAGGTCTGATAAAACTCGGTTCGTGGGGATTCTACATTACTAAAAGCCCTCTTCGAGCGTTTTCCAATATCTAAACTCTTGCGAACCTCGACTTCGCAAACTTCCTTGTCTGTACCCTCCTTCACGAGGCTCCGTCTGGCCTTCGTGGTCGGGCGAACATCGGTTTGAGAAGCTTGTGAATCTTTGCTAGTGGCTTCTTTTTGGTCGGTCAGATTAGTGGGAGTAACCTTGGGGGTAGCGGATTTCTCCTTCGCAGCAATTTTTCCTGCTATGGGAGCTTTTTTGACTTTTATGTCCCGAATTGTATCAGAAATTGGGGTATTTTGGTGGTGCTTCTGTGAAGAACGTCGAGATCTGCTTGCTTCCCCGGATCTTTTCTGCTCATTTACCTCATTAGGAGTTGCAAAGATACTCTCTCGTATCTCTTTCTGGGGTTTAACTTTCACCAAACTTAGGGGTGGAGGGGATGGAGAGGGAGTGGAATGTTTGCGTTTGCGTCTAACTATGTCTCCAATAATTTTCTCTGCCGCATGATATTCACTGGATTCGCAATCACGGTCTCTATGACGACCACGATTCGGAGAACGGTCTTGAGCCTTGGTATGAGACTTTTCAGTTTCTCGCTCGCTTTTCTTTCGACGAGAGCCCTTGTAATTCGTGCTAGGGCTTTTAACCTCGTCGTGTTGACGATGGTAGGGGTCCTTGTGAGATTTTCCAGGACTATCAATATCGTCATTTCGGCGGCGGGAGCCCTTGTGTGATTTACTAGGACTATTCTTCTCATTGAGCCGACGGTCTAACTCCCTGGATTTGCTGGCACTATGACTCCGATCCTGTCGGCGACGAGAATCATTATAAGATCTATCAGGAATATCACTATCGTCATGTCGGCGGTGGGCGTCCCTTTGTGGTCTGCTCGGACTATCTTTCTCGTCGTATCGACGGCCGGAATCTTGAGAAGGCCCACTACGACTACGACTCTTATCCTGCTGGCGATAACGACGAGAATCGTTTTCTTTGGAAGCGGATCTACGGCGGCGGTGCTTACGAGAAGAACCCTTAACTTCATCAAACTCTTCGTAGTGCTTACGCTTCTCACCGGAATTCTTTAGACTTGAGGGATACTCCTTGAGACTATGATCAGATATCCCACATGACCTTCTGAACTCATTTGTCTTCTTGTTAGACCAATCGATAGGTTTTTTTCCATGCTGATTTTTCACTTCTTCAAGTTCCGTATGTGGAGAGTGGCGTTCGCGAATTGCCCGCGCGTGGTTCGGGGTCCCCTCGTGTTGAGTATGGTCCTCATAAGAACCTAAAGCAGCCTGCTGTAAACTCCGTTTGATCGTCAGATCGGTGTCTAGGAATTTTGACTTTTCAGAGAATGCGTTGCAGAGTTTTTGTTTGATGATCTCATTGGCTAACTTCATTGCAACTTCTAGCATTTGCTGGCGACCTGCAGCTTCGCCTTTTTGATAGGCCAGATCTCTCGCCATATCCGGCAAAGTATCCAAAGGTTCTGTTACTGATACCGGGCCTGAACGTTTCTTCGTCGCCGACAAACAGCGGTCCACCAATTCCCTATCATAATCCGGAATGTTCTCAGAGATTGAAGCACTGAAACCAAAGTAACCACCAACCGCTACGCTAATGGGTTTTTCTAAAGGCATATATCCACAGTTTATAAAGTCAAACATACCAAGAGACGTACTATAGTTGTCAATTGAGTGCGTGAGTTTAGCGTTATTATCGACTTCCAACACCCCCCAGAGGTTTTTATTGCCTAGATCCGTAGCTTCTCTCTTAGTAGACGGTGTGAATTCGCAGCTGTAATAGTCCCCTATCTCAGGACGGTTCTTGTCAATATCTTCACTCACAGGGATCGTTTGGTCATTATCCAGGCGTGCACCCCATTGCTTACGCAGCGGCCTCGGCTGATAAGTCACCCGCGACATCGGTCTTTTGTATGTGCGTCTATAGATGATAGTAGCTCTCCGTGAGCTCTTACAGCCTCGAAAACCATGAAAACGGTGCTCTGGATTGCACTCGTTGAAGTGAAGGTTTTGCAGAAGCCTGTTTTTGATTCCCTCCACGAAGTAGCGGCTTGGTTCTGCGAAAACCTTCTCTAATCCCTCCGTGGGTTTTGCATCTTCATTCACAGCTTCCATGTCTTCGGTAACTAGCGAGCAATTGTTTGCTTCGTTTTGAAGACAGCTGGTTTCACCGCTCAATGCCTTGGGCAGCCCAGGGCAATTAGACGTCGTGCAGGATTCTTTAAAGTCAGATTTGACCCGAGTCTCCTCTGCCTTTTGCTGTAAATCTTGTAGAACACACTCAGGTAAGAGATTGATGTTTTTATCGTTGTTTTGATGGCCTAGTTGTTCAATAAACAACTCATCTTGCTGTCTTGTGGTGGGTAGATCGTCATATGCCTCGAGCGGTCGATCATGTTCACTATTAAGGTGTGCGTTAGGAAGCGGCAACGACTCGGGAATTGATGTGTTTGGGGGTGTAGAGGCCCGTGTTGGAGATATTTCGGGCGCTGTAGAGTTTAAAGACTATTGGGGGAAGAGGGTCAGATTGCTGCAAAGGATATAAAACTAGAAAAGGACTGAAAGAACCTGAATCTTACAAAATCATCGGCCTCAGAAACCATCTTTAGAAGTATCTCGACAGTAACCATATCTTCCGGGAGGAACCGCTCGGTTTCCGCAGTCGGTATTGTGTCGGCATTCCGTTTCGCTATTTCTCGAAGCGGTGTTTCTCTCTTCACATGGACTTTTTGAACAGGGTCCCACCTCACATACTCGTCTTCTTCCCCTTCCTCAATATCATCATCCCCATCGGAATCAGGCTCCGCAAGGTAAGGATACATTCGTAGGATCTCCTCCGAGTAGTTCATTTTTAATTTCCTCCATCTATATCTAGCGTTGGAAGGCTCTGATGGATCGAGAGCAGCGTAGTCTTGTTGCACAGTCTGTTTATTCCCCGCTCCGGTATTTCCGCAAATGGGGGGGGACATTTCATCATTCGCATATGAATTCACAGATTTTTTCCCGGTTGGTTCTGATGAAATGATCATTCGAACAAAAGCCTAGGACGGCGGAGGATGATGTGTGGAGGAGGGTGGAGGCTCAAGGAGGGGGCTGATGGTTATAAACGAATACACTCTAAGCTGGGTAACCAAAGCCTGAGGGGTGCTAGCTAGTCAGAGAGAGTGATGTTGACCACAAAAGTTTTTCTCTTTGAAACTTTAAGCAACCTGTTCTCGGAAGATCCAAGACCTGTGGTTTTTGATGCCTACCTACGCAGCAGCGATTGGTCGGATCAAACCTTTTGGTTTATCTTAATAAAATGAGTCAACTGTCTGAAGAAGTACTTGGACCCTTCAGATGAAAGCCCAAGAGCCTAGCCCTTTAGACGTCCTGAACCCATATCCGATGACCCAAAGAACGCTAGACTTGGCGGAAACCGACATGAAGATGATACGAGCTTGGAGCGTTGTTATTGGTTGCAACCTCGTTGTTACGAGAGGCAATTGCATGGATTCGAGTGACGAGTCATGATTCAATACACAGCTACGAGTTATGTTACTAAAATAAGTTTTTCTCAGAAATTGCCGGTATGAATTATAGTCACTCTTCGATAGTACTGTGATGGAGGATTTACGTTAGAATGAATGGTCCAAAATTTGAATTCGAATCGGATAGATATCTTCGTTATAAATAAAGGATAATTGCATATATATATATACAACGTCCCGGCCCGATGGACTTGGAAATATTCCCTAATCTAGCCAGACCACGAAATCTGGCGCTGTTTTTGGTGTATAGCCACCCAACTGCTGGACCCATCTATAGATGCCATACATAATCTGCTATCTGCAAGGGATAATTAGAAGAAAAACCGACAGAGCTAGAGCGAAGGCGGAAACAGAAACCAACAAGTTGATGTGTATTGATAGCTAGTAGGATGTCTAAGCACTTCATTTTATACTTTTGCGATTGTAACAAACCGGAAACTCTATTCATTAAATGAATAATAAAAATCCAAGTGAGCCATATGCATAATTTTAGTTCGTTCTCTCATTAACATAAAAAAATCTTTTAGATCATCTCCGCCTTTCTTAATCCGGGCAATGGATGCTTCCCTAAGGAGAGCTCTATATAACATTCCCCCCATATCGTATGTATCAAAAGGCTATATTTATGTCATATTTTTCTCTACACACCCAGCTCTCTAGTAGCCGTGGAAATGCATCAATTTTGACGTTTCCCATACAAAAAGCTGCGAGATACACATTATTTGATGCAATAACCGACCTACTGTGTGTTAAAGGCATTCCTGTCCCATTACCGACACTTTACCGACACCTTTACTAATGCATTTACCTATTAAAGGCAATAAGATACGACTTTACTGACGACATTCCCCGTTAAAGGCATGTTAAAGACAATAAAATACGACTTTACTGACTGTTTCCGGGGTTTCCTGTTCTCCACCGGAAAATCAATGTTTTCCGATGAAGCCCCTCCTCTAGATCTCGAGATAGTTGAGTCCCCAAGTAGAATATTTCGATGGGGTCATCAAATGATATCTGGCATCAATGGGCTTGTAACAGTTGGGGAATACAATTTCATTTTGGTGGATCCATTGTTTGGCATATACATGCAGGAAATTCTTGCTTAATGCTCCTGGTATAATAGTAGGGTGCTCGGTGATGATTCGTTTCATTGCCGATGGCCTTCGTCAATCATGTGAAGCATCACCGGTGGCCAAAACTTATCCCCCCATGTTTATACGCTCAAAATGTGTGACAGAAGCGTAACAGGTAAAGATATCAGTAAAGCCGTCTGTAAAGTCGTCTGCAAAGTCGTCTGATTTCCCTTAAAACGACTTTCCCTCTACCAAAATATTGACATTACCCACGTAAATCCAAGCTCGAAAAACGACTTTACCGACGGCTTTACCGAATACTATTTAATATTTTCAGGTACACATTTCCACGGCTCCTAGAGGCTAGTCTCCGGCCTAAGTGCTTCTTCAACAAGCCAAGTAGTAATCTTACCGCCCCCGGCCCTCTCTAATTATCTTGAGGACTTACTAACAGAGTTTACTATCGAAAGCTAAAAAATCAAAAGTACAAATATAAAGAGTGAGGGAAGAGGCTAAAGCGCCGACTTTCATCATAAATTCTCTAATTCTCTATAATCTGTATTGAAGTACGTATAAAATAAACATAATATGAATGGTGAGAAAAAACCACCAATATCATATAACAATTATAAACAACAAGTAAGTCCCATAATATAACTCTAATCTGTTGACCGCATCCCACGACCATCTCTAAGTACCATCTTCACCAACTGCTCCTCTCCTGGACCTAGTTCAATCTCATGTGCTATCTCAGAGGCATCCCACTTCCCTAATTTCACCATCGTAACAGGCAATGGCTCATTGTAGTTCTTACACTCCTTCCTGCTCGATCCTGGATGAATAGCATGACACCACAGTGCTTGATAAACATCGGGCTCATTCTCTTTCATGTCCATCACATCCGGATATCCCAGCTTCTTGATAGCACTTAGGACCATCGGGCAGTTCCAGTGCTCTCCCGCATTTCTGATCCTGAAATTCCACGTGGTACCGACTTTGACACGACAATAGGCCACGTACTTCTCCAAAGGGTCTTCAATTTTATCGTAGATCTGGTAGCCGCACTTGCTTGTAGTATAATCGTTGAACCATCTATCATTAGGATCGAGGCTCCAAAGCCCAACCTCTTTCCACACCTGCTCAGTGTCCTTCCCCCAGGGGCCGCAGTTACAGGGCATATTCTTGACTGAATTTCTTGGCTGTGCATCGATATGACCGTTGCTTGGGAAGCGATATCCATCGATGACGGTAGCCCAGTTGTGTGTTGAGAAGCATACAGGTACAGTGAACATACCAGGGGTGGTAGGGTCCCAGAGAGAGCCGATATTATCGCTACGGAGACTTCGGAAGATGCCGGCCGTGAGTGAGTAGGTGGGAGTAGTCTCACGGATGCCTTGAATGTAGGCTTGGACGGAGGAGGTGATTATATCAGTGATCTTGAGGTTCCATGGCTCATCATCTATGACATCGGCGCCGAAGAGCTTGTCGTTGCGCCATGAGGGGGCCCAGCCTCTGTTGTTCCATTTGTAGATATAACAGCAGTAACCCTCGACGCAGGCTTTGAAGACTTTGGGACCTGAGTTGTCTTTTTTGCAGGTCGCGGCACCAGCTTTCTGCTTCTCCACAGTGGGCCTATAATCTGTGGCAGTCCTACGGTAATCCTTGGAGCAGGTGATGTATACTGCTTGGGAGTTGATGGCCGCGTTTAGAGTTTTCAGCATTAGGCCACGTGTGAGGCCCCTAGTATGAGCGTTAATAACATATTCACTCATTAAATTATATATATATGAAATAATGCTTACGTCTCAGCACCAATATCTCTCCACAATTGTGCGTCACCAGACCTGTCAGGAAGAAAGTTTCCAGCCATGGTGAAATTGGAGAATATAGATGACCCTGCAAATATACTTATGTTAACACCATCCAGACACAAAGTATACAAATAAAGAACTCCACTAACCATCACTTTCCGCCAAAGCTCCGCTAAAGATGACATTGATGCCTTCTCTCAACGCCCCCCTTGCACGCATAGAGGAGGACCTAATAAATGCATCGAGTCTCATCTTGTTTGTCTCCCTCGGCTTTTCGTATCCAGGATGGCTTGCCTCAAAACTAATATATGAATTCAGGGTACCAAATGCATTGCTAATACCTGAGCCAATCTGTCCCATAAGGATATCGGTAAATCCCATCTTAGCAATCCTAGCGGTCTTGCCAGTACACTCAGACTTTTTGGTCCAGTACGCAAAGCTCTCCTCACGTGATTCAAGTCTGGACCATAGTAGATCACGCTCTTCGCGACTGACACCGTACTCGGGGACAGATAAGAACTCATCCTCCATAATATGCAAGTTGGTTTCAGCGATGGCAGCGTTCTCAGCGGCTGCACTGGCCATGTTGTCAAGTAGCTGGTTGATTTGAATCATACCACGCGCCATGGGGAAGAACTGGCCAAAGAGGAAAGAGAGAGTATTGACGGTATGTGTGAAGATCAGGGCCCAGGTTTGGTCATCCATGCCGGGTGTCCAGTAGAAAGTATCGGCGATGACAGGTACGAGCTGAGCCATATTTAGCTGGGCAGCAACAAGAGAGTCCTGAAAAATGTTAGCTTTACTCATAGACTTATTTTATACATGGATATCATAGCATGGGGCAGATATTAAGAAACCAGTGATAATTATCATTACCGCTAATCCTCACGTGCACCCAACACACAACTAAACCGAAAACGGTAAAATGGACAAAAAATGATGGAATAAAAACTTACATGCACCATCTTAGAAACCTCAACGATATTTACAGCACTTCTCAAAACAAACCATACTCTCCTTGCGACCTCTGGGTCTGCGACTTTTCTGACCACGTCTTGGCACTCGACCACACACCTGTGCACCGACTCGACGTCACATCTAAAATTAGTCTTTTTTAGCAAATCCTCAGCAATAAAGCCTACGATTCCTAATTCTTGAAACCGTTTTTTCTCGCTGTTGAGCAGAGTGTACTCTTTGATCCACTCGGTTGCACCGCTCGTCCACCAGTTCTCGATTGTTGGCGCAAACTCGGGCAGTTGGCAGATACAGTCAACCTCAGCTTCATGAGCGATGTGAGGGCGTCTAATTAGTTGAGTAGGATTTATATCTTCTGAGGGGGCGGTGATAGCTTGCGCAGATTGTTCGTAACAAGAATTAATGGAGCGAGCAAATTTGTCAGGATTTAATTGTACGAATTCTGCAGCATTGGCCAAATTGAAGAGCGCCATGCTGGCGAAAAGTGCGGTAGTTTTCATATTTGGCGATTTTATGTAATTTAGGGAGTTTAATGGTTTAAGGGTTTGGGGATTTAGAGAAATTTTTGTGGTTTGGTGATGCGCGAAATTTTGTTTCAGACGAAGATGAGGAGAAAAAAAGAAGAGTGAGAATGGGTGGAGGGAGGAAGGGTTTTATTCATCCATAGACGACGCAAGATTAATCTAGCCTTGAGTGTATATATATTCTTGCGTAATGAAATCGTTTAAAAGAGTGCTACTTTGGGAAACGATGTCAGAGTTTATCGTGTAATTTCGCAACACACGTAATGATTCATAGTGTGCCATTGACAATCCCGAACCTAAAAATATCAGAACGTTCTGTACTAATCTCTTACAGTAAAAATATCCTAGCAATCAATTATTTCACTATAGACGTCCTCTACTCTACCAGCTCGCTTGAAAACACACATACTTCCACCTCCGCCGTAACCCTAACCCACATGTATCTCAACTTCGTGTGATTTGTGCACCATGTGGAGTCGATACATCAAGCCAGACGAAGCCTTTACCCCCGCGGCAGAACATATCTCAATCTTAAAAGGTCTAGGGTAACGACTTGAACAAGATGAGAGGTGACGCGTGTTGATGTGAGATTAAGACGGCACTAGTACTTATCGAGTGATAGTGTATGATCCATGAATCAATCCTTACGTACACGCTAGAAGTAATTAGATCCCCCAAACAACCAAAAACTGCGACAAATCGGGGGGAAAAAACTCTTCTTTAACGTTTAATGACCACGCCAGACCATATATTCCCTAGGCTATCGCCGTGTTACACATACCATGTTTACGGTACTATTACAACACAGTTTGTGTAAAAATAGTCCTGCCCAAGTAGCACGGTGACCTAATAGAATTTCAAATTACAACATTTTTTCCCCATCTCTTCCCAACCTCCTGGGATTACGTACTAGACGGAATACAATACCTTTATATAGGAGCAATGACCTTATCCCACGCGCATCTTCATAAAAATAATGCGATTATGGCGCCATAGGACTACATGTACTCGGGGCAGGTAAGAACCTGAAAATGACTTTTGATGGTAACAACCTCTGATTCGCGGCTGGCGAAAAGCTACACCAAATTGAGCACATACTTGCAGCTTGCATTTTCAGGTTCTTATTGCCTGCCCCGAGTAGCTAGCAAGGTCCTCGACACCCCAGGCCGGCATGAAGCACATGTAGGTAAATACAAGTACTAGTTCGCACCAACTGCCAACGGTAAATTCGCTCGTCTCTTTAATTTTTATTCAACCCAAAACCTATCAATCTGCGGATTTCGCAACTTGTCGGAAAATCATTCGTCAATATTCTTTTCATGTGAGATAGATCAATAACCGACATCATATTATTCCGGGACAAATAAACAAACTTAAAAACCACATATGTGACTATGACATCTCCACTCCTTCCTTAGCGCCTCCCCGTTTTAAATCCCCATCTTAGATTAACATAGAAAAATAATTTTAAACTCCTCATACTCCAGTTTTCCCAAGAATTATTATGCGTTAAATAGACCCACACTTTTTTTCACTCTAATACTCAAACAGGGTAGGTATATACGAAAGAAAGATAAACGCCAAAAACATACGCACCAACACCAGGAATTAGGTAAATCCGCAAAGCGCGTAAATGGATAAAAATCAGACGATTACCCCCGAGAACGCGTTAAAACGCTCGTGACTCACATTATGAGGACGAGCTACCACTTGAGCTCGTTTCCGGTGTTAATTCTTGAGTCGAAGATCGCTCTGGCTCCGGTTCCGGGCTCGGTTCTGGAGTCTGTAACCCTGTCTCTCTATCTAACTCCATAGTCCTTTCGTACTCCTCGTCCTCCGGGCTTTTTATGTCGTAGTCCTCACCCACGGCACTGCCTAGCGGACTTGGTAATCTTTGCCATCTGCGGCCTTTACTCTCGACTCTCAACTTCGGTCCAAACTGGTGCCCCCAGCCACGGCGAGGACGCGTTCCATTAGGTGTTGCTGGTGAGCTTTGTGTGCCACTTGGCATGGACTCATTGCTTTCTATAGGTGACATGTAATCATCCGGGGAAGGGGGTGAAAGTTCGAATGTTGGAGATGTGATGGAATCATCACTTTTATGGCGGCGGTGAGACATTGCCCTACTTATAGTGACACCCGGAAGCGGGCTAGATGGGGGGGTATCGAGCATACGCAGGGTACTGCGGGTCCTCATGTGTTGTAGGAGAGGTGTATCAAGGTTTCCGTTTCGGGAGAATATAACAACACCGATGGTGATGAGCAGGAGCACGGATTGGATTTGATACATTCGTTTTTGAAATATCATCTCGTCCGCGAGGATGGTGAGTCGTGTGGAGACAGCAATCATTTCTCGTTCTGATTGCTCGCGTTGAGATTCGAGGGCTATTACCGTTGATTGCCAGAGTTGGTCATATTGTTGCTTCTATTTAAATATATTTTGTTAATACCAACCCTGCAGCGATAATTCGATTAATTGAGGTTGACATACATAAAGTAGCAGCTCTATTAGGAAAGTTGTGTTCAACTGTTGAATGAAGTGTGCTGTCTTCTCCATCTGACGCTTTTCGACTTTCATAAACGCATCCCGCAGAATCCTCGACTGATCTTCAATATATTGGAGCGAAAGAGTGGCGTTTTGCTCAAGCAACTGAAGCCTTTTGTGGACTGTCTTGAAGAAACTTTCCTGGGTCGTAGGGATCGCATGTGGAGGGCTCGGGGGCGACGGCGGAGGGGAGGCATGGTATTGTTGGGGATGGTTGTGCTTTACCTCTTGCGTGACCGAAACAGCTTGAGATTTGATACCGGTAGAAGCAGTTTCCCGTTGTGGTAGGCTCTGAACAGAGGGGGCAGCTGCAATATGCTCTTTGGTACTTGCTTGGGGCGCTGATTGAACTGTCTTCGAGCTCGCTGTAGAAATAGATCCTGCGTTTATCAAAGTTTCGGGCTCGGAGTGAGCCCTGACAGTTCGCAAAGTGGTTGAAGACGTGTGAGTTACCCCGCATACAGCTAATCGAGGGGGATCGAAAATGTAGACATCATAAAGGGCCCTCGGCGTACATACTGGCGGCGGAGTATCAATCAAGTTCCTCTTAACCGAATCTTGATTTGGCTCATAGATCTCCGCCGAAGTTTCATCCAAGTCAGTCGTTGTATACTCCAGATAACTTTCTACTGGCTTCTCTGCCTCCGTCGGTGCCGGTGTGATAACAATATCCTGAATACCCACTGCTACGGCTTCCGGAACCACATCCTCCCTCACATCATCCTCAATTTCGCCCCTCGAGAGTTCTTCTTGATGTTTAAACTCCTCCATCATCGTTGTACCGTGCACCCTCAACAAGCTCACTGGGCAGTAAAACTCATTTCCATAGTGCGTCAACAATTCCACGCGGAGGTAACGTGCCCAAATCAATGGGTTCTCGATCAGGAACGCCTGGACTTGTCTCGTATTTCTTGCTTCAAATGTGCCAAGGTCCTTCCATCCATTCTGTTTAACGGGGTATCGATCACTAACAGAAACTCGGAAGGTCCGGAACATCGAAGAGAAAAACTCAAAGTTGGCGAGGACAACCGTGTCCACAAGAATATCCTCACACAACTCCACGACAAAGAATTTATTTTCTTGGCTACATTTGTTCCGCATGTAGTTGTCTTTATTCTCTACAAGAATTGCTGTAGCACCCTTGCTTCCTGGGTTCGTTTTATGAACTGTAGCAGCACAGTCAAAAGACGCATAATTGAATCGCTCCTTGCAAGTCTTTCCCGCATCTTTGGACCTAGAGTATCCTCCAAGGGTTTCCGTTTGTGCGGGTGCTGGAGTAGCAACTCTCTCGGCTCGGCCAATTCGGTACTCGGGAACTGAATCAAATCCAAAATCAAGCTCAATTTCGGCATCTTCGCCAAGAGCATCTAGGGCATTGTTGATCGCCCGTGGATCGTTTCGTGGTTCTCGCACCCGGTACTCGAAATTCTCGGTCGATTGACCAGCTTTTGCGAGATTTTGGGCCCTCCATTCCTCGAAGGAGAGGAAATTTGCCGTATCAAGGGGTGAATCATCTGAATCTGATTCTTTAGGCAGTTGCTCGATTGGAACAGGCGTAGAGCTCACCGGAGCAGTAGCTGACGATGGTGGTATCGATTGATTAATTGCGGTAGAAGCTGTTGTGATAGATGCGTGAGATTTTTCAATATTAGTATTTGGTTTTCCAAAACTCAAGCCTTTCGATAAGACTCTCGTGGTCGTTGCTACCGTCGTTACCGTTGTTGTCGTTGGCTCCACCCCCGAGTGGCCTTCACCTCCACTACCGGACACTGTAGCTGTAACTGTGACGGTCTGTGTCCGCGATGTCCGTAAACATTGCTGTGGAAGAGAATGTGTGATGTAGTTTACTGAAACTGCCTTGCAAGTCGGTGCCGGCACCTCCCCACCGGACACAGTTCCAGAAATGAGCTGCGGGAGTCCTAGCAGCGTAGCAGAGACGGCGATGATGGCGTATCGTCCGAACATGGTGAACCCCATCTTTTCCTTCGACCTTCCACCCTTTCTTGGAACTGGAAATGGCTGTAAAAAGTATGAAGACAAAGAGATCGCTCGTTGGATGTTTTGTTGCTCGATTTCAAGCTCACCACCGCCGTCCCCTTGTGGCCAACGAAAAACTGGCAGCTTAACAACCGGATGAGCAGAAAGACACCCGGCAAAATCCAATGCAGATGGCAACCCTAACCCTAATAGAAACACTGTTTTAGCTATTGGCGTCATGGACAAAACAATCTTGTTCTAGCTGGCACATAGATCATAAAAAGGTATCTGGCCAATCAAATCGAGAGGGAAAATAATTGCCGATAAACGGCGCATCGGTATGAGATGAGTGGGAATGTTTTCTTTTAGGCGGGGGCTAGGACCAATGATCGAGGTCCAGGGAGGTCTCAGTTCCTTAAGTATTGTGGGAAGTAAGGACAGATCAGAAACAAGCCGCGTACATGGATTCTGAAGGTTATTATATGAAGTAAACGACACACATCCCTCTTCTTTTATTAATCACTTGTAGCTACAAGGCCCTCGTATATTACTTATGAACACCTCCGTCAAACGGTCCCAAGGTCCCATCTGTGTACCATAGTTGTATCCAGTTGAGTACAAGACCGCCGCTTATGTTTCGAGAGGAGGGCACATACTTGAGTAGAAGAAAGAAGAGGCAGGTTTCATCAGTCCCAGCTCCGAGCTCCTTTCGTTTTGAATAAACCTCTATTGACAGTTAGCTGCAGTATCCTAGCTATAGCGCATTATACACCCATAGTTCCCCATCTCTTTGTCCATGTACCAGTCGTCAAGATAAAGCCCCAGGTTCCCATGGATACCTGTATCAATCGAGGATACTTCAAGGTAAACTATTCCGGAAAGCTTCACCCGTCTCTCGACTCATCAAGCTTGCGAGTTTTGAACACGTTGCGCTAACAAGTCAGTACCGGGCCGAAAAACCGATCATCGGCTTAAATTGTGTTGAAGCCGAAATCGCGGTCGGCAACTAGATATACCTTGTTCCGTTTCGGTGTTGAGTTTACTTAGATCTGTTCTTCATTGGAAGGGTTATTTCCAAGTTAAAGAATGCTCGGATCCCTTTTCACCGGACATGTTCACGAACCATCACTCGAGTCAACACTATGATACCTAGTGCCGAAGTGACCACGTGCGCGTGGGGATACAAAGAATCCCCTCATGTACTTAACACCACTAGTACTTGATTAAGTACTAGGATGCTGACCTAGAAGAGATATAGTGGTACTCCTCTGGTGTTAACCGGGAAATCTTAGGCATCGGTTTGAGTATTTCTGAGCCACCCCAAAGGAAGAAAGAATAAGAAGGGCTCAACAGGAACAAGGGAGCAGGAATGTCAGTATACTTCATATTTCACCACAAAACTATAGGGAAATTGAGTATGTATACGTATCGACTACGGGCTGATAAAGGATTCTTCTATCTTCGAGCCCAACTAAAGATACCATGGTTTGAGTATTTCAATATTATAAAATCTTTCAACAAGCAGAACATCTGGATAGATGGCCGAGTGGTTATGGCGCTAGCTTCAGGTGCTAGTGGGGCAACCCGCGTGAGTTCGATCCTCACTCTATTCAACAATCTTTTCTTTTCCTTTTCTCCTCTTAGTTACACAAAGAAAGCATGCAACCTTCATATCTTACCCTGAAAACTTACATATATTTCCTCGTCCACTTTAGGTCTGCCAAGCGCTGTTTGGTACAACCACCATCCTCCTTTAGCCCATCTTCCTTACTAATGTGGTAACCTTGTCCCCCTCACTTCCCCGTTGTTCCCGGCGCCATCATTCAAAAGATTTATAATCTCGTCTGTAGTCCTCAAATTACGATCTCTCCGGGATTCAAGGGGTACGGTTTTGAGAGATGAAAATCAAGGTCTCTCAGAGGTATATCTGGCAATCCTATGGGCCATGCACCTTCAAACTCCACTCGTTCGTGGTGTCTTAATATTAATACAATCTGTTGAATATAACATGTATATACAGTAGCGGGCTCCATTCAACCTTAATGATCATACTATTCGCGCAATGAAATACCTGCCAGCGTAACTATCCCTATGTGCTGTACCTACATACCGTGGGATATCAAGTTTTAACTTGTAGTTATGTAGCTGTATCGATATTCATAGGTGATCACTCATCCCCTACTAATCCCGAATGCCGCCCTCAGTAATCCAAGATATCAGTAAAAGTCCCACAATCGGCAGAGTATTTCTTAAAATTTACAACGAGAGCAGTCGTGGAAGTCCATTTGTAGTAAATCCTGCCCAAGATCTCTCAGTGGCACATGCTGTTCCCAAACCTCTATGTGCGGAGTTCACAAGCTCAAGAGCATCGTCCCGAGAGTCAAACACCTAACCAATCCCATCCATGGCAAACACAAACCATTGCTGCCCACGATATCCAGAACCCCGTTTTCTCCCGAACCTTCTTTACTTTCTTTCAAAACCCGCACTGACGTGTTTCATAGCTTGTCACTCGGCCAACCCTACCATCGTTGAGAATTTCGATAGGCAGCAGGACCCGAGAGTTGGTGGAGTGCGAGGTTGTGATTGAGTGAAACATCTGTGATGCTGCGATTCTAGTGGTGGTGTTGCACAGTTGTGGCTTTTTGTTTCAGGCCAATCACGATGCACGTCCTGACCAATTGATGTTTGTAGCTTGGAAACGCGAAAAACAATTATCAAACCATGTACCAACACTGCGGAGTAATTACGTGCCCGGACAACATTAAAATACTGAATGCCCCCTAATTAATGCACTCACAAGAAAATAAGTGGAGGAAAATATTAAAATCTCTGAAAGCAACATTACGGAAAGAATTATTAATGAAATAAGCAGCCTAAAAACCAGCCCGAGATGATATTTGACGTGGAAAAACAAAACCGACAAGTTGAAAACAAAAATAAAAGCAGACCGGGTATTTACAAACATTACCACAACCCCTTATACGCGCTAAAGTATTTACAAGAAATAAAAAAGGACCCCTTAGACTTGCAAAAATAAAAGTAGAAAAAAAGGAGAGGAAAAAAAGGAAAGAAAAAAGCAAAATTCCCAAGCTTATCCTAGACTCCATTCCATGTATGTATCCAACCGCAAGTAAACCGCCCTAACTTCAGATTCATACAAACATGGCCCTCTCTCACCCCAACTCTAGTGTGCACCCTAATATCCATAAATGCAGAAATAATAGTACTTGAGCATAAAGGGGACGTCTTATGCTCGGCTCACTGAAGACCAAATCCAAGTAAGCCAAGTGTAATCACTAAGTTGATAGATTGAGCAGAGCTCAGAATTCAAGCAGGAAAGACATCCCATACATAAATAAACAGTTTATCGTGCTCGCTTTGTCCCATTGGGGATAGGTCGTTCATCCATGTCAACATCATCCCCAAACCTCTGGATAGCGGTCATGATGTCCACTTTTCTAACAGGTTTGATAAGGTAATCATCCATCCCGCTCTCCAGCGCGTTCAGGACATGGTTCTCACGGACATTTCCAGAGAGCCCAATGATGGGAATACGTGAGCAAGGGGTGTAAGTAGTAGGCGAATGCTTTTCTCGACGGCGGATTTCGAGCGTTGCGGGAATCCCTCCCATCACGGGCATTTGAATATCCATAAGGACAAGATCTATCGGTGATCTGCTTCTGGATAGGCTTTCGAGAAGGTCGAGGGCCTCTTGCCCATTGGAGGCCACCGTGCAAGAAAACCCTTCGGACGATAGCAGTCGGGTGATGAGACGCTGGTTGATATGGTTGTCCTCGACGATTAGGATATGATTTATTGGACGGGGGATGACAGAAGGTATGATTGCTTGAGTCTGGGCTGAGGCCATAACTGATATCGAGTCTTTGTAGCTCTTCGGACTCGACTTTGATAAGCTGAAAGAATTTCCCCCACTTCGATCCTCCTCACATCTAAAAGTGAACGTGAATTTCGAACCCTGCCCCTTTCTGCTGTCCACAAGTATTTCACCGCCCATCAATTCCACAAGATTCTTGCTAATGTGAAGTCCAAGACCTGTGCCTCCAACCTCCGAATAGTTAGTTGAGGATGGCTGTGAGAATCGATCAAAAAGGACCGCTTTCTCGTCCAATGTCAACCCAACACCGGTATCTGAAACAGTTATCCGAAAAAGGGTATTCTCCAGTGTACGTTCAACTATATCAAACATGAGAGTGATGCTGCCTTTATCTGTAAATTTGAGAGCATTGGCAATGAGGTTGATGATGATCTGTGAAAGCCTATGCGGATCCGCGGTGATGACCGAGTCAGAGATAGGCATAGAAGCACGCAGTTCAATGCCTTTTCGCTGAGCCTGAACCTCAAACATCTTTAACACAGAAGAAATAGTGCTCTTAAGATCGAAGCTGATTTTCTTTAACACCACTTTGCCAAGTTCTAGTTTTGAAAGGTTGAGGACATCGTCTGTCACGGTTTGTTGGTGCACTGCACAGGTGGAAATCGCGTCGAGTGACTCTTCGTCGAGGAGAAGCTGCTCCCGGAGAAGAAGCAAATCCTCTGGTGAGACGAAAGGTTTTTCTAATACTGAACGCCGTGTTTCAAGGCCCATCTTGAGAAGTTCTACATTCCCAAATATTCCACCAAGGGGATTTCGAAGCTCGTGACAAAGAGAATCAACGAATTGCTCGCGGTTTTGACGGTGTCTTTCGGCTTCTGCAGCGCGCATCCGTTGGTGTTCCTCTGCTGCTTTCATAGTATCTAGCCGCTCCTTCTCCAGCATCTTGAACTCTGTAATATCGAAAACAGTTTGCAAATATCCACTGTCGTTTGCGACAGCCTCGCACGCAACCCAGCGAATTGTATTATCTGGATGCACGAACCGGTACTCGCATCGAGCGAATGCATCTTCGCCGTTCTTGACCGCGCGCAGGCTCGCGGCGACTTGTTCGCGGTCCGCTTGGTGTATGGCGTTGATCCAGCCGCCGTCACGTATAGTGTCTTCAGAAAGGCCAGAAATATCGCAGAAACGTTGATTGATGAAGTATTTAAGATTGCCTTCGCCAGAATTTGTGCCACAGACACCAACTGGGAGCATTGACAAAAGTGCTAAGTATCCATCACGCTCTCGACCAACAGTTTCGCTAGTCCGAGCGGATAAAAGACTTAAAGCTCCTTGCAATGTGGTTTCTGCGGCCCGGTGGCGGATGACCTCGTTTTCGAGAGCTTTGGTTCTCTGTTGTAGAGAGGCAATTATGAGGTTCTGCTGTTCAGGTGTCTCTATTGGTCCATTGAAATTTTCGGCGGGCTTTATCTGTGTATGTAGTCGACATATACGCTCGAAGACGTTTTCGAGACCACTATCCTTGAAGTTGTTTAGGTCGTAACCACAAAGAAGGGTGATCTCTCTTCCAGCAACAAACCGTGACCACAGTTGTTCCAATTCCAGCGCGGCCGTGTGCAAGCCGCGTTCGCACAATATATTCACTAACTCTCCATATACAAAAACTCTCCGATAATTCTTCTGAACCCTTCCAAAAAGATCGCGCAGAAACTCCTCCATTTTCTCTGACTCAAACATGCCATTGGGAACAACAGTATCAGCAAGAATACCAGCATCTACAAACACTAGTTGCTGCTGATGCTTCATCCGGTCCGTGTTGACATGCTGCTCTCTAAAGCATGCTTCAAGCGTTTCAATACGATTCTTCCCGGCAAGAATTACCACTGCATCGTCGCTCCTGGTCGTGGGTACAATGAAGCTCGATATGATTTTGTATAGTTGCTCTTCAGACTCGAACATCTGGACTTGATGGTCGCATTTCGAGCCCGCGTGTACGAAATCTGTAAACGAAGCAGCACCGCTGCGTTCTGCTGTATTATCGCAAGTAACCGCCATGGTGGTTGTATGCCGTGTGGTAGTGAGGGGTGCCTGAGGGGGCGTGGAAAGAGAAGCAGCGTGTTCGCCCCAAGACAACGAATCAACGGGAAACCTAGGCGGCATATCATGTAAATACATTTAGCTTGTTTATAAGGATATCACGCTCAATATCATCACAGCGGGTATTTGAAGGCGGGTGTTTCAGTGTATTTCATGGGGGGTAAAGATCCGAGAGTGGAGGCCTAGGAAACTAAAGGAAAGGGACTTGACTGACTTGACAGCGAGAACGTCGTTGTTGCACCAAGACTCGGTTTCCGGCACAACCAACAACTCTCTTTACAAAAGCGAATCCCGAGGCGTTGGTACTCGCCTGTGTATTTCCCCGAAAGGCACTGTCAATTTAATGTGGAGAGCTGGTCGTATTGCGTGTTCTGGAGCGGTATTATTTTATTTATTTTTCTAGGTGTGTAGCAGCAATGCACAGTGAAATCCAGTCAGGACACTTCTTGAATCCTTAGGAGGTAGTGACTTTTGAGGCTGCTGCGGCATGAGCAGAAGCAGAAGCCCAACCTAGTAGGGAGAGTTGGCGGCGGGTATGGGGGCAGAGTGTGGGTTTCTGTTGGGTTGGTGGTTTCTGTAGGTTGCCTTTGTGGCTCGTTGCTGCTGCTTGTCGTTGGTGTTTTTTCTTTTTCCTTTTCTTTTTTTCTCCCTCGTCTTTCCTTCTCCTGGTGTTTCCGATATTTAGCAAGGGTTTGTGTCTTTGAGGGCTTTGCGGACAGCTTACTACAGTAGATGCCGTCAATAGAATGAAGGGTTCAGAGGGCCACAGCAATTTGATAGGGCCACAGTAATCTAGGTATCTCACGGCAGCAGCTCTCAGCTATCTACAAAGTTCGGACGTCATAAAGTTTATCCTTCGGAGAGCTTACAGTAAATACCGTGAATAGCAACTACACGCGCAAGATCGAAGATCGTTTCTCTGTTACTGTTCCCTCTCTCGTATATGGTGGAACTGTGGAGTTCTGGGCATGTGCCTCTTTTCGTTCGTTCTTTTCAGCCATTGGTTTTTGGGCTGAACAGGGCGTACGAAAAATGATAAGTTACATAATCTGCTACTCTCAATACGGAAGGTTCCCGGGAGACAAACACTGGAACCTGACTACAGATCAGTTCACACAGGAGAGTGTACCTACATGCCATACCACTGTTAACAATGTACCTACTCCTTGGTCTTTCCCTGGTCCTGGTCTGGGACCTTCGATTTGTATCACGAAGAATGGATGTGATGTTGCATCCCCGGGAAGACCACAATAGTCTAAGCTGCCGAAAGGGGTGTGGGGGAGTACTTTCTTGGGCGGGAGGCTGTTTCTGTTTTTGCACAAAAAGTAGGGTGGGCACCAGAGTCGTGGATCTACTACGGTAGGCATTCACTTCAACGCACGCAGGAGACATGCCGGATTTCACGATGGATGTCAGATGGTGGCGTGTTTTTGGACTTTCTGGAAGGCCATGTGGTTTCAACGCTAAGGCTTCCTTCCCGAACATCCACTACACACATGCCTTCAACTCCCTACATCATTACAGATCCATACGCCCATGGACGATGGAGAGTTCCATCAATCAGATAAACGATACTTTATCAGCACCTCACCTTTTAATTCAATTCATGATGATTTCATAAGTGGATTTCTAGTTATGCTAAAAGCACACGCACACACACCTTCTATGACAGTGCAGCTTTCCCCGACATTGAGTGCTGATGATCCCAGTGTATCACAAAAGAAGTCCCCCCCCCCCCCCAGTGGCACCAGTGTTACCAAAAACGGGGATTTACTCTTTCTCCCCGGGTGAAAGGTTATGCGAACCACTATATCGGAATCTCGACACCTTTGATGTGCTGGCCATCGATTCACTCACCTCCCACAAATGCTTAAATCAAGCAAATCTTGACCACGTTGCCCAGAATAAACGTACCACCATTGGCTGCAGAACCCCCCTACCCCGGGTCCGGTGCTGCCGTTTCACTTTCTAGGCAAGATAGACATGAGGCTCAAAGCCTCGGTATCGGGCCCAACCTTATCGATAACCCCAACTCCTTTACCTACCCCTTAAAGTCAAGGGATCTCGCTTCCAGCTAGCCATAAACATGCTCTTAACCGTCGATCACCGGCGAGCCAATGCAGCCGAATTCCCCGCCCAGGGCTTTTTCCAGCGGGGATTGTCGGGCGGCGCGAAGACCGTATCGACCATTATTAATCGTCCCCCACTGGAAACACAAAAAAATTCCATCGACAAGAGAGGGCGAGGGGGAAAAAAATAAAAAAAAAACCTTAGCGTTGAGTCGCCGCCGCCGACGAGCGCGTCAACCCTCAACTTCACTCGGCACATCCCTAACGTATTGGTGAGAGGAGATACGCTAGCAGATAGAAGCCCCTTCGCGTGGCAATAGAATAGATAAATACATGTAGGTAACAACAGAAACAAAAAATGAAACATGCATTCGATATCATTCCCTGATTCCATGACCAAGTCAGCACGCTTAAAGGTTGTCACAGTGGTGGTTGTCAAGGTTACACCCGTATTCCATTTCGGAGTTTGCGTGTAACATTTTGCTTATTACATGTGAGCAGTTGAAATCATAGGTAGCTTTAACAAAGCCTCCTACGTAGCTATGATATGACTTGTACTGCGGGGAAATTCCTCCAAATCGTTCCTTTTCGTACTCCAAAGTGCTTCTTCGAATCGATCAGAAAATGAGGCCTTCTTCACCGACCCCGGATTTGACAAAATTGGCGACGAGGTTGCAGAACATTTCATGGGTTAGGGTTTGTGTAGGATATCTGCCAGCCAGGATTTTCTGGAAGGGTAACTGTCATGCACGATTACCCGTCCCATGCTTGTTTCACCTCGAAATTTTAGAGATCCACAGAACTCGCAGGCAACTCGTACAACGGAAAAATCACTCCACAAAACAACGCAAGCACAATGGCTTCCCAATCAGAGTACCCGCAATCTGCACCTGCAGAGGACACACCGATGGAAGATCTGAGTGAAATCGACAATGACGAGCCACTTGTCGAGGAGGAATCGATGTTCAATGATCTGCGAATCACAACCGTAAGTGCCTTGTGCTGTCGAGATTTCACCTTGGGGGCTATGTCTGCTAACACTGCAGAATAGCTCCCCGGAGCGGAGGAAGGCTCGGCGTCATTCGAGATTAAGGGCGAGGACCATACCCTTGGCAACGCCTTACGATACATTATCATGAAAAAGTATGTGATTTTTTTTACAAGTGCTTTTGACTGGGTACTGACTCAGAGAGTAGCCCCGAAGTCGAGTTCTGCGGGTACTCGATACCGCATCCTTCCGAGGAAAAGATGAATATCCGGATACAGATCTATCGTACGTACTACTGTCGCCGATCGCCTTAATACTCAATGCCGTTCTTACTCTTAATCTAACTAATTGGAACTGCAGCTGAATACTGGGAAACCACAAAGCCTTACGATGTTCTGCTGAAGGGCTTTGATGACCTCTCTGATCTCTGCGATCATGTCACCGAAGCCTTTACAGCCGCAAAAGACGCCCACGGGAAGCACGAGGATAAATAAGAATACTATCACTTGACCAAGGGTTGTACCAAAAGTCGTTTCTTTCCTTATCTTTTTCCACGATAAATTGGCGTATATAGGACTGGTTCTTTTATTTTCTTGTTTGGGAGGTTGTTCTTCTCTTTGATCTTTAGTAGGATATTTACTCGCAGGAATTGGAAAATTGAAATGACATTAGAAGCAAGATATGGACAAGGTACTTCAACTGTGCATACAAGTTCTAGTTGCGGCCCTTTAAAAAGAAAAGATAGATGTTAGTGCGCGTCATGATTGATAAATTTAGAGTTAATGATTCAGATTCCCGTACCTCCAAGAAGTTGTTCATAAAGTTCGATGAGACCCTGGCTTTGGGGTCTTCCTCCACTCTAAAGTACCTATACCGCCAATTCAATCAGTGATCATACTCCTACACAATTCCCCCCTTCCCGGTTCCCCGCAAGGAAATTGAACTCACTTCATGATGTGGGGGATCTGTTTCCAGTAGTTCAGCGTCTCCTGGTACTCCATATTGCTCTTTGTAATCAGCATGTCCGCAACCGGCAGCTGCTGCACATATCTGTGACGCTCAAACTCCTGTCTGATCTTCGCGCGCACGGCAGAAAGTGGGACATTGAGAGCATATGTCTTTACGATTTCCGGCGCCTTATCACCCCACCAAAAATCAGCACCAGCTTCCATGAATCTCGACCTGGGCGGAAGGAAAAAAATGGCATCATGAGGGAGACCTACAGATCGCTGCCATGCTCTGTACGAGAGAATGGCCCGCCTCGACGCATCCTGCCAGTTAACAGCTATACACGCACCACCACCGAGATTAGCAAACTGGTTCTTCGTAGGGATAAAGCGGAACGGGTACCAACACGCGCGGGTTGTCTGGGCGAGGTGTGTGGGGTTGATAACCATGGCGTTCGTGTGTTTAGGGGGCCGGGGGGGGGGGGGGGGGTAAGGTAAGGCAAGGTGATCACAGATAACGAGTGAGACTTTGGTGCTCGGGAGAGGGCGGCGGCGACGGGTATGGGGGGTTTGGAGGGTTGGACGGAAGGGGGCTGCTTTAAGTCGTACCCCTGCGAATGATCAGAAATACGCCTTGATGTAGTCGCAGGGTCTTAGTGGGGCTAGGGGCGGCAAGTGGCTGCCCCTGCTGAGCCGCGACGGCCCTATCAAAAAAAAAAATCTTAACAGTTATTCGGTACTCATACTCTCCCCAAGTTTCATATTCTTGGACGAGAAAGATGGCTGTAACCGCTTTGTTTTCACGATGCGCTCGCTCGGGTGCAAGCCATATCCGCGCACTTTCTCAGCGGAATTTTTCCTCGGTCAAGGAAGTAGTTCCACTCGCATATCATCTTTATGAACCTACCGACTCGACAGCCCCAAAGAATGATGCGCCAGTTGTGGTGATGCACGGTCTATTCGGGTCGAAGCAGAATAACCGCACGATCAGTAAGTAAGAACCCGAAATCCTTCCAAATAACAGCCGAAAAACGGACCTTAAAGACCCCAACATGTTCCAAATCAGGAATAAAGATTATTGGCTTCTCCAAAATCTTTTTATTTATATATTAAAATGCTAATTTAGACGTTGATAATCATTAGAGCGCTTGCACGGGATTTGAACAGGCCTGTTTATGCAGTTGTATGTTTCTTTTAATTTGCTTCATGGATTATCACTACACATCACAGGACCTCTCAACTGACAACCCAAAATCAGGACCTCCGAAACCATGGTGATAGCCCCCACCACAAACGCCACGATTACGTAGCGATGGCTGAAGATGTTGAGCACTTCCTCGTCGATAAGAAACTCGGCCCAGAAACCACCCTTCTCGGCCATTCCATGTCCGTAAAATCCTCCCTCTTAACTTCCTCCCTACCCAAGCTAAAAGCCGTTCAGGGGCGCCAAAGCGGCCATGGCAGTCTCCCTCCGTAGTCCCTCCCTCGTGCGTGACCTCGTAATCGTTGACAACGCCCCCGTCTCCTCAATCCTACACTCCTCGTTTGGCACGTACATCCGCGCCATGCGTCAGATTGAGGAATTGCAGCTCAAGAAGCAATCCGAGGCCGACAAGATTCTCTCCGAGTACGAGCCAAACCTTGGGATTCGGCAGTTCCTACTAACGAACTTGACACGCGAGGAGGGCTCTCCCTATCTCAAGTTCAGGGTACCGATCAAGATTCTCGGTAGTGCGTTGGACGAGATTGGAGATTTCCCATTTACGCTCGAGAAGGATCGGTTTGAGGGACGGGCCCTCTTTGTCAGGGGTACCAAGAGTCACTATGTCCCCGATGAGCATATCCCAACCATTGGCAGATTCTTTCCACTATTTAGATTGAAAGATATAGATGCCGGACATTGGGTTATTTCAGAGAAGCCAATCGAGTTTAAAGAAGGTATCCTTTCTCTTTGTGAGCATTCTTTATAGGGTTTACTTACTGATCATTGATACAGCCGTTGTTGAATTCCTGCAGAACTCGGAATGAACTATTTGTAGAAGGTTTTTTAAGAACAGATAATTTAATCATTGCCAATAGAAGTCACTATAAAATGAGTAAAATGAGTAAATTTAAAACATATTTCGTTATTCATATATCTGTATATCATAGAAACTTCTAAGAGGTATAACTATTAATTACAGCCCGTAAATATATCGCTTCATGATCTATCACCCGCGTAGGAAATTTCCATATACCGAGATAAACAAAAAAAGGAAATCGTAGATGTACGAAAAAGTAGAAAAGAAAAGACCGAATGAATACCAATGAGTATGACCCTTGTTTACCAGCCTAAACACCCAAGCACCTGCAGACCTGAAAGAGAGGAAGAAAGAAATAATCGAAAGGAAGGTATATGACAACTAAGCAACTCCATAATCTCCATTCTTGGAGAATTTAACAAGCACAACCGGTATCAACAACCTCTGGCTCATTTCTATTATGTCCCAAAGCAACAGTCCCGTCCTTCTTGCCCATAAGCGCCGGGTCCATCAAATGTGGTGTCTCGACAATCCTATCAACCGTAGTGATGAATGGCTCCCGAATGTTCTCGCGTGTCTTTGATGACGACTCATAGAAAGTTGCACCATACTTTTTGGCTAAGGCTTCGCCTTCCTCGCGCCTGACAGCTCTCGAGCCTGTTCGGTCAATTTTAGACCCGACCTGGAAAATGGTAATGTCAGCATTTTTATTCCAGAATACCCTCATTTTTGAGCTGTTGATATCTCCGCCCCCGGTCCATCAATAGAGCACATACCAAGCATTTTATGACGCCTGGCGAAGCATATGTCTCTGCCTCTCCAAACCAATGATCCATCGACAGGAAGCTCTCCCGATTGGACACATCATATACCAATATTACGCCTTGCGCATTGCGGTAATAGGAACTTGTCAAGGTACGGAAACGCTCTAGAAATCTCACCCATCAATATTTTGGTACCACAGACCGCCGAATAGTTGAAACTCCAGATGATTTGAAGTAAGGGACCGGAAGGGTGATGGATAGTCACCTTGACCTGCAGTGTCGAATAGAAGCAATCTATGTGGTTTTCCCTTGACCGAAACCCTCTTGACCTACATCCGAGCTTCGTCAGACAAGATCTTAACATCATATGTGACCATTTTCCCTTGAATATATTTCCCAGCAATTTCTTCTCAATATTTTGTTTTCCCACCGATCTGCGGGAGTGATATCGGAGCTGATCGGTTGCGTATGAATCCCTGCAGCAAGCTGAGAGGCGAAGGTGGGAAAAACAAACCTTAAAATCAACGCCTATCGTGGCTGTTGCAGTGTCGGTATCGAATATATCGTCGACATATCGGAGCAACAGCGCCGTCTTTCCCGAGTTGCTCGGACCTATAAGCAATCTGTGACGGTCAGCGTGGGAAGAAGCAATGGGTGATAGATAAAGAAAGAAAAAGCCGAGAAAGCTGAAATATTGTTCCGATCCGAGAGGGGTAGGTTTTAAACGTACAGCTTGATGGTTGGAGCGTCTGAAGACATGATGTGGTGATCACTGAGGAATTTCTATGTAAGGCTATTGTAGTATGTGTGTCGATGTATGATGTAGGATGTATGTTAGTGGTGTGGTGTGCGATCTATGCTTGCGTTTGTGTGCCTGTCTGTGTCTGTCTGTGGTGGGGAGATATTTGGGGTAGATGCTTGGGGGGTGGCCAGGTATGGTGGATGTAGGGACCCTTCTACAAAATGCAGGTTTTCTAGAAGACGGGAACTTAAGGGCAATAGTAATGTGCACAGTAATTTCACGGCGAGAGGATGATAAGGAAGAGGCTCAAACAATAGTGAGCGACGACGTCAGTAGCTTGTCAGAGTCTTAGAGGTAGAGAAGACGACGTTGCTCATGGGGTGGTTAAGGCCGGTGGCCAGTGCTGCTGTCCTTGCTTGTCCAATGACAGCATTCGTTTTGCATGAATACATGTAGCTACACAACTATAAAAATTTGATCAAGTGATACATCGTGATGTAATTCGATAAGCCTTGGGTACAGCTTTTCTTTTACACGCAAGATAAAACAAGCAACTTTGTCTTTCTCATGAGAGACAATTGCAATCCCGGATGAATGATATTTTAGCTAAACATTGATGACAAATAAATGACAAACAAAGTGAATCTAATAAATAAAAGCAGGCACCAAAGCTAGCAACGCCCCGAAACATTAAGGTGAGTTGCAATGTACACTGCTTAAACACCCGAAGCCGACTACCACCAAAGAAACCTCACGAACTCCGACTCGAGACTAGGGTTAGGGGATGATACTAATTTCATTGTTACGGTTTGAAGCGGGACAAGGATTAGGCTACATACAGAATTCACACAGCCTCCAAACACCTCCACCCAAATATATCACTCAACAAAAGATACTCCAAAATTTCCGGTGCCGCCAGTAAAAATCCTTTAGCTTTAAATGGCCAATAGTTTCTTTTCGCTTGTTGCGTGAGTAGAAGAGAGGGCGCTGAGCATTGTTGAGCAACACTGCACAAGTGAACAACTGCCCTCCCAACCGTTTCACGAGAAACAGAAACTAGAAACCTCCAACAGACCAATAGCTACGTCAAATCGAGAATTGCCGTAAGCGAGTTGCGGCAGCCAAATAAACGACTCAACAGCCAAGGGATCGTCGACGCAGATTTCAAGTCTAGTCAAGACAACACATACATTACCTACCACCGCACACACACGCGCGCGCGACAGAAGGCTTCGCGGACATCAACCACATGACTCGACACCCTTCGGCCAGTGACGGTTCACGCGACCGCACCTCAGTGCACACACTGAGAATCGTGATCACCAGCTCTCACCGCGCTCACAGCCACTCTCTACCACAGCTAATGTGATATTCAGAAACACGGACTACACCACAGAAATGGCATTACTCTCGGGTCCGCTCTGGAAACGAAGAAACTGTATTTAGGCCATGCATACCCGCAACTAGAGCATCCTTCCCTTGGATCGAAACAGAAAGAAAAAAGTTGGAAAACAAATAGGAAATGAAAAAGAAAAGAAATCAGACGATAAAAATGAAAAATAACGGATACCACATAACCACCAAGAACAAGGCTCGTCGAAAAAATAAGTCAGCGTCGTGTTCGTAGTTACACATTTTCAACCTGATTCTATTGTTTGTTGTCTTGTTGCCCACGGAGAACTTTGCTGATTTATTGAGTATTACTCCTTATCTTAGAGATGAACCCAAACTTTTTTTATTCAGTAACAAAGAGGAAGGAAGGAAAAAAAAAACACCCCGAAATCCGTTTCAGTATATAAATTTTTTTCTCCATTTACACTTCCTTCAAAACGGTCTCCTTGAACTCACGCTCAACCTTCTGGCCAGACTCATCCGATGTCGACTCTCCGTGCAGAGACAAAAGAGCACCGAGATCGAATTTGGGGGACTTGAGGAGCTTGACCTTGCGGATGTGGACCTGCGGGAGATCGTCAGTACATATACGCACAGACGCATATTTATGCAATACTATCATTTCCATCGGCTGCAGGCAGCCGATAGGGCAAAATCGATGGAGAGATGGGTACAAACGTTCTGTAGAGGGTAGATTCCGGTGGTAGCCTTCTCAATCTCACGTCCGATAACCTCAGGGATGAGCTTGGCGGTCAGCTGCGACAAAGTGCAGCTAGCGGCCTCGCGCTGGATGATCTCAACCATCTTCTTGCGGATGGCACGGATCTGGGAAGACTGGGCGTAGGTAGTCTTCTTGATCTGGTTTGGTCGCCTCTTGGTGAAGGCAATGGCGAACAGGCGGAGGAGGTAGTCATCGGTGGTCTTAACGGTGATGTTGGCCTCGATCAAAGTTTGCCACTTGCGGACAAGGGAACGGAGCTTGTCGGAGGTGAAGTCGAGCCCGTGGAAGTTGGTAAGGCAGTTCTTGCCCTGAACCTCATCAACCCTCAACTTGACCTTGCGGAACGCGTGATCCTCGTCCTTCTGGAGATCAGCGAGGGAAACCTCGAAGATACGTCCCTTAAGGGCATCGTTGGCGTTCTTCAAACCGGTGGTACGGTTGACGAGGGTCTTTCCAACACTGTTTCCCGGAGGCCCTTGTCAGCCCTAATCCAACACCCATGCATATCTCCATTCCTCTGTACATATTCCCGGGGATTCACGTGCTGTAAGGAGATGGAAGTCTCACTCTCTGATCTGGAAAGTTGAAGGTGCCTGAAGTAGAAAGAAGGGTCAGAATTGAAAATGCCATGCCAGATTCGAGCTATGAAATAAAGCTCACCTTGACACTGTACCAGTCCTTACGGGTAAAGGGGTCTTGGGCCTTCTTCTTAAGACCCTTCTTTCCCTTCGAAAGCCTCTTGTTCTTTCCAACAGCCATGTTTTATAGTCGTTCCTACATCATTCCTCGCCGTCAGCCTATCCCATGCAAAGTATAGACTCAATCTCCATTCTCATATCCAAATTTGATATTTCCCGATATCGAATTTTCATCGATACCCCCCAACCATAGTGGGGCAAAAAATCGCTCCAAACTCAAGATTTCGCGGGAGATAAGAGATTGTCTTACCTCTCGTTTCGTAGATTATAAAGACTTCGTGCAGGCAGAAGTCAGGGCGGCGTTGGCTGTGATGGAGGTTGTCGTGCGGGTGTTGCTGTTTGCTGGGCTGCAATTTGGTTAATTGAGTTGTGCGGCAACGATTGTGGGCTGCGGTAGGTCTTGGCACTTTGAGCTAGTGTGTGATGGGACTGGCATAGGGCCTGGACCCTAATCAATACAGCTTAGATAAGCGAACCACGACTCCTTTAGACCTTGAATTTTGAATTTCCCTGAAGTATTAGAGCATCATGTAGTTTGACAAAAATTTTACACTTATAGGTACTGATTTCAATTTTATAAAAGTTGAGTTTCTTGATGGATAGATATTTACCTCACCCTTGCTTCACAGTGCCGCTTTGGCATGTTGTAACAATCCCAAGACGGAGGGCACTACCAACCTTAATTTTGTAACCCTCACTTGAGATTTGTACGGCCTAAGATTCAAACCTTAAGAGGAGCTGAGTTTCTCGAGGTGTCGTTATGTTGACCTTCCCAAGTAAGGAGCGCTCGTTCCCTTTGAGTTTTTCGGGATGCAGAGTCTCTCAACGCAGAAACGGGAGACGATTTGAAAGCTCTACAGAGCTCTTGTGTGCTAATACATAGCAGTTGGATTAGATAATAAGAATAATTAATGATGTCATCAGGACCCTGATGGGGAGACATCGGCCGGACTACATACATGTAGCTAGGAAGTAGGTTTGATGAAGCAGCAACACAACCAACCTGCAGTGCTAGATACATAATGCTATAATCACCAAACCTACATACCTTAAACTACATATGATGTGTCTAGTACTACAAAGCTTTGTTGTAACTAGATATAACTGCAGCCAAACCCCTCATGAGTTCGCGTTGTCTGAAAAACCTGTTCCACTGCATCAAAAAATGATAAGTACTGTCCTGAGCGAAGAGAAAAAAAAGGCCTATTTTGGCTAGCTACCCATGTTACAGCGAGAAAGATTTTCTCAATGTTTTTGCCTTCCTATTCTAACTCGCAAAGCAGAAATTCAATACGCCATCCTGCCTCGATGTGCTTTAGTCTGTTTCCAGGCAAAAGGCTGGAGGCAGTACATACATTGCCTCGTGGACATTCTCGTATCCACTCAAAAGAAACTGCCAGTGATATGATATCTTCCATCATCTACTTCACATAATTGTGTTGCTGCTCTGGCTTGAGAAGGCACTAGGAAAAAGAAAGAGGTGGCTAGACTACATGTAGGGATTACGACAGGTGGCTACATGTAGTCCAGATTATAACTTCACCAGCCTCCTTCTAGATCAATCCCTTAGGACTACATAAGCCATTCAGCCAATCTCTCTGTCACGAGAACAGGGCAAACCACTAACCCCCGCAAACGGCTGGTGTCATCAAGCCGGAGCCTGGCCTATTCGCAATGCTTATTGGCTTCAATGTGTCGAATACAACCCCTTTCCTTTTATTGGGCTCTGGTATTCACATTCAAGCCAATTGATGTTGTAACTTTAAGATATACACTGCGAGACTTGAGTGCCATGGATTTTCACTTCCAGAGAATGATGTGATGGTAATGGCAGTGTCAGAATAGATGTTATGTCTATCGTGAGATTTCGAAAATCTCTTATCAAGACTGACGTTGGTCTCGGAATTTATTCTGAGACAACAAGACGTTGAGAGTAATATCTTGGCAGCTGCAGTATGATGCACGTTAGATTATTTTTATGCATTCGGAGTTTCCGAGATTGACGATAAATTCAACTTTAATAAGTTTCCAAGAAACTTGCATAAATATCGAATCTTCCCAAGCCGGCAATAAGCGAAGGAATCAACCAAAACCACCGCGAAGCATCTGCTTTAGTGTTTTTCTCACATTTTAAAAGTCCCGGTTTAATTTTTCGAGATGGGAAGGTATTGACTACTTGATCGACTATGCATCATACCTACTCCAGACTTTATTTTATTTTTTTATTTTATTTTTTCCTTCATTTTTACATAAATACGTCCTTGTGACTTGTTTGTACTTGGCTATAAGGCCTGGAGTGATGATCTTGCTAAAATAAATGCCATGGTAGAAATAGATGATAATAATGTAGTTATTTATTTACAGTTGGGCTGCACTCGATGGCGAACCGCCGCCCATTCTGCATATATCTATGTGTTACGGGGAATTTTCTCTACTAGCACGGTTAATGTTGCATTAACGACAGGAATCTGTCACTTTCCTAGATTTGGTAGGGCTGGATTGGTACTCAAAATGCGGAGAATTGATCTCTGTTGTGTATCCTCAGACTGGTGAAGCGTTTTCGTCTTACATACTTACTTCTCGGCTCACCTTAGTGAATTATTGTCACGAGTCTTCCCCATACCTCGCAGAGCGGGGTTCACACTTATGCGGTATGCAGATAGTTTACGAGGATCACGGCTCTTTTTTAACACGAAGAAAAGCTTACACTCACTAGTAACTCTTAAGTTTCAAGCCCCTTTCCGAAACCTTAATACGCCAACTAATGAGAAGGTTAGGCCCGCAAACAAAATCGTCCATGGTTGCACTCAACCACTATGTATGTATAATTGTCTCTTGATCCGGGTACATTCATTCTACTCTACTACTCGTACTACCTAGTGCGAAAGTCACGATGCCCCAATCTCTTTGCTAATACTTGCTTATATTTAGACCCATAGCATTCGATGCATTATCATTGTGTGCCATATTTTATTAACTTATGACATCCTTTACGAAAGATTTCAGAAAGAGGTTTCTCTTGCCTATACGAACCCCTCTTCTGTACTACGGTTGTACGGCAAGTAAATCGAAACATAACTAGCGCTCTGAGCGCTCGAGCTCGATAGGCGGCCCACGATGATCGACCCAATTGTCGAAATTTGCACCAATTGAGCTTCATATATCCAGCTCTAGCGAGGGAAGGAAAAGTAAAAGGAAAGAAAATCGCCATCAGAGAGTTGTCGTACGTTGTTTAGACCACGGAGCTCCTGCATACCTTAGTTGGTAGCAAAAAAATAAGGTCTATGCAAGCTTGATGGCGATGCTCGATCTACTGGCCACACTCATCAAGTCAGCAATATTAAATTGTCGAATCAATTCAGGTACAGATCAAGACAAAGTTCTCATCTGTGACCCAAGTGCATCTCTACTATATGTATATTACATATTTCTGCATGCGGGTAGGCAAGGTCGGTGGTCTTATCTATAGATTCGCAATCCTTGGATGAACCATAACCATCGCAGAGTTCGACGGACCAGGGCCAGGGTTACTACACACGGCTGTGATTACAATGCTTAAGCTTAGATGCCGTGATAAAAACCACCGCGACGACTTACGTCTCCTCACATTTCAACTTTTTTTTCTGCGTCAAGGTTCCACGACAGTGAGCCAACACGGCATTTCCCACAACTCGGTTTCTTCAAGATCAGCACTCAGCTGCGCCCAATGTAGCTTGTATTTTCCCCTCTTGCCGCGATAAAATTCAGCCTATCTTCCTCCCGCTAGCTGCCTTCAACTGCCCACGTTCGTGGAAATTAATTCCTAGTAGCTGAATCACGCTGCTCTCTGTTGAGGGGAGAGAAAACAAAAACAATTTTCGATGTCAATGATCTGTGGTTGCCTTTTTTTTGTTTCCTTTTCCTTTGATTGTAGGACAGCTTTTCCAGGAACAGTAAAGATTCTAAGCAAGAAAAATAAAAGAGCTTGACTAGCCTAGCAATCAGTCGATCCCACCGATCCCCACCTTTTTTTTCTCCTTGCCCCGCGCCCGAGCTCCATGAGGCTCTGCGGCACCCTCCCTAGCCTCCCTTACTATTTGTTTTCGGGACAATCCGACTTGGCACCCTGTTTGACGGCCGAGGATGGGGGGGAGAGCAGTCCGGTCCGAAATACTTTAAAGACGCGCGAGATTGCCAATCCCTGGTTTTCGTCCCATCTGTCCTTTCCTGCTGTCACCCCCTGGTTATCCCAACAATCTCCCGAATCTCTCCGTCGTGCCTTTAACCAGCTTATGAAAAAATCGAGTATCTCTACATACACCTGCAGACATGCACAGGTAGGGGGACGGTTTCGGATGATTGACATTTTCCGTTTTCTGCCCTCTTTCTCTCTATCTCATCTCACTTTTAACCATCTGAGAACGCGGCCTTGCATAAAGCAAAGGTACGAGCAGGTAGACCAGGCCCAGGACTAAAAGTAGGTAGGGACGGGATAATAAACAGACGAACCAATCCAAGTGACATTTGATGCAAGAAGCACGACTTGTCCGGCGGAAATGCCGTTCCTACTTGCACATATGGCAGGCAGACAGCCTATGAGATAAAACAACGTTTTATATTGGCCATTCCCGGAATTATTGCTTTTTTTGGAAACCCTCTCACTCTTCCAAAAGAGAGATTCCCTAAAAGAGAGAATGGTGAAAGAAATCTACCGGAAGGTGAAACAGAAGGAAATGTTCTAGGTTGGGCGGTCTGAGTAAAGTATTTTTCTGATGACGTGACGTTAAACCCAAGAATTAGATATTATGATATCAGTCATGTACAACCATCCTACATACAGGAGAGACAGATCAGGCCAGGTGAGGTCAGGGGCATAACCGTATCTTCCCTGGCCCGTGGTGAAAAATTTATAGTTCTCTACATGAAGGGGTTAGTTATGGGTTAGAGGTTATGGTGGTGGAAGGGTTTGTTTCATGGATACATGTTAGTACACGTTTGCTGATTTGTTGTTTTGCCGGCCGGTTCGCCTACTAGATTGGATCGCCTGACAGCCAATGCCCAAAGCCAAGGTGGAGGGGGGTCTAAAAAAATTGATATTGCCTCTCTCGGAACTTCTGCAGATCTTCCATGGTAAGGCGACCCGTAAACGTTTATCCTCGCAGAGCTATCAAACCCCCACGAGAGGCGCTATTGATCTGGCGGGCTCCACATTTTTTTAAAGATTCCGGGGAAGGAGATAACTGCCAACAACTGAGGCGACACCAAGACTCAGGATATTCCTCTGCTTTTCGCCAATTCTCGTCTATCGAATGAGCATTCACAAACGTGATTTTAGATACCCAGAAGCGAGGACAAGAAGGCTGCTAGACATGCAGCTTCCTTCTTCCGGACAGATCCTCGTTCTAGCTTCATGGGAAACCCAAGGATGTGGGTACGGTAAAGGCCACTCTCTACCTACCACCTACCTAAAGCCCCCGGAGGGAGCAAAAAGTGATATGTGGAGAGCGATAGTGAGAGGAAAGTGATGATGGCGTGGCGCCAGAATAATTATTTTCTGCTTCGTTGGGCCGGAGGGAGCCATATTGGTTGGTTGGAATATCCAAGGGTATTGGATGAATAGCCATTGGGCGTAGATATATTGATAGTGGTGGGTGGTGTGGATTTACCCCGGCCAAGACCTTTTTGAAGGTTTCGTAAGTATCTTTTTTGTATGCTGCCACCTCTACACCGGATGAGATTCCGGGCAGGTACGGACGGAGAAGTACATACAAGTAAAGAAGTCATTACCTCGGTGTGTCAATTTAATAAACCAAACATGTAAATGTGTGTAGCGGTGGTACATGCATATTGTATACAATACATAGCAAAGCCAGAAAGATTATAATTGCCTCAAGCTTAGACTTGGAATGGCCGTGAAAGATAATGGAAGAAACGAGAAGTGAAAAACCAACACCGAAGTTACGTACCGGCCAAGGCCAAGAATGCGCCTCTTACTGCGGGTATTTAGTTTCTCTCCGTCCGGGGATACTCGCTCGCACATGTTCGTGACCTAGAACTACCTAGCATACCTAATCCTTCTTCTCCATCCACCTCGGATGGAAGATACCCTTCACGGGAGTGGTTTTTAGCAAAAAACGAGTGAGAGGGTTGAAACTCCAAGGCAGGTAGGGGTCTCAAACTCTCAAGAGTGGTTTAATTAGGATGATTTTCTTCTAAAAAAAAAAAGGTGGAGGGAGGGGTGAATGGTGGCAGATGCGGGGGAGGAGGGAGAGGAAATAATTGAGGTTTATCAGTGACACCGGATATATACATCCTCAGGTGTAGGGTATGTGTCCACCACGGGCACGTTACTCCATATTCGTGCCGCAAAGATCCCAATATACCTGGTCTGAAGCGGGGTTTCGGTTTCTCTCGCTCTAAGTGCCCGTTCATTCGTCCGTCGCAGGGAGGTGGAAAGGAAGGGGAGGTGGGAGAGCAAGCGGATGGATTAGACGGAATTCCTGGTGGGCGAACTAAGTAAGTAGGTAGTTCTGTAAGTAGAGTGTTATTATTATGCCTAGGAGGGTGAGGTGAGTGAGCGAGTATGAGTGGGATGGAGGGTGAGAGAATGAATGAGTGGATAGGAGGGAAAGCACGGCCGATATCTTTTGTTGCTGTCGAGTAGAGTACATGGCATACGCATGGCACTCTATCTACTATCTTGTCTGTATGTTAGGATTTGATTGACGTCCACAGATACGCTTGCATGGAAGCGAAACAGACAGATTGACTCAAGCAGTGAACACCACATTTTTTTCTCGTTTTATCTTATTTGACATGATAACCAGCCTTCGGTTCTGGGCCTTACGACAGGCCAGGAAGATCACCGTCCCACCCTCGCAACGGTCGTGCCCTTCCCCTGCACCACGAAAATCTCTGGGAAGGGTGTTCTGGGGTGAGGGAAGGGGGCGGGCCTGTAAGCTGTATATATAGCAAGGTAGTTTACATGTACCTAGAGCAGGTACTCTACATAGAGTAACATGTTCGTTCTGCCGGATCTACCTTTTTCCTAACCCTCTTTTCTCGCTGTACTCTACGTATGTACTGTGATATGATGTAGAAATCTAGAAACAGCATGAGCATGAAGGAGAAGAGATAGCCACCAGGAACAAGGTAGTTCCCAACGACATCACGACAATCTCTCTCCTGAAAATGCACGACCAGCGTACGTACCGTACTTAGTAAGATATGTAGATGTGCAAGGTACTCTACCGTAGGTACAGACAGGTATTGTAGGTGAGTAACCACACACCGTTCAGCCCACATGCTCTCACCCGGAACCTTGAGGGTTAGGTTTAGTTAGTTGCTTTGTATGTAGCTTTCCTCCGGGCTCCCCTAAGTGTTCACTCCACCCTGGCCAACGAGATATCTCCAAATACTCTGTACCTTCAATGTACCTGCAGTACCTTCTCTCCGACCTACCTCCACCATTCCATTTTGACGGCGCCCACCGCCGCGGAAGCAGGCCAACACAATCACTGGAATTGAGCCGTGTAACCGCTGCTGAAGGTGCAAACAGGCCAGTGTGCTACTGGAGCTATCTGGTACTTACTGTACCTACCACCATACCATACCCACATAGCTATCAAGGTTGATACGAGAAATATCCAGTCTGCCCACACCCCCTAATGGGTTCGGCACAAAACGATCAGCCCTCCATCTCAAAGCAGCACTCGCTATTTACAGCCAGAGGGGAAAAAATAAAGTGAATCCCGGATTCTGGCACCTGGGAAAATCTACCGCTGCCGCTGCAAACAATCTCCCCGTCACCCAACAAGAGGTTGTCGCTGTTGCAAATTGTTGCAAGTTGTCGCAAAAAAGTTTTTTCATATTGTTGTAGATGTAAACAAGTACATACATGTAATGTAGTAAAAAAAAAGGCCTTTTTTCCCTTATCTATCAGCGCAGGAACTAGAATCCTCATGAGACAACCGACGCCGACACAGCCGCCACCACCACCACCGGACTGCGCGCGCATAGCATAGAGCAAAAATGGGAATACCGTTGTAAGAGTAAATTTCAATGTACGCAGATTGCCACACCCAGGCCAGTTTGGTCCAGTCCAGTTTGATGTTTCTCTCTCGACGACAACAACCACTCTGGTTGCGCGAAACGCCATATCTCTCACTCGACTCACACACACTAGCAACGAAACTGTTATCCCTCCTCTCGCTCTTGGTCCACCAGCTACTAAGAGCTCTGCTGCGACAAACTGAAAACATCCATGTCGTTAACACGTGCCAGTACTGGCCCTCCTTGCCCCGAAATATGTAATTGCTTGCAACACAAAAACGAGAGTGTGGTAGGGTAGGGTAGTAATAAAAAAAAGTGTCGGCTTCGGTTTTCGGTGGTAAGTTAAACAATCAATAGTGGTGTGATGTATTATGAAGCTGCCTGCAAAGAGAAAAAAACCAAAGAATGACAGTGAGTGTCGGATATCCGGACCTTTCCTTTCCTCCTTCTCCCTTAATCCGAGTACAGTTCACTTCAAGGGGGGTCCAACTCCGAAGAAATGCGAGTGAGAGGAAACTGTTGATGCAGTGTGAAGTCAAGGGTTTATTAAAATGCCAACTATTTTATAGAAGTACACTATGTAGGTACTAAACTAAGCTATGTACTTTTTCCCCGTACTGATAGTAGTAGTATCTAAGTGACTACTCCAGTCGTAGTATAATTCAGTTACGGTAACAATTCGGGTAAGTAGTTCCCGCTGTACTATGCCTTTAGGGCGGACCTCGTCCCCTGAACTATTAAGTCATCCAGACATCATAAAACTTCCCGGGTGGGACGAATAAATGGAAATAGGAAATAAAAAAACAGGACAATGTAGGAAAAAAATTATTAAAAATATCAATAGGATGAAAGGAACAAAGAATTTCTCTTTTTATGTGCGCGCAGTATGCAGAGGGCCCCCCTGTGAAAGGGAAAAAAACTTTTTTGCCACCAGTACGTAGTAGGTAGTAGTAGTCACTCCACTCCGTTGAGACTGCAAGTACAATTCGTCTCATCCCGTCTCTTGCAAATCCCAACATCCCGATTCCTCCCATCCCACCAGGAACACAAGAAAAGCAAATAAAAATAATGGAGATGAAAATATAGCCATGAAGAAAAAATAATTCGCGCCAGTCCCAGTCAATCCGGCGCCGAGAACAATGTAGATATGCCAAATGACGCGCCTGACCGAAAAATAATAATAACCCCCAGTCCATACAATAAAAAGCACCGGCCATGAAGGTTCGTTATAAAAATCAAAAAGAGAAGAAAAATCGTTACAAGAAGTTGGATACTTCGGAGCTTTCAAGCTGCCGGCCATCATGATACCGCCCCAAAGAGTGTAGGGATAAAACAAGACTTTTTTTGTAAACAGAAGACCCCATTACCCACTCCTCGAAACCACGACATTGCTTTTGGACAGAATAGAGAAAGCAGAGAGAAGATATATAAAATAAAAAAAAGTAGCCGCCACAATAATAAACAAGAATATGTATGCTCCGAAAGAAGAGGTTAAGAACAAAGATTAGGCAAGTACAAAAAAAGATAACCCCGCGCCAAAAGAAAAATATAGACACCCAGTATTTTTAAAACAGTTTTTTTTTTTTTTTTTTTGTTGGAGATTTTTTTGTTTTAATTCATCCGAAGTCCAGTTTACAAGCGGAGATCGGCCAGGAGCTGATTTGTCGCCGGTTGGAATGAACGTCCGAAGCTGTAAAAGCCTTTGAGGAACCAATTGTCACCGTTGGAATAGTGTCCGTCGGCATTCTCCTCAAGGTCGATTACATGGAGTCACCGTTTATGTGGTGGGGGTGAGCCGCCGTCCCTCTCGTCGTCGGACTTGTAATCCCACTCCTCAAACACTGGGAAACTAATGTAGCCACCTGTAAACAGTTAGGACCAATACCTTCCAAGATAACCTAAACAATCTCCAGTGACATCACATACCATCAGGACTCTCTGGCAACTCCTTTGAAATCATGCCGAATGGGAAGTGTCCTCCCTCACTAGGTGGTGTTGACAAAGGTGAGTTGCTTGCTGAGCTCGAATTCGATATTGAGGCTGCCATCCTTGGAGCTGTGGGCTGAGGCTGGGTTGGTTGAGGCGATGTGCCTACTACTGTCGCTACCTTTGCGAGTAATGTATGAGCCTTTGTTGTTGGAGACTTGCAACGATCTCTCTCACACTGCATTGTCGACGACCCCGTTACGCTGACCGATGGAGGAGTGACCGACGGAGGCGTTAATGGTGATCGTATTGACTGTCTGGCTGAGGGTTCGCAACGACTGGGTAGTGAGATGAACATTTTTGATGGAGCGAAAGCGAATTTAGATGATGTGGACGAAGAATCGTCGGATGATCTTCTTCTCTTGATTGAAGCCACGGTGATGAGCTGTTGGGTGTTTGGGAGCAAAGATGCTGTTTAAGTATCTCACTTTTTATTGTATGTCGGAGTGCCTGTCGAATATCCAATGGACCGATGGAAGATGGATGAAGGACCGAGTATATGTTTAAGTTGAGTAGTAGTAGTAGTAGTAGTTTATACTGATGACTATCCTCACAATGATATATAGTTGAAGCAGGATTGGAACGTTGTAAATAATGAGGCGAACTGAGTTGGATGATCTTCTGGATTGGCGGCGAAGCTCTGGAAGGATGTATGTTGCTGAGGGATTTTATTGAAATTCAGGTATGGATGGGGTTGCGTTGTGGGATTTTCTGTGGGATGGGTGAAAGAAATGGTGGGTGAGGGCAGTAGGTATTAATATTTATTTCAGATTAGGTTGAGTGTGTCAGCAACAGTCGAGCGTACGGGATGTACTCTCTTGTGGGAGGGAGAGATGACGGAGATGGGCGTAGGGTGGGTTGGTTGCCCAGTCGTGCTTGTGGTAACTAGCGCAGGGTGTGGTAGCGGTAGTGGTGGGTGGTGGGAGCTGCGATAAAACAAGCTGCTGGTGCTTTGCTAAGGCTAAGGGCTAAGGTGTGGGAGAACGACAAACGGTGTGGGTTAAAAAAATAATTGTATGTAAACGGGTATTTTTTTCTGGCTGCTGCTGCTGTGGGCGGGTTTCGAAGGTAACGATGGGATAGCAGAGAGAGGTAGCGAGAAGCGGCGATATGCGCGTTATGAAGTATGTGGAGAGAAATATAGTACGGGGGAGCAGCAACAGGATATTCAAGTTACAGCGATAGAACAAGATCAGGGCTGGCAAAGCACAGTAAAGGTTGCCAGGGCAGGAAGGACGTTCTATCTAAATAAATGTGTCTGGAATATGTCTGTGTCTGAACCTGTGTCTGTGTGTGTGTGGATTGTGAGGTGTGGGTGTGCACGAGGCCGCCTATTGCGTTGCTTGAATTGCTTGCTTGGGAGCCTTGGTGGGTAGAAAGAGAGTGCAAGTGAGAGGGTAAGAGGAGGGCAGTGTGCAATGAGATCAAACACAACTACACCAGGGATTTTTTTGATGATGGAACCAGAAGAAGGAGCAAAAGAAGGCAGGCAAGACCAAACAATTAAGAGACAAATTACTCAATAACGATAGAACAGCTACTCGAACGAAACGGTGCGGTCCTAAGGTCTTTTATTTGTCGCGGCCTCCACCCCCCATGAGCAGGGCAAGACAAGAAAGTGCCAAAGGACCTCACGAACCCAGCACAGACTCAACTCCATCCATTCGACCACCTCCACCAAGACTTCCATAGAACTCACTAAACCCCCTCAAGAAAGGAATAGAGACTCAACCCAGCGTCCCAAAAGTCTCGTGTGTCTCGACAAGGGAGCTGTGCGGTCGTTGATTCTCCCTGTATGGCGGCTTTGAATCCGGCCTGCTGTGTCTGCTGGTCGTCACCCACTAGCCTTTGAGCACCTCCCTCCTTCCCCCGGTCTTCCACTCCCACTCCCCACTCACCCCTGCTCGGCCTTCTGCCTACCAGAGTCCACTGCCTACAGACGCTTCACCTCACTCGCTCGCTGTGGAGAGACCCCGAGAAGAGTCCGGCGGCGGCGTGTGTGGTCGTTGGCGCGGTCGCTTGAGGACTAGCTCCCAAGGCTGGGGGCACTGGGGGGGCAAATCTCTCTGTAATTGTTTTTTCTGAAGGGTGGTAGCTTCTCTGAGCTAGTTCAACAGCTGCTATGCATGCAACACCATCTGGATCTTCTTCAATTCGAAATGGGCAGCAAAGAATATATTTCAAGAATTAAAATTCCGAATCACAATTAATAAACAACATCCCCACCCTCCTTCTCTCCATCCATCCAACGAGCGGAAATACCAGTCTTAGCATCCGTCGGATTTGCAATATCAGCCGTGATGGAGGGATGGACGGGTGTGTATGATGGAATTGGAGATGCCCGTGCGAGCCGCCGTGATGGGGCCGGACTCCCCCAAGATGCAATTGAGGGTGAGAACAGAATGTTCTTTTATTTCCGTGCGATTTACATAAACTATCTAGCTGGGTACCTTTCTACCTCCTACATGAGTTTAGCATGGATGTATTCTCCCATAGCCAAAGTTAGAGGTAAGTCCCATGTATATGTATATATTTCAACCAGCAACTGAAAGGATCCTCGCATAGGTACCTACATTAGTTAATTCCATGTCCCCTTTTCACAATTGGAACGGTTAATAGAAAGAAAAGAAAAAAGGAAGAAGATACGCACAACATAACGTAGCTCCCGTCGGTACAAGTCACGAAAAAGAAAAGGCAGTTAGGCTCTCTCACCCAGGGGATATGTCTACTAGGTACATCAAATAAGGTCCTGACGTACCAATTAGGTAGTTATCGAATATCGTCGAAATAATGATACTACTGTGTTAGTGGGTCGTGACACTTTATGCGGCTCCCTTTCCCAGCATCTTTTCCCGCCTGGTGTTTCCTCCTTCAATTCAGCCCCTTACCCAGCATATGTACGAGTGATGCAGCCCTTCTGAAGTAGCTGGGCTGCATGGGCTCTCACTCTTTTTTTTCTTGTGTTGTTCGTCACTCGACGATCTAACTACATATACCTATTTTTTGTCAGAACAAGACGAATGGTTTTTGATGTTTGCTTTTCGAGTACTTATCTCCGTGATTTGGGATGTTATTATTAAGTTACCTTACTCGTATCCAATACGACCCTTGATATGGACCTTCAATTGGAAAGTACCTAACCCCCGATATATATCCCTGACAGGGCAACAAAATACTGTGCTTAGACAAAGTACCTATTTTTGCTAGTTAGGTGCCTTCTTCAGCCCATCCCACGCCTGGGTCCTGCCGGGATTCCTTTGCTACTAGAATATACGAGTTCGAAATCCATCTCTCTCACGTTGCTCAAAAGAAACATGCCCAGTACCTACATATAAAAAAATACAAAGCGAAATAAGGCTGTCGTCGGTTCAGCTACCCGTCCAATATCATAATCACCTCGTACGTAGCTCTAACATACCTTTAATACAATATAGCTAGGCTTTTGATATTACTAGCTAGCTACTCGAAACACATCACCACCACCACCACCACCTAGTTCAAACAAATAAAAAAATATCATCTATCCCCGTTTCCCTCTTTCCTTTCTTTTTCCCCCTGCCACTGAAAAATCCACCCTCCCAAGATCCTCACAAAAGATGGTGGGGCGGCAGTTCCGAGTCCGCGTTTCCTAGGCGTGCACTTTGGGCTCTGAGAAAAAAAACGGGGGATGTAACCACACTCATAGAGTACTACCACCACGCCCACCACACCCCCCCCCCCCCCGGGGGGGGGGACGAGTCAGTCGTTTGGTCCTGTGTCCCACCTATTTCGAGACTCTTCATGCCATGGGGCTAAACGACCTCGGGCCTATGGGAGGTTTCGTGTGTGAGAGATTGTATGGGCATATGAGAAACTACTCATGTCAGACAAGACACATGAAGAAGCTCCTCAGAAAAATTTCCTCAAGAATATTCCATGGTGCAACAAGAACAAAAACTTTTTTTGAAATTCCTTATGCATATGCCACCAGAGCGAGACACACGTATCCTTGTTGACCTGGCCCTACAAGGGGCCGGGGGGAGAGAATGTAAGGTGGTTAAGACCATAGTACTCTGATGCTATGGGGTTTGATCTGGGCTGTTGGGTTTTGAGGTCACAGAAATGCTTTGACACACACTCGACCCACGAGTCACAGTCACACGTTGCGGCTGGCAAAACGATTTGAGGACACACATGGGCATGATGTGGAAAAAGGAAGCATCAAAGACGCATGACAACCGCCGCATAAACAAACCCTGGCTGGCAAACTTCGACTTGTCACTGGGCGGCCTAACGAACAAAACGGTGACAGACCTGGCTGACTGACAAAGGGGTAAGTCGAGCAAGAGCAGGCAAGCAGGGGAGCAACAACGACTCAACGGGCAAATCGGTACCGTTGGACAGGTCAGCCCGCCGCTCATCACACACCTCCAGAAGATTGTCGCCGCACCCTCCTCTCCCCTCACTCGCTTCCTTCCCTCGCCGCGGGAATCGGCAATAACGGAAAAACACAACGCCTCCATATCAGTATTTCGGGACGTGCTGGAAGTCTCCGGTGGGCGTTTTGTGATGATGGTTGTTCCGGCTGAAGAAGAAGAGCGACTATGAGTGGGTGTTGTAACTTGGGTACATGTTGAGAATTCCTTAGTATCTACCACCACCGGCCATAAACCACAGCCTATTATTATTCCCACTACTATTCTAGTTCAGCAGCACAGAAGCACAGCAGCAGCACCGTGGAACACAGACTGTCGCAGAATAAACCCGCCCCTCCCCTTCGCTGCCCTCGCTCCATCTGATACATTTCGGGTACCTCACGAGAAAAGAAAGCCAAAATTCCCAAGAGCCCGGGAATCGTGACCAACCCACGCACTGCACCATACATACACTTACATACCGCATCTCGCACACTCCACTCCAATCGCTTCCGCAATTTGCAATGAGTCCACCGCTATGTATCTCACTAAACCGTTCCAACTTTCCAACCCCCTTCCCCATCTCGGTCCCGTGTAAAAATACCAACCTAGGCTTAACATCGTCACGCAGGAGTAAAAGTAAACTACAGACACTAGAACAATGCAGCACCTTCAGCTGCCTTCTTCCTCTCAACCTCAATTAAGAACAATTAGAAATAACCATATCCATACTAGCTTCTAATAATCACAACCACAACTATAACCACTACCGCAAACTGCCACTGCCTTAACCAACACCGGTAGAAGAAGAAAGAGTAGCCTCTCGTGTATTATGGACGCATTCCGGTAGTTACGTTAGCTAGCTAGCCAGCCCCCAATAGAATATGTAGGTACATGTTATCCTGGAACCCCCCCAGGTACTCAACACAGCGAGCGTACCGGTTCCTGGTGCAATGGCCAGCCTGGTCTTACCTTTCTGCTGCTGCTGCTCACCTCATTCTGAACTCACTCTCTCACTCACCCACTTCCCCTCGGCTTCGGCGTATGTTAGAGTTCACTCACCTGTACCCTAGAACACTACCTAACCCAACCCATAGCCTGACATGTATCTGGTACTCTGCTTGGCCCAGGTAGGGTAGGGGGAGAAAATCCTTAAACAGACAGAGACACGGTACGCCGTGCTGTAGGTTCGCCCGGTACCTCCAAATGGGCCTGTCGTGCACACGTCTCACACGCCCCCATGAGCTGCTTTGTTGTCTGTACCTTACTTCTAGTACCTCCGACTCCGAACTCCCCTATGTGCAGTACTACCCCCTTTCGGGCAGAGACGGTTGGAACAATTATTTTTTTGATAGTGAGAGAGAGTGCTCATACATACGTACATGCTCGCATGGGAACTGCAGCCCAGGGAACGGCTCGAAGCTTGCATATCCTGTTATAATTATTATTATTACTATTTAATTTTTCTTTTTTCGTTCTTTCTACCATTCCTTTCGGCCCCCTTTGGCGGGTTTAGAAGACGACTGGCCTGTTCCAGATGAAGGAGTGAGAGAAGAAGAGCTCGCGCGCGATGACGTTGCCGTAATATGGGGTAGCACGATTACTGGGATCGCTGAACTGTAGAGTACAAACAGGCACTTCACGATACGATCATGGAGCATTTGCCCATTACCACCACCAGCGTCATACGGGGAAAGGTATGAAGTAAGGGCAGTCAGGGTTGTTTCCAGTCAATCAATTACAGTACCATAACAGTACCAGCAGCAGAGCAAGGCAGGCAGGCAGCCTACGAGTAACAGATCGAGATTCGCCCATGACTGGTTGAATCACTTTACCAAAAAAGTACGGGGTAACCGCACGTACGCGTCTAAGTACAACGCCTCCCAGCATAAATAATAAAAAAAACTCACGATCATTATTCCAAAAGGAAAGAAGAAGAAGAAAAAAGGGAGCACAATTAAGTTATCCCCTTAGTTTACCGCGACATTATTCGAGCGTATCGACAAATTTCATTGGAATCGTAAAACATAAGAGGCCTTAATGCAGAAAAACGTACAATACACAAGATGTGAAGTGAAATTACCATAAAGAGAAGGACTCGAGTACCAGGTAATCACAAGATCCTTAATATAAACGTGTCACCGGGGATTTAAGAAAACAGCGGGGAATGCGGGGGGGGTTACAATCGAGGTTCCCTAAACAAAGTATTTGAAAGTCAGCCGGCGCCCAGGAAAAAGGTACCCGAGAAAGCTCGGGATCGGGAATTCAGGGGCGATCGGAGAAGGAGACCCGGACCCGCTGTTAAAAACCACATCGGACACATGCAGGCAAGCCTTTTCAGTGATCCACGTCGTCTATTAACATTGAAGTTAGCCAAAACCAGGTCGTTTGCTACTACAACTACTACGTCTAGAAGGGATCTTAATAATACGTACCCCACGCACGTCCCTGAACGGCGCTGAGCTCCTCCATAGTCATCACCTTTCCGGTGGTGAAGTATCTACATCCATACCAGAAAAAACTATCGTCAGCATCACGATTCAGGTCACGCGAGTCGGATTCAAGGGAAAAAAGCGCCCCACTGACCCAGCATGGATTTTCGCATCAATTTCAACCCTGGAGTCTGCCGGAATCAGCTCATCCGGGATCGGAATCCTCTCGTGAATGGGAATTCCCTGGCCAACGATCGCATCGTGCTTCATGCTACACGAGAAAAATCAGTCAGAAACAAAAACCTTACTCTAGAAAATGCGGGGTAAAAAAACTTTCAACCGAACGGTCAAACACGGAAAAAGGGTAACTCACTTGGACATGCTGAGCATTCTGTCGATCTTCGTGATACCTAACCAATGGAGTACCTAGGAAAGAATTGTTAGCCTCCACATTACAGGCCGCACAGCGATCGTGCGATGAGAGACAGGAGGGCTTGTGGGTACATACATCGGGCATCAGGGCTTGGAACCTCATATCCTAGCCGAGGATCAATATTAGCACGCGGTGTATTGCAGGTCGAGACTTTGTAATTGCATTTGCCATGGCTTTGTGGCTCTTACCTTTACTCCGGCAATGTTCTGTCAAGACAGTTAGCTAACGTTCTTCAAGAAAAAGAAAAGAAAAGGCTTGAATAGGCAACGGAAATTCCGCATTCGAGAAGCGTACCTCAGTTCTACAATCCACTTGGTCAGCACGAGATCATTCAATGGGGCTTTCCTGGAGATTATTGGCAACTCACCTCATGAAATAATCGCTGGCTTTGTCGACACCGCGTTTACCTAGATTCCAACCAGTCAACACGTTTTACCACTACAGAAAGTTGGAAATCGATCCAAAGAAAAAGTCTTGCCACGTACGAGCATTGTATACGAGGTACTATTACACACCTAGTCAGCGGGGATTCGACCTAGCAGAGTGTCGACACGTACCTTAGTGACTTCACCAAGCGCTCTACCTTCCTTTCTAAAGTAGACGACGACTCCGCTTCCACCCTTCTGAGCTTCCTTCACAGCTTCCTCAATCCCAAAGATAAGGTATGGACGGCATGTGCAGATATCAGATCCAAACACATCGGAACCGTTACATTCGTCGTGGACCCGAAGGGCCAATTTAACGTTAGGATCGGACATTTTCGCGACATCGCCAAAGCAGTATACTGTCAACCCTCCAATTGGGGGAAGGAACAGCTTGATGTCACCGCGGGTGATGAGCTCGGGGAATGAACCACCGGTATTCTCGAATAGCGAACGGCGAAGGGTTCCCTCATCTGTTCAGCCCGGAATTGCGCTTTTAGTTAGCCCGCGGTACACTATGAGATTTTTAGGTGATGCTCAGTGTTTCACGAGGAAGGAATAAGCTTTGCCGAGTGGCATTCAAAGCTTGGGCTCGATGCGGACTAGGCCCACACATCGCAGATGAATGGGAGAAGCAATATGGGAACATATCACGAGAGTGTAAATAATGAAACATACCGATTCCAAATCTCTCCGCAACACCTGGTAGATACCAGACCGGCTCCACGGCGAACTTGGTGACAGCCAATTCACCTGACTCGTTCAAACAGATCTTGCCATCAACCTTCAATCGACCTTCCCTCACACTCTGCTCGAGTTCAGGTAGCTTCATGTGGGCTTTGGTAATTGCAATGGTAGGACGAATCTCGACATCTTCCTTTCCAATGTAATCCTTGTACAACCATGGCGCAAGATGACCGAGAGGGTCCATCGCAACAATCTTCTTGGGATCGGACCATTGAGGGAAGGGCCCTAGAGGGGCTGCGGCTCAGTATTGGTATAATCGGGCTTGTGGTCCACCTTGAGTTCATTAATTGCTACAGCGAGGGCATGGTAAATACTGTACGAGCCACCATGGGCACCAATTGCTGTACGATAGATCAGAGAAATGTTAGTTTAGAAAAAGAAAAAAACTATATATAAAAAGAAATATAATATAATAAAGGAAGGGATTAAAAAAAAGTAAAAACCAAACACAAGGGAAAACCGTGTTTGACTAACCGTTCCTGCGCCTGACAGTTGAACCTGCTCTTGAAACGACCACCGGGCCCCGTTGCATCGGGTCCTTGTGTCCCCAATTCATGATGATGGGGTCAATTCCGCTCTGCCCGGGATAAGTCGTGAGAATAATTCTCGAGGTAGTCGGCCTCTTTGACGGCTCCTCCTCCTTGATCTCGGCACTTGTCTCGGCCGCGGGGGAGAGATCTGCCAATGGTGCAGCGGCGGCGGCAGGAGGGCAGAAACGCGGGCCGTGTCAGGGCGGGCAGCATCTTTGAGCTTCTTGACGTCCGCGAGGGCATTTACACGGCCATTGATGGCGTCAACAGAGGCAGCGAGGGCTTTGTTGTCGCTCTGGATCTGGCTGACTGCCGCGAGGATCTGGGCGAGGAGAGCGTTGTTGTCTTCCGCCATGATGGTTCTGCCGTATGTATGTTGGGACGGAAAGCTGGCTGGTTTGTATGTGGGTGGGAAGTATGTATGTAGATTGGGGGATGAGGAGGGGCAGTCACGATGATAAGGGCAGAAGGAAGATTCGGATCAGATAGAGGTGTAGGGCACAAATCAAAGAAGAAGTAGAGAACAGAATAGAATTGAGCGGGAGAAGGGGAGAAGGGAAGAAGTAGCGAACAGAAGAAGAGAAGAGGTGGATAAAAGGTGGGGTGAATTAACAAAGGGAACCTTTCCTTCTTTCTCCTCCGAGTGGTAGGATGGATGTATTCCAGGCACAAGCACCACCCCCGAAACCCGCCAGCAACCAACAAACACCCAGCGGTCACGGGATGTCTCCGAGCTGTTGTGTTGTTCGCTCTGGCTCACTCAACATTACCTACTACGGCCAGTCATTTGTCTTCCATTACGATAGTTAAACTGTCTAGGACTGAATCCCGCAAGAGCTGCAGCAACAACAGCAGCGCAGGTAGAGTAGAGTACCTAGAGTAACCCCGCGAAGAGAGAAGGAAAAAGCTCGGTTCCTTCCCCAGTGGAGTAATCGTGAGAAGCAGAACCAACAGCACCAGCAGCAGTGTTGCTTGCTTGATAGCTGCTGCGCGCAGGCATGTTCCCGTCCCGGAAGCTGCTGAGCAACTTGACTTATCTCATGGGCAGCGTCGTTGTTCCCTTATCGCTTGTCTGCTCTAGCTGGTTGGTGGCCGCCCATTTGGGAATGGCTACGCGGGTCACGTGGGGATAGAGAGTCAATGATAGTATTGACCTCTAATTTCCTCAGGCTCGACGCCCCGTACTGTGGCGCAGGGGCTGTTTTTCGTCACAAATGAGCGATCTGACTACGCGATGATGTGTGTGTGTATTTCTACCAGTGACATAATTGGGGGAAGACTGTATATAAAGACCTTTTCTCTCTTTCCAGGCAAAGATAACCAACTCATCGATATCACCAGCTGCTACTGCTATCCATCACAGCTCAATTCTCGCTTGTTTAGCTTGTCTCGTAGCTGCTAGCTGCTGTAGCCTGTAGCTGGAACCGGACAGAGTGTGAAGCGTGTGTGTGGCTTGTGGGCCCACGCTTTTTTAGCCTCATCACGTCACGCGCTAGCGGTAATTGTGGCTTAAGCACCGCCCCTGAAAAAGAACATCCCATCGCGTTCCTCTTTTTCGCGTTCGACATCATCATTTTGCGAGAATAAAGAAAGCCCTCCTCCACCACCACACGACACATACCCCCGTACATCATCTATCTACCAAATCATCGTGGTCAGCGTTCAGTGCTCACCAACTAATCTCCCCCCGCTCATTAAAACCACCGAATAGCTATGGTAAGACCCCCATCTCCACACCCCCCCCCCCCCGCTGCTGCCGGGCCCTGGCCTAGATCTACCCCAATCCAATCCAAGACAACGGGCGCCCAGACTAACACTCGCGATGAACAGGGCAAAAGAAAGAAGGCAGCCAAAAAGCCGACAGGCCCCAAGAAGGTCAGCGTCCCCATCCCCATCCTTATCCCCCGCTCCCGAGCTATTACTACTTCTACCTTCCTGTCTGCCAGCCTACATCATGTGATGCTCTGGTAGCCAGGTACAAGTAAAGCTATATCGTCACAGTATCAACAGCACAGGCGCAAACAAGACAGAGGGAGAGACCCAGTACTGACAGCAAGGCCAGAACGAACCCCTAGCAACATCCTTCTCATGTCTGTTCTGCAACCACGAAAAGGCCGTCACCTGCAAGCTCGATAAGAAGGCCGGCATCGGTTCCCTCTCCTGCAAGGTCTGCGGCCAGACGTTCCAGGCCAATATCAACTGTACGTTCCCTCCTCCCCCCCCCCCCCCCCCACTGCTACTCTCCCCGTTCCTCCGGCCGGCGCCGCCCCCTCCCTCTCGTCGCCGCGCGCGCAGGGAAAAAAGAGAGAGATAAACAAGTACTTCCGAGTTGTGCCGGGACAAGGTGGCTAACTAAAACGTTGTGGTTGTGTGTGCAGATCTATCGCATGCGATAGACGTCTACAGCGAGTGGGTAGATGCCTGTGACGAGGTTGCGAACCCGAAAGAGAAGTCTACGGGCCGCTCCGCTGGCGGCGGCAGCGGCGCCCGAAGCATTCAGCAGAGTCGCGGCCGGATCGAGGGCCCAGATGACGATGATGACGATGATGACCTCGGCGGCGGCGGTGGGGGATATGGGGATATGGTGGGGATCGTCCCGACAGACTCTTGGGCTGGATGATGATGATGAAGATTAGCTGCTTCTTCAATGTTTTCTCTTTGAATTGGTAAAAATTCGGCTGTTTATAATATTGTCACACCATTGATCTTTTTTTTTAACTACCTCTTTTTTTTTATTTTATTTATTTTTTTCACTTTTTCTTGTATAACAGGTTCTTTGGTTTAAAAAAAATTTGCGAGATATGGGCCTTCAATGATTATATATCACTTCTACGAAAATCGATCATTGAGTGCACTGCTATTGATTGCTTGCTTGATTGATTGGTTCATTTATTCCCTTTGATAGTTCCAGATCATCAGTGATATCTCAGCCGTGCTATTGCAACATGAAGAAAAAAGAAAAAGAAAAAAAGGGAAAGGGAAGAGGTGATCTACAACCTACCACCGTACTCCCCTCAGATGCAGTAGAACCTGTCACCAAAGTCGCCCAGCCCCGGGACAATATAACTACATCGCACCCGTCGGTCAGCACAGCACACCACATCACCCAACACCACCCACCACCACCGCCCCCAAAAGAAACAAAAGATAAACCCACTTCTTCCCATCCAACCCCTGGTCCACAAACGCCGTAATAATCCTCAACTTCGGGAACCTCTCCGCAAAGCCCTGAATCCCCTGCGGGCTCGCAATCAAGTTCAAGAACAAGATCCTCTCCTCCGGCACGCCCCTCGAGATGAGCACCTCCACCGCCATGGTCGCCGACCCGCCCGTCGCAAACATCGGGTCCAGTAGCAGGCAGTAGCGCGAGCTGATGTCCTCGGGCAGCTTATCGTAGAACAGGCGGGGCATGCACGTCTCCTCGTCGCGCTGGATGAGGATCTTTCCGATGCGCACGGAGCGGCAGCAGTCGCGCAGGCCTTGCTCCATGGCCTCGCCGGCGCGCATGATGCTCACGCCGCAGATCTTACCCTCGAACTTGACGCCCTGGTAGGAGCGGCCGGTGGGCGTGGTCACGGGGTGCGAGATCACGGGAAGGTGGTTGAGCCCCTCCTCGACGAGCAGGCGGATGATGCGGTTGCTGTAGAAGATGAAGTCGCCGCGGACGGTGGTCTTGTCGCGGATCATGCTGGGGGCGCGTTAGTGGTGTGCATGGGGATTGGGATTGGGGCTACAGCTGGTGGGTGCGGGTGGGAGAGAAGGCGCGGGGTTGGGTTGGCCGCCGCTTTTCATGTGATGGACGGCCAGGCTGCTGCTGCACCGCGGGGAGGGGTGGGATTGGGTATATGGAATTGGTACATATATAGCGGGGTAGAGCGAGCGATCTTTCAAGGCCCATATGCGCAGGGCAGAGCGCAATGACAATGATAAAGCAAATATAAAAAATAAAAAACACAAGGGTGCAGAGACAGCTCCGAATGCGGAAATAACTCACGTGAGCAGCGCAATCAACTGCGGGGTCTGCGGAAGAATGTGCACATTCGAATGCTTGATAGGAGTCGACACGCTGCAATTGTTTGATTCCTTTACTCAGCTACAACTGAAAGATAAGGGGGGGGGGGGGGGGGCAGGAGCAGGCAAGGCAGTGAATGGGAGCAGAAAGCAGGGAAGAAAGGGCCTCTTTCTTTGCTTTGCTGTAATTGCCTTGCTTTGATTGCTGCCTTTGATTTCCCCCCGGGAGTGAGAGAGAAACAGGAACGTACGTGGCTTCCGGCTTCTCCTCCTTGTACTGCGGGCCGATGGGGCAGCTACAGCTGGCTCCTCCGGTTGTAGCTGCTGGGACATTTTGGTGATTACTGTTCGGTCTGTCTGTGTGGGAATTGCTCGTCGTTGGGCTGCTCTGGTTCGTCGGTTTCGTTAATTAGGGTTATAATACTTTATTTTTATTTTATTTGTGCTTGTTTTTTTTTTTACTTCTTTCTCTTCTTTGCACGCAAAACTCACTTAATTGTGCTTGTGGCTATATTGTTACCAAATTATTGCCGGTGGGATTCGAAATTGGCTGTTTCGGTGTCGTGGTAGAGGGAGGGTATGTACAGTTACAGAACGGAGTGAGTAGGAGGAGGGGTGCGAGTGGGGAGGAGGAGGGAGGAGGAGGGGGAGCAGTGAGATAGTGTACGGTGATGTAGGTGAGGTAGACAGAGAGAGGTTGGAGCTGAGCTGCCTACGGTACTAGAGCAGAGTAGACCTACCAACTCCAGCTTATGTGCAATGTCATATATCTCTTTGGCATGCTGCACTTTGCGACATACACTTGCATCCGTCCATACCAGACAGACCATACCTGCTTCATACTCTCTGCCTACCTACTCTACCTTGAGATACGATATCAGCAAAGCACAGTCTGACTACATACTACCTACCTGCTTCTAGGTACCCTATCTACTCTATCTATCTATCTATCCGTACATTCCTGCGCTGGCCCACCATGTACGGTTATCTCAGGTGCGGGGTGAAGATTACTGTAATGTACCTCTAGAGTACATGCTTGCTGCACCGTGAATCCTCCTCACCTCACTCACTCACTTTAACTGTCCCCGCCGGCGACTTCCGATTGACAGACCGACCTTCCCTGATAGGAAGTCAGTATCAGCCAGTCAGACTTCACTCAATCTATCCGTTTAATTAGTCATTCAGTCAGCCTGGGCCAAGAGGCAAGCCATCTTCACTGAGAATCGCGGTAGCTAGGCTAGGTAGAGTAGGCCGAAGACACCGTATCCAAGCCACGATATCTACCCGTGGAGAAAGCCCCACGGTGGGGGGAGGAAGTGGAAGTCTTCCCGCCGCCGGTGTACCAAGCCAGCTGAGAGGGGGGGGGGGGGGTGTTGCTCCGCCGGACAAAGAAATTATTAGTTGCCGGCCTTTTTGGAAATACCATTAATTCGGTATTTAATTGTCATGGTGGTAATTGTGTTTTTCTTTTTGATTTAACGCAGACCGGGCAGAACAGAACAGATCGAACAGAACTCGGACTCGGACTTGGACTCAAGTGCCCTGTCCTGTCCCGAATCCTTGATACATGATAGCAAGGGTAGCTGTTAACTGACCCCACTAATGGTCCCCCAAACCTGGTCCACGAAGAAAAAACGACAAAAAACAAAACATCGCCAAAATCTTCAACACACTTCGTGGGAGATCTACACTGTATGCTATGCTATGTATGTCTCCAGATAAAGCAAGCAAACAATCCACAATCCGCAATCCGCAAGCTGCCCAAGAGATCTACAATCTACTGCTTTATATTTCTGTCGTCGTGCAGCAAGCCCTGTTTTTTTTGTTACAAGTGACAGGACAGAGATATCTACTTTACATGTATGTATGTAGATAGATAATAGAGGACGTGAAGTATGGAACGAGGGTAGGGATAGGGAGAGATCTGGTGGTGTGTCGCACTCCCAAATCGATATCTCGATCGGAGAAACCAGAGGAGCGAGAAAAAAAGCATGTTCCTTCCTCCCCCGGCCCGTTTATTTTGTTTTGTTTCGGAAGTGTCGATTGGTGTGGGTGTGTTTTTCGGTGCCTGTTTTTTGTTTCTCCTTTTCCCTTCTTCTTGTCTGGGTATCGTTTTATGGCTGGATATGGAAAGGTTCATCCCATGAAGTGCCTACTGTATGTACCTTCTCGATGCAGCGTCTCTTCTCTGCTGTACGTGCTGTCTCTGGCAGAACCTACATACGTCCACAATCCACATCCTTCACCCTCGCGCTCACGTGTAGAATAGAGCAAATCTTACACACAGGCCTGTGTAAGTAGAGTACATGTATCTATCCTTGACAGCGTCCAAACAGCATAGTGTGGGGGAAAATCTCAAAGTCCTTATTTGCATACATATTAAACATCGCGAGCGCCATATCTCGGCCCGATTTCGAATTTGCGGGGTGGGATCGCAGCAGGTAGCCCGTGGTATGGTACATATGGCATGGCATGGTATGGGTTGGGTTTCGCTCGGCCCAGATCAAAACCTGTACCTGTAGAGTAGAGGAAGTTCACTCTGGAACTTCCTAAGTTCTAACTACAGTTACATACTTGGAACTTATGTACAAACTAAACCCCGATAGTGGCCCAAAACCACGATTCACAACAACCACCGCTTTGCCATGTTTTTGACAAACGGGTATCCCGCGCTCGCGCGAAAGAGAAAGAAGGAAAGGAAATGCTCCTTGCTCATCTCCTAGGAAGAATGGAAAGTGGAAAAAAAATGGAGCAAAGATAGCCCACAAATGGGGGGTATCGAAATGTAATGAGAACCGCTCTGGCTCCGAGATTCTAGACCGGCGCAACCAATCATGCAGCATCACTCGAAAGGAGGACCTCCCAATCGGAGATCATGATGCGACATCGAATCGAGGGAAATTCTTTTTTTACGAGAGCTGGCAAGCGGAGCAAACGAACGACACAACCACAACCACCCCTCGCTTACATCGATTCGATCGCGAGGAAGGAAATGCGAGAGGGAAAGAAAGCGAGAGGAGGAGAGAAGAGCGGTTGACGTTATGTGTTTACGCAGCTCAGATGCAAACGAAACATGCTCTGTACCATGTGTAGTTCGATGTAGAGCAGAAAAACTCCAATGCTGTGCGAGGGCTTGAGATGGACCATATGTCGTGATATCTGCCCACGCACGGACCCGTGTCAAGAGATCAAGAGCTTGGGGGATTTGGAGATGTCGATTGAGTACTCTATCTACATGTATGTTTAGTATCTACATGATACAGTATCTCTATCCTGTGGAGAGAGGTTGGATGATCAGCGGCACCCAATCGTCCTAAAGGTTCGAACTGACAGTTCGAGCACAGGTACACATACATGTAGATAGTGCACAGCTGATCTATCGGCTTCCACAGATACCGACACAAAGCGTTTGTTTTACATACCCACAGACCTCGATCCGCGGCGGATCTTGAATTCGTTTCCCTCGCGCTCGCACCCGCAGCCCCAAAGCTGCCAAAGAAGAAACAACCGAGCCCCCATTTTTAGAGCAGCTGACTTGGACTGTCTGTGTGTCGATCACTTGAGCTCGAGGTTTCAAAGACGACCAGACATGACTAAGGAGCCCTCGAGTCTACAAGGAAGTGGTTGAGTGTAGCTAGGGTTACTTTTGAGAGATCTGCGGGGTCTATATTTAGAAGAGACTAACTAACCTAACTGCTCGGGGTACTTACAGCCTACAATTGCGGCCATGGCTGGCACTACATGCTACTACTGGTTAATTGGTGAGTATCAATTTGTGAGGGACTGACTGACTGTTGGATTCAGATCAGTACTGCGCGAGGCTGTACATGAGCGATATATCTAGATAAACACGCGCGCGCTGGATTCTGGATGGAGACGAATCTAAGCGTAGAGTACGCAATATAGCTGAGCATGACTGTTTCCTCCCCCATGTAGATACATAAATGTGTACTTCTAGACTGGCTATGGCTGGCTGGCACGGTGCTCTATATCTGTATATTCCATACAGTACTGTAGGTATACTTAGTATACTCTAGAGTAGGCAGAGTACATACTTTACCCCAGGGCGGTAAGGCAAATACATACGGCGGGTTAATATATGTAGTCGGTCAAGAAACATTGTTTTTCTATATTTTGTTTTCCAGCACCATGCATGGCCACAGCTGCGGATCCCCCCCACCACCGGCCCCGCCCCGCTCATGACCGCGGGAAAAGTCAAGGTCATGGTCACGGCCGCCTTTTTGTTCTGCCGGATTTCGAACTGGCCGTTTGGTGACATGACTTGGACTGGTAGGACTGGTGGGATGGGGACTGGCATGGACTGGACTGGGACTTGGACCGAGTGGAAATGATATATGTAGCTAGCTATCTCTAGGCCGGACCCCTAACCCGCGGGACCACTTCACATCACATCACATCACTCACTCCTGGCTGGCTACGCTACCTGACTGGGTGAGTATCGAATTTGCTAGATAAAGAAAAAAAGCCCCCTTATTTTTTCTTTATTTCTTTTATTTTCTTCATTTCCTTGCTTTCTTGCTTCCCGTGCTGTCTTTACTCCGTATCTTAGTTGGCCCTGCATGTAAAAAAAACCAATTCTTCCCCCGTACCGCGTACATACTATCTCACCCGCAGTACATACTCTACCTGCAAATGTTTTATATTTACACATGTACATAACTTATTTGCCCGAGAGGACACAAACCGTGGAACCGGCTGATCCATGATCCACCGCCCGCATCCCCCCGTACCGTCAGCACCTGGTAAAACCCCCAACCCGACCCAATAGGGCCCAAGTATCTTATTTATTTATTTCATTTTTTTTCATATATATAGAATATAATTCTCCCTGCATAACCACAAATAGACAAACAGACAGCTAACGTTGTACATGCATTTCATCCAGAAACAGCTGTCACGGCGCCTCATGCTCATGCTCACGCCTCACCAGCGGCCGGGCCCTGTACCCGCGGGTGCTGCTCCCGAGCTTTTCACCCGGCCGCCTCCTCGCCCCATCCCATGAGCAGGTTTCTCCCACCACCGACCCTGGGTGTCTCTGATAAGGGTCCTGCAAGTGGTGGAGGGGTGAAGGGGGGGGGGGGGGAGGGGTGAGGGGTGATATGGAATCCGACCGCTTGCACAATCGTTTCCTGTCACAGCAAACCGGGCCGTGGGGAGTAGTCTACGAGTACTACACTCACTACACTGCGTGACTACCACATGTCTACATGTCTACTTCGGGGCAAGGTCAGAACGCAGAAGGAAAGAAGAAAGCACAGAAAGAGGAAAAAACAGCCAACACAGCCAGTTGGCCAGTCGGCACAGGCCAACCTCTTGCCTTCGGGATTCAGGCCGGCCACGCATGGGTTTGGCGTGAGGGCGGGTGGGTAGAGTGCGGTAACGAGGGCCCCTCATGATGTGATGCAAGATCAGATCCGGAAAGAAAGAAAGGGGGAAGGGGGGGGGGGGGGGCAAAAAACCGGTATTCGGTTTGCTGTTAGGTAAACCCCGGCGACCTTGGGGGGGAGGGGAAGAGGCGGGCGGTATTGTAATTGGAGATGGGAGATATGGTATGGTATGGGTGGGAATGAAATGCTTACTGATCTCGGCCGGAGAAGCAGAAGAAAGGAAACGAAACATACGGCAGTGTTACAGTACAGTGTGATCATATCGACATGTCAGCGCGGGGCTAACTGGGCTTGTGATGGGGAGGAGAAGAAGGAGAAGGAGAGGACCAATCGCTCTGGTTGGCAGAAGTACTACGAAGCCTATAGATCGAGTGATCTGGAGGTTACTCATTAGCAATTGCGCAATTGAGGTTGCACTTCCTCTCTCTTTTTCACTCTCTCCTCTCCTCTCCATCTCTATCTCTCCATAGGATAGATAGTCTACAAATTAAAAAAAGATTTCCCCCTCATTGATCATGCAGCGCAGTGTGCATTTCACATACAATAGAAAAGGGGGCTACAGAGTCCACGCATTGGTGAAAATTTTCCTTCCCCGCAATTTCATTTTTTGCAATGTCATGTCACTGCCAGCCATATTGAAAACCCGCGTCGAGTGATGCCAGCCGCCGAGTGACCGCGCATGACGCTCGCTAATCTGCGCCCCGCCTTTTGCGTTTTGCGTTGGCCGGGGATTGGTCGCAGCGCAACGCACGCACGGGTTGTTGCAACACGCGAGGGAAAGTTGGAACATCGGAAAGGCAGCGGCATCCGCTGAAGGAGGATCAGCTTTTGCTTTTTTCTCTCTGTGTTCTTCCCTTCTTTGTATTTTTTTCTACCTATCTCCAACAAACCACACAGAGACACCACAAATCAAAATGGCCACAGACACGCACAATGACGTCTCTGCCGTCTATGAAGAGGAGTTCACCTTCACCCCGGCCTCCATCCCCGCCTCCCTGACCGCCACCTTCACGCCCAGCTTCGGGTCGCTGGCAAACAGTGTGCGCCGGTCGTCGCGGGGCCTGCGCAACCGGCTGCACAGCATTGCGCGCGACGCGGCCTTCGTGGAGCGCGTGCGCGCGGCGTATGGCGTGCCGGTGGTGACGAATGCGCGCGCGGGCGACTGGTATGTGGATCCCGCGCGCAGGCAGGGCGGCGTGTATTTTAAGAGCACGGATGGGCATGTGGGGGAGTGGATGTTTTCGCTGAGGAGGTTGAATTTGGGGTTACTGGGGGTGTTGGAGGGGGCGGGGGCCGTGGGTGAGTTTTTGGTAGTGGTTTAGAGATAGTTACTTAGATATATGTGAAGTGAATGTGTGCTGAGTGTGAGTGGTGTTTCGTAGAGCAATTATCGTGGACTCGACACGGAGAGGGAAAAGGTTTGATACAGCTTCCTTTTTGAAACTATCTCTATTGTAGAACCACTAGCTAAGTATATACCCAAACCAAAAGGTTCCCCGACTCCCTCTCAAAAACAATCCCCATCTGGATCGCAGTCATGAACAAGATTGTCATCCCCTCGCAGCCCAGCCCCTTCCTGCAGAATCCGCAAGCCGTCCCCGACAGCGAGGCAAGCAGCATCAACAAGAAGCTACAGGGCTTCGTCGACGACTTCCTCGTATGTTCTGGCATATCTATCATTGACCCCTCATCACAGCTATATAGCTATGTAGTATAGTATAGTAATATATCAAATGCATATAGGCACTGGGTCTAGACCTTACACCTATAAAACGGGTCATCACGAAACCCCTGAGGCCGATATGGATAACACCAGACTCACCACTCCCAGAGACACCCCCGGTATTTGAAGAGTTCATCCCACTGCTGCTCGTCACGGCCTCGCAGATGGTGAAGGGCGGCGGCATCGAGGGCGAGTACATCCAGGGTGCCGGCGACGACCACGAAGGGTGGGCGCTTGTAAGCTGCACCTATAAGTGTCAATATGATCATTTCCCATATTCTGATATCTGATAATGTGTATGTATAGGAATCCGGCCTCACCCCCGCCCTCTTCTGGGCACACCACAAAGCCCTCCTCGCAGCCCGTAACGACGACGGGCTGCTAGAGCTTACACATGCCATTGTCTCTTCTACTACCTCCATAGCCGGCGGTGGAAGCTCGCTGGTTAAGCCCACCGGTGACATCTATATCGGTGCTGTAGGCGCAGAAGGGACCGACTCTTACGACATAATCATAAACTGCACCCCGACCCCCATCACCGCCGCTGCTGCCCCCAACACAGCAGGTAAATGCCAGATCATCCCATTTCCAATCCCCGAGGGTAAAAAAGGCACAAAATTTCTACGCAGTGAGCTACCGGGCGTGATGGCGGCGGTGGAGAAGTGCGTGGCGCAGGCGCAGGAGGGGAAGAAGATACTGGTGGTGTGTGCGTCGGGGAATGAGGTTGCGCCAGCGGTGGCGCTGGTGGTGCTGTGTTTGTACTATGATGACGAAGGACGCTTCCGCGGGCTGTTGACGGTAGAGGAGAGGGCGGGGGTGGATAAAGCGTACATCAGAAGACGGCTGGCGTGGATATCTGCGTCGAGGGTGGAGGCGAATCCGGCGAGGGCGGCGCTGAATGCGGTGAATTCGTTTTTGATGGAGAGGCCGGCTTGATCGGTTGTGCTGCTGTGTTGGCAATATCATTGCGTGTTTCTTGTAGAATACATAATCTACAGTTTGGGGGTATATCTTAGCTAGGGTATGTAATGAAACCGGGAGTGTCTACGATGAACTATTTGGTGCTTAATTGCATGATGTGAGTAGAATTAGCTATCCCAGCCTACCGTATCAAATATATCCGTGTATATAGGGATTTATAAAGCTCATCAAAGTCCCCTCATTATCTGCGAAGGCTTAAACAAGCCCACCTATTATCTCCATGGCTATTCCTTGCCCGTACCTCCCGCCGCTCTTGGTAGAACGATTTCTTGTAATAGCGATCATTGGCCCGCAGATCACCGGTATGTATTGAAAGTTCGACCCAGGCCGAGTAAGGTGGGGCTTTGGCCTGGCATAGCTTGAGAGGGGTTGTGGATTGTATTGGGGCGTTTATTTGATAATAGGGAGCGGTGATGGAGCTGGCTAGCTGGGGTGCCGGTGCGCTATGTACGGGTAATGACCGATGTGTCCGTAAAAGATGAGGTGTTGTGTTCTGCGGATCGGATCATTGCAGACTGGTGGGAAACCGTACTAACTATCACAATACGATGAAACCAGTAAGGTTGGCCATTCTATTTTTCTTTCCTTCCCGGTCATTTCCCCTTAATTGTGTTATCACAATCATATTGATATTGATAAACAGAGGTCAACAAAGATACACGCTAATTGACCAAGCTATTGTATACTAGAACACTCTCTGATCGATGAATTACACTAGATCCCCCACTCCGAAATCTGAGACATAGATCCGCCCAGCAAATGTTATAATTTCCCAGCTAGCTCAGAAGCCGAATTAGCCAGCTTGGCCAAATTAAAGCCACCAAAAAAGCCACTAGTGGGTTGAAAAGTTTAGCGAGACAACTCCTAAAGTCCCATAGAGCGATGATGCTGGCGTTCAAGCCCCGAGGATGATGGGAGGGCTTGCCGGTTCTCCATATAGCGGGTTATGTTTGGGATTTTCAGTGGGGGGATGATAATTCTATGTATCGACTGCTCTTTCCTTCCATCCTCATCGTATCGAGAGCCGGTATTATGCCCTAAAAGGAACGCCTAGTGGGGTACGTGTATTCTACTGGGTGCGCCTTTGCTCTAGGGGTATTGTGGCATGGATTTGGTGCCCCAGTTAAGTATACAATGATGTTGTAATTTCTGCGCAAAGACACATGTACCCCCAGCATGACCAAGAGACAATGCATTGCATTGACACTATGTACTTTAGGGCGTAGGGTCTGAAGTGTCTGCAGAAGCTGCGATAAAGGCCCAGGGACGAGACTAGGTCTAGAGCACCTACTTTGAGCGCTGAAAATAATCTCTCTTCTGGTAGATATAAAGATATTTTTAACCTTGCAATCTCGACATGTAAATCTTGTACTAATCTCATGGGAGGAGCCGCGTGATGATTCGTGTTACTGCAGCCACAAAACAGATACGAGGCTATGAATAGGTTCTCAAGTACTTTGATCATCTTTCCTACCGGCGCCAATTTCAAACTCCAAACCTCCAAGTCCACACCTCCAGAATATCACCAGATAATAATACAACAAGGATAGATAATCTGCCAAAAAAATAAATGGGTATTGGGTTAACCTTTGTTATACACGCGCGGGAAGATACCAAAGGCTAGGAGGAAAATAACAGACGACCGTACCAATGAATCATGTAAGTTCTATTATGAGTAAGATGTTAAGAAATGATTAGTCCTCGTCTTGAGGGTGCAGAGAAAATATTGGGCCAACGCTAGTATTTCCATCAAAAACTAAAAGATTTTGTAAAGGTTGTTCTCGTTTTCCAAGAACATTGATCACATCTTGGGCCAGGATGCCACCAAGAATTGCAGAAATTGGTGTCAATTCGGAAGTGGCGTTCTCGACGAATGAGCTAAAGGTTGTCAATAACTGAACTTCCTGCTGAAAGGAATATTTTTGGAATTACCTGATGAAGGAGGACTGGACGATTTCCTCAGGAAGATTGAGTTGGCGATTAGCTTCTGTCAGAAGCTTTGTGAACTCGGCAAAGTCGTTCTTTGTGCATTCCGGGAGACGTCCATGTTGTTTTTGAAATGCCCACATTGCTAGCACCAATCAGCGGAAAGCCCACAAAGCGAATATTTGTGTTACCGGAAAAAACTAACCACTAACGCCTGGCAAAACTGCTGGAACAGTTTTCCGTTTTCTTATCTTCCAGGTCTTGTCGATTTCACAATTGAGCACCTCTACAAGAGGAGTGTAAACCTCTTCTTTTGTCACAAACTCAATGGTCTTCTCGCCTTCCTTTTTTTCGGTGACTCCGATGACCGTGCGTGTTGCTGATTCCTTTTTCAGATCTGTCTTCATATTCGATTTCTCACGCTCACTGAGATAGGTTTGTTAGTAAATAATGAAAATGTGGGTTGTGCAAGGATTGGGTTGAAAAATACATGACAAAAGAGTGCTTTATTAAGTCCGCAAAAATATAGCCGTATAGACCGTAGGTTGCTGCCGCGTAGAAAGGACGTCCGCATTGTCGTGTTGAGAAGTTGATCAAGAGCTAAAGAAATTAGCACGAATAAAGACGCCTAAGAATTATGATTTTACCAAACTATCTAAGTCCAACTCAGTCGCAATGACAATGTCAAACTGCTTAAAATAGCTAGAGTCTTTTGTCTCAAGCTTGGATGTGTCTACATGTACCGGTACACGAGGATTTAAGCGTTGTATAGCTGGTGCAGCAGCTTCGGCTCTCTAGCAAAAAGAGACGTCAGTTGGAGCTCCAGAAGTTGAACGTATAGCTAGCTTTACAAACATACGTTCATGCCAATATGTTCTTCTCCGATGAAGAATTGTGCGCCGAGGTCATCCTCGTGGACAACTTCCGAATCAAGAACTGTGAGGGAGCCAATCCCCGCCAGAACAAGATTTTTTGCAACTTCGTTTGCGAGTGACCGAATTGTAATGAGGAGAATGTGGGCATTGCGCATTCTAACCAGCGTAAGATAATCAGTCATAAGATAAACGTAGGAGCTTTGAAGCTCCATGAATATCCGGAAAACTCACCGTGCCTGAGCTTCCATACCCCAGAGTCGAATCTGGCGATCATATAGAGCTACCTCATCTACAGAAAAGTCAGAGAAGCCGGTCTACAGGACGAAGTAACTGAGGATCTAGGTCTTACCAGCTGATATTGTTTGAGCTTCTGCGATGGCAGCAACCGTCGCTGAAGCTGAATCTCCCATGTCTAGTATGGGAACATCTTCTTCTAGAGCTGGGGAAACCATAATGCGAGCTTAATGAGGTTTAACGTCGTAAGTGCCCGTGGAGTCGCGTAGAGCGCGTTATTGAAGTTTGGCTTCATTCAGCCCTGCAGGGTAACCATGAAGATTGAATCCAGTCACATGCGATAAGATACGATAAGATAATAATGCATGCACAATGCGGATGACGTGAATGAAATATGATTCGAAGCTACATTTACGTGTAACGGTGCCACAGCTCCAAGAGGGCTTGACGGGCTTAAATTTACCTCGTGAGTCTCCTGAAACAATGGGTTCCTGACGTGCATTGTGAATTTTGTTTGTCATTGCAAGCACCAATCAGAGTTCAAGGGGGTGTAGAAATGACGATGCCACCCTAAACTAGTGGCCCAGTGATCAGCCATCTCGGAAGCTTACCTATGAGTGTCCACTTGAAACTCTTACGATCCATTCATCTCAACCCACAGTTAGACACTGAGATAAGATCCTAACTCCATTCTTTATTCCTTTACTCATCGAGATAGTTCCCCACCTAAAGCCGAGGCTCATCAGAAAACCTAAAAAAACCTTCAAGAATCCCAATTATCCTGTGAGCTTGGACCACCTAGTTTGTGATGGTAGGAAATCCCCGATCTTCCTGATCGTGGGCCATTACTAAACAAGGATTTAACGCCCAGGAAAACTCATCACGAAGTCCCGAAAACTCATCCATTTTTCCAAATGCGAGCATTCGCTCTGGAGCCAATTTGGTGAGACCAAACCGTTTTTTACCACGCTTGGGGCGATTCCAACATTCGCCTTCTGCGTTCTATAATTTAAGGAGCGAGCATGAACGTCGGAGACGGCGCATAACCAGTCAGCAGCTACAGCAGCCGCGATCGCTCAATATAGGCCAATACATCTCTACAAACAAACGTCGCCGGGTTGAAGAAGAAGGCCAGGCCGAGATGACTCAAGTTCCTTTGGAATTGCACTCTTGCGATGGAGGTAGTTACGATGGCGATCGATATTATAATTATCCCAGCACAGAATACTGTCCGGAGAATGCTTTGCGTAATGACGGCTCTGGTCTGATACCGGAAAGCTACTAAGGGACTGAAGAATATATACTAATGGAATACATCAGTTTACTGCACGAAAAACTCCCGCTGTAACATGATCCTTCAGCACGTCGACAAGAAATGCTTCACCCTTCAGAGACTGGTAATAAGAGCTCCTTCATCAGGCTATACCTCTCCGTAAGTTGTGTCCCCTCGGGGATAATGGAGCAACCATCTTGCTGAACCTATTGTTGTTAATTCTCAGCGATAGTGTTCGCGAAGGCATGATTTTTGTGACCATGGACGACAATAACTTACTCACTCGTACAAACTACTCGATCCGCTACGAAGATTATAATGATGAGCGTGAAGATGATAGTGAGGATGAGATCGAGAATCGTCGAGCTATTAGACTGCCCCAAGCAGACCCCTGTGACACAACCCAAGAGGATCGTGAATCTCAGCCTTTGATAGAGTCTTCAACAACTCCTGGTTTACTCTATAGAGGACGTACCGCAATCAATTTAAGAGATACCGATGTGGGTCCGTCAAGAATCGAAGCAACTCCCGATGCAGCAGGAATTGCCGCACAAATACCACTTCTTGAACCTCATGCAACGTTTTACAACCGTGATAATAAGAATAAATGCGTCATCAACTTTGAACCCGCTATGTACGTTTCATATATTCTCTAATGTACGCGTTGGGAATGCTTAAGCTAATGGAAGCAGTTCTGGGAGGTTCATTCTGGCCAAGTTCTTTGCAGGCCATATGGATGACAACATAGACATCGAATTTATTGGGGCCTATGGTTATGTCGGAAGGCGGTTTTTCCCAGCAACCACCCCACGGTGACGCAGTTTTATCAATTTTTCGTTACACGGGGATTTTCTTTCGAGAGATTGGTAACGAGTTGTTCTTTTAGTGGTGATATGGACACTCGAGGTTTAACTATCCTAATTATCGAGGAGTTATCTCATGTATTTACTTTTTGAGCTCTGGAAGGGATTTGTCAAACGTTCTTCCTACTTTCGCCCTTAGCACAAGTAAAATTCTATAATATGGTATGAAAGAAATGAAAGAATTTACATTAGAAATTGACTGTATTAAAGCATTAATCCAACACAGACGATCCAGGACTCCAAGAATTAGATGACCATAACCTCCTCGAATGTGTGGACTAGTCGACAGGACCTCGGTTTTTTTGTGTACTTAGTGGGAAAATCCGTGAAGGACAATTGCTGAGAATTGAAGTGGTGAGTTTTGAGTGCTTTGTAGGTAACAATTCTTAAATCCTAAGAACCATGACGCCCTGGATGCATGTACTTATAAATTAGTAGGCCTCAAATAATACTAGGATCCTCAATCTATTAATCTCTGCCAAGTTAGCCTCCACGGAATACGCCGGAATATGTAAAGATCACGTGCCAAGGCTACCATTATCCTTGCTACTCAAGAGGCTAATCCTTCTCAACCCCAAATCATTCCCCACATTGGCGTCGTAACTTCAAACTTTGTCGTATCAACTGAAAATTATCGGCCGTGGCTACCTCTTATATTCCTCTACTCTCATCCTTTCGGTCGCTTCTTTCACCGGCCGAAGATAAAACCATGGCAACCCCAGCAGAACAGGCTCTTGACCTGAAAAACCAAGGAAATGCAGCGATTGCAAAGAAAGACTGGGCGGTGTGTATCATCCTATTTCCGTTTCCATGTTCTAGAGAAGTTTTAGTTCATAAATAGTGTGAAAAGAATCATGCTGACATGAAGTGAAATCTGTAGACCGCAGTCGAACGCTACACAGAAGCCATCGAACTTGATCCGAGTAATGTCGTATTATACTCAAACCGAGCTCATGTTAGTTCCCCAAAGTCTGTGTGGTTGGACCATGAAACAAGTTATTCGGGTTTTCTGATGGTATCTACGGTACACAGGCCCACATAAAAATGGAAGCCTATGGGTTTGCGATTGCGGATGCCTCCAAGGCGATAGAGCTGGATCCGGGATATGTCAAGGCATACTATCGCCGAGCACTTTCATTAATGGCTATCGTTAAAAATAAAGAGGCCTTGAAGGACTTTAAGACTGTTTGCAGAAAAGGTTTGCGAATAACCCCGCTAGAGCTTGAAAAGGAAGAGGCTGATGATCGATTCGACCGGGTGGCGTTTATTTAGCACCGAATGATAAGGACGCAAAGCTAAAAATGCAAGAATGTGAAAAGATCGTAAAGAAGTTGGATTTTCTTAAAGCTATCGAGCAAGGAGATCCACCTTCTGCCGCTGAAGGCTTGAATCTAGACACCATGGGTGAGTTTTAGGATCAAAAATAGGTTGTTATTATATTCACATAACTGACAATGGGACATAGCTGTCGAGCCCGAATACGACGGTGTGCGTTTGGAAAAGGAGATGACCAAGGAATTCATCACAGACATGATTGAAAGGTTTAAGAACGGAAAGAAAATACACAAGAAATATGCCTATCAGATCGTTCTGAAAGCAAAGGAGATCTTTTACGCCGAGCCAACGATGCCGGAGGTTAGCATAGCGGAAGGAAAGAAGATGACTGTTTGTGGCGATACACATGGTGAGTGTTTCCCCTGTTGGGTGGTGGCTTCTGCCTTGTTAACTGCAAATAGGTCAATACTTTGATCTTCTTGAGATCTTCAACCGCAATGGTTACCCCTCGGAAGACCACGCATACCTCTTCAATGGAGACTTTGTTGACCGCGGGTCCTGGTCTACAGAGATCGCATTCCTCTTGTTCTCCTACAAGTGGCTTTACCCGAATAATTTCTTCATTAACCGTGGAAATCACGAGACGGATGACATGAACAGGGTTTACGGTTTCGAGGGCGAGTGCAAGGCCAAGTACAACGAGCGCCTTTTCAAACTCTTTTCAGAGTCATTTAGTGCATTGCCGCTAGCCACTCTTATCGGGAAAAAGTTTTTGGTGCTCCACGGGGGTCTATTTTCAGATGACAAGGTCAATTTGGATGATATCCGGAAGTTGAACAGACATGCAAGAAAACAGCCTGGCCAGGAGGGATTGTAAGAGAATTTTGACTCATTTTATTGGTTCTATCACTAATCCATGATGACGTTTAGAATGATGGAAATGCTCTGGACTGATCCACAGACGATGCCTGGCCGCGGACCCAGTAAACGTGGTGTTGGTATGATGTTTGGACCAGATATTACTAAGGCTTTCTGTGAAAGAAACGGCTTGGAAGCTATTATTAGGAGCCACGAGGTTCGCATGGGAGGTTACGAAGTTGAGCACGACGGACGCTGTATTACGGGTAAAAGAAACTCCATCTCTCTTCAAAAGCACAGACGTAAATACTAATGACTGAATAATTTCAGTGTTCTCTGCTCCGAACTACGTAGACACGTCCGGAAACAAGGGCGCCTACATCAATATCGGCCCTGATTACAAACTTCAACACAATGTCTTTGATGCCGTTGAACATCCGCCTATCAAGGCGATGGCATACGCTCAGAGTCCACTCATGTCGGGAATGTAAACTGCAAAGTAAAACAAAAAAAAGCCCAGGAAAAAGTGAACAACCATGGATAAAAACTATAGCAACATTTTAATACAACCTAACGATGAGGAAGGGACAATCATTACAGCGAGTTAGCACAGGCGTTTCTGCGGATCATTGGATGGGATGCTTGGACGTTGGAGTTACAAAGTACGAGTTAACTTACATGTAGTCATTTGTCCACCATATTTCACCTTTTAAGTGTGTTTTGAGAAAAGTTCTTGGAAGAATAGGGCATGTGAATTTGATGATATGGTCTACTCGCACTGATACTTTGACTGTTTGAATGGGCGAATGTAAAGTACATATATTTAGGGATTTTCGCCGTCAATAGAAATCGACAAAGGTTCAACTTGTTTCACCCTGAATAACAGATGTGCGAGGGGAAACAAGGATTATTACGTCTAAATACCACATGTAGTATATAAATAAGCGCTTCCCGGCCCTCGACTGCAGTAGGTAAGGGGTGATTTGAGGAGTATCTATAAATGAGCATATATATATCTGTCACTTCGCCAACACAAAGATCATGGGAAGCTATATAGCCCTAAATTGCACTTCACGCTGGTCAAAAAAGCTCAGCAGGGTTTCCATTGTTGTTCTACTGACCCAAACAAACATTGACATTAGAATTTATTATCAGCTCAAAGCATGGGGCATTCAAACTTCATCCCGAATCCCTAATGCCAAGACATGTACCCAAGAGATTGCTCTTAGGGTCCGAAATCTTGGCGCATGCGGCTCCTCAGCCTCATCCGTCATCGTGCGGCTTAGAAATCACCGGGATTCTCTAGATCCCGTGATCGAATTACATACTAGTACTAAATACGACATGAAATTGGAGCATCTTCGAGAACCCTCTAGAGACACCAGGAATGAGCTTTACGGTTTTTATTTCATAGCCACCTACTAATGGCTTAGGAATGTGAATTAGATAAACCGAAAAATTGTGGCGAGTAAATCTACCACATTCCAGAAGCTGTTTTTGGATGACAGCACCGTGCTTTTGAATAGGTATAAAGGATAGTTCGAGCGAAGAAAGTGAAATAAAACCTTTCCTTCAAGAGACAATCACCGTTACTCCTATTTGACTTCTTACCATAACCCACTCTGCATCTACAAGCCGTTTGACCCTTTACATCCCAAGCACAACCCTCAACAAGTCCCATAATTATAAGCTTCAACATGTCGACTTACAATAACTGTGCTCGCTACACTACGGGCCGTCGACCAGCAGCAGCGCCTGCAGATAGCATTACTCCAGAACTTGCCCTTGCCCAACTTATGTCCCTTCTCGACCCCATAATAAATGCTGCCGCCTCCTCGTCTCGAGCCCCTAAACCACCAGTACATAAAACACCTACGTATCGCACCGTATTCACGCCAAGATTTGATGTGCAGGAAACAGCTGTTGAGTATGTTCTCGAGGGAGAGTTTCCAGGGCTGAGCAACAAATCGAAGCTAGATATCCAGTTCACAGATCACAAGACACTCTCAGTGCGGGGTGTGTTAGAGAAGAAAGTTCTTGAGCAGAATGTTTCACCCAAAGAGGAAACTAGCTCTGCTAGCTTGGAAAAAAAATCGTTGAATCCAACAGTCGAAGATACAGATGACGAATCGGACAATGCTTCTACGGATTCGTTCGAGATTATCGATAAACCCTCGCCCTCCTCTTGCTCAAAGAAGTCGTGTGAAAGGCCATCGGGACCAGCTCCGATCTCAACAAAGAAGATCGTTATTGAGAACACCCCTACCAACAAAGTAAAAACATGGGTGTCGGAGCGTGCATTTGGACCATTTCAGAGAACTTTCTCTTTTCCGGGAGTGATCGATATTGAGGATGTCAGTGCTAGTTTGGAAGCTGGGTTGTTGAGAATCAGGGTACCGAAGAAGACACAACTCACCACAAGGAAGATCACAATCGTTTAATACAAGAGGCAAATACTCGGTTGAATCATTGGGCGTCTTTCTGCTTTTGCATAAATTTTCTTGGTATGACTTTATGGGATAATGGCCACGTTTCGGGAATGGGATTTGTTTACCTTTTTGTTATATGATCTTGTACTTCATATACCTTGTAGCGCTTCGAAATTTTTTTTCTTTGGAAATGTTCTTGATTCTGTCAAATCAATTTTGTTACTACTGGAAATCAAGCCTACCTTGTCAGATATACGAGTGATATGTCATGACCGAAAAACAGTTACCAATTGATTGATTGGTAATTCATTAATTATATGAGAAACAATTTTCAAATTTATAATTAGTGTAGTACATGTAAGATTGAATTCGGATCTTTTAAGTACTTAAACGTGTAGATGTGGGTTTGTGGGGGCTATTGGGATCCTTTGATAGCCTATATAGTTAGCATAACAGACAGGTATTCCAATAAATTAGTACGATTAGACGCGCGCAAGAATATATTCTAGATCTTTGAATGTCCATTAGCTAGCTATAATCGATTCGAGTTGCAGTAAGCAGGACTTGACTTTATCGTAGGACTCTGTTGGTTGAAAATTCGACTAGAAAGGACTTTTTCTTTTACTGTATCATTCTACCCTGCGCCGAGCCCTGGTTACCAAGCCCTAAAAGTAAAAATATATGGCCTGGATGTAGATCTAAATCTAAACATAATTATTGACGAGTGATAAACCATGAAGATAAACGTTTACCAATCCTCCGAGGCTGGGGGACAAACATATTTTAGATCTGGATATAAACAGGAGTCTTAAGAGCTATAATAGGAACGGCTGCATACGTACATACATGTACTCATCAGATTTATATCATGCATGTGGTTCTTATATAAGGATGAAATATGTGATAAGCCAGAGACAATATGAATACTATACGTACTAAGAGACTAGAAGGGGTAATAATATTGCGCAGAACACCTAGTCTCGGTGAACTCTGGAATTGAGCGGATTCTCTATGCCAATTGGTCAATTACAAGGGTGATCTTGCAATAGGTTCCTGCTTAAATGCCCAGTTAGTATACAACCACCCCAATCATCAACTCTCCACCCAGCCTAAGAGCTCTTTGCAGTCCGGCTCGAGACTATATGCGATGAAGCTCTTAAAAATTATAGCAATGAGCACGGATAGATGCAGTCAAGGTTGCACAAAGTGCGGATGCAGGGGGGCCATTCTTGGCATGGTGACATCGGTCCACAACACCCAAATAAGCAGGACGCGATACTACGACATGGAGAAGATTGAGGAACGGTATACGACACAATCCCTCCGCTTTATTATCGTTGGCTCTTGACGTCTGCACCATGCGCTGAAAGCCGCTCGCTTCTGCCTTTGCATAATACATATTTTTGCATATGATATTCCTTAGATTCCTACATCCTTCCTCATCAACAAGCGCATCTCTTGCAAGCGCATCTCTTCCACCATAAACTACAAAACGCGTCAATCGATGGAAGGCCCTCAACGTCGTCGTCGCCCAGCTGCGACTTACGGAAAGTCAACCAAAAAGCGATACGCGGATGTGGTTTGTGGCGATATCTTCACATCTACAGATTCACCGAAAGAGCTGGAGGAGTTATCGGGGGAGGAGCAGCAGCAGCAACATCAACGAAACAACTCAAAGGGAGACCCTACAATAACTACAACAAAGACAGTTAAGGCGCGGAAAAACCAACAGATAATAAACGACCCCCCCTCAAACCGTATTGGTGGGGCAAGCCTACTGCTGAAGGATGGTCAGAAGAAGGCCCAAGCCACATTGAAGGGAAAGAATAAACGACCCATCGCAAATTCTGCTGTAACCAGTCCCCCAAAACATCATAAAGTCTTTGACTTTACCCCAAGTGATGACGATGACAATATTCCCCAGCCTCAAGTAGAAGATACATGGCGTCATAAAGGCATTGACGAATTTGATGTTCCATCTAGTGGCGACGAAGAATCTTTCGCCGTGCGAAAGAAGCCTCTACCGAATCAGTTACCCAGAGCTCCCAATACTTCTGTTAATACCAGCATGAGAAGATTTACGAAGGAAACCAAGAAAGGAAGGGATGGCTTGTCTTCTCAAGACCCCAAACTTGTTCGTAATAATTCTACTTCAAGAAGGGACGAGAACCAGGCAGCAAACAGCAAAGACGGCGGCAGAGACACAACTAAAATCAAGAGGCTCCCTCCAACCAAACCCTTGACCGATGTTCCAAAGGCAGTTTCTAAACTGGACGAAATCTCTAAAGCTCCGAAGCCTGCGAAAAAGTCTCTCAAGGCTTCAAACGAAGTACATCCAAAGTCGAAAAAAGCATTACATAAGCTTAGTACGAGTTCTGAACAAAGGCCCCGGAGACAGCCGTCACTTGAACCGGACATCATGACGGAACATTTATCTGAACAAACCGTTCGTCAAGCCCGAACGAAGTCGACTCAGACAAAACCTAAGATTAACCTTTCTAATGAACCTGCTAAACCTGTTGCTCCGCCAGTGATTTCTGATGAGACACCATTATCTCCACTATTATCTCAACAAGATCGTCGAGATTCGGTCCCTTATTCTCCTGGCATATTTGCACACGTCGATGGGTTATCCAACAGAAATCCTAAACAAGAAGGAGAATCCAAAGGAGCTAAGAGGGTTCCGAGGTTTTCGGAGATATTTCAAAGTGGTGGTGATGAACTACCAGCTCCCCAGCGCAGGAGGCTCATAGATAGACTTGGGGCCGGAAAGTCTGATTATCCAATGATGTCGTCGTCCGAATCAGAGAGCAGTGATGAGGATTTGGATGAATATACCTATCATGCTCAACAATCCACATCACAACCCCAGAATCTATTCGATTCACAACCAGGGGTTGATATTGCAATGGAGGAGTTACAGTTCACAATCGGACCCACCGCCAAACCAGTTTATAATAATGGCGGCCCAAAAGTTACTTATGCGCGGCAACGGTCTTTTCGAACGGAAGAGTTTGATGAAAATACCATGTTCAATGTGCCGCTTGTGATGTCACAACAATCCTTCGGGAGCAAACGCAATGATGGCATGGAAGATGAGGACTTGGAGGGTGAAACTGGGTCTAAAATGATGAAGACTATCCATGAGCTGCGTGAGGCCGGGGTGAACAACCGTTTCCTGGATGATATCGAGGAACTATTCGGTGATATTGAGGGAGACAGCCCTCTAAGTAGGCGGAGGTCTGGGTATGTTTATCCACACTATCGAGACCTGGCCGTCTTACTTACTCCTTTTGTAGTTATCTGGAACTAGCTGGGAAAATGCGAGAAAAAAGCTTCATCAGCAAGTTCCGTGCCAATAATTTCACAGAAAGATTGTTTACAAAGCTCAACAAGCAGACTGATGAGGTAGGGAATCATGCTACTTTCATTTAATGGTTGACTGTAAGATGTCTAATGAATCGACACAACCAGATCGTTTGCTTTAGCTTGTCTTACATCCTTTGCTGCCTCTTGCTTGAAGACTCCACGGTGCAAATAGCTTCCCAGGCTCGTAAAAACGGCTCAATTCCGATGCTTGTTCGTATGCTTGATTTTGAAAGGGATATTTATATCATCGCCAAAGACCGGAAAACAAATATTTCGAAAGCCACACAGAGTATGGTCCAGGATCTCCGTGTGCAGGTTGAAAAATCACCCATTTTTTCCAACAGGCGGCCAAAAATCCTCTCACCGCAAGTTATAGCTCTTAAAGTATTAGAACAATCTGTGAGAAAGCTTAGAGAAGCTGGTGTTGGTGATGATGTTTTATCTGCTGGTGGGTTGGGGAAATTAGTGCATATTTTGAATCCATTCGCTATTACAAATTTCAAGGGCGTTGAGAAAGCCCGGGACACTTTTGTGCTCGAGCTTGCCGTATCAACCCTGGAATCCCATGCGGTTGGGAGCCGGGTTCCTGCAGAGCAGCAATTTTCTCCTTCGGAACTTAAGATTGTGGCGGCCCTTATTCCGTCTGTGATCAAGATGGAAACGAGCGATGTCAACGATATTTTATTGCTGATTTTACGATTCACTATCAATCTCACGAACAACCGTGCGTCGATCTGTAATACATTCGCCGAGTCATCGCTCATCTCAGTATTGGTGGGGATGGTATGTACCAAATTCGACGATTTGGCGGATCTTAGTCTCGAAATGAACGAACGTCTCGTAAAGCTAGATCTGTTGATTCTTAGTTTGGGGCTTCTAATCAACTTCGCGGAGCTGAGTGACAGGGCCAGATGCGCCGTAGATGATCGAGGTTTGTTCGCTGAATCAACACCCTTATTTGCATTTTAATTCGTTAATTGTGCAATAGGTACCCCAGAAGATGAGAAGACACTCCTTGATGAGCTACTTCATATATATCTTGAACGACAGGAACGGGCAGCGGAGGTATTTTAATCACATCTATTTCGAAATTCTAACATGCTAATCTTTTTAAGGCTGATTCGGAAGAAGAATCCCAATCCAATGTTGCATTCGGATATCTTTCAATTTTACTGGGAAATCTGTGCCAAAATAGTAATATCCAGGAGAAAGTACGACTAAGGATGCCGAACGCTACGCTCCAACCCCTCTTCAATTCTCTTGAAGAATTCATCGCGCATCACCGGAAGGTGGATGACCAATACGAGAATTATGATGATGGTCCAAATGCGGCATTCACAGAAAGGCTGGAGCAGATGGTCAGGAGATTAAGGAAAGGATAAAATTTATAATGTACATTACTTTGGTCCCCGTATCTGATTACAGCCGTAAAGTTGTAGTCAACGAACTAGACGCCCTAATGAGGTTTATGTATGATATATTATCTAGCTACTAATCGGTAGTTTACTCTGGAATTTCCTCTTATCTTTCTCTTTATTTTTCCCTTTATCTACTTCTCTGTATAACTAAAACTCATTTTTTCTTATAATTAACCTGTTATATATGTATTTGATAGATTGGAATGGGTCATCTTAAGTTATGCCCATGAGTTCTATTAGTCGCTTTAAATGTGATTTGCTTCACGTTACCAGGGAAATGGTCACAAGAACAGAATGACGGTTGCAATATTGTTTGTTATACTTTTAGGGGAACGATTGATGCGTGTTGAGGGTGCACTTGAATCAATAGTGTTGAAGCTGCCTCATGTATAAGTGGGTAGGTACATATACCTGAGTTTACCCGTTCAGTGTTCTCGACGTGTTCTTTGCAACATAGACTACATCTACATAGCTACCTAGCATGCACAAGGTGACATTTATGGGTTAGAAAAAAACATGTGATTCCTACTACTACCAGCCCACGGCCTGGTTCGTGGAGAGAAGCACGTTAGTCAAAATGTTAAACGAGTGTGGTCCTCCCTTTTGCTCGCTTGTGAGGAGTTTAACCGCATATAACCACAGTCGCAGAAATCATCTTTACCTAGTATACCCCAAGGAGCATGTACATCCTCACCGGGAGGAAAGGCAAGAAATAAAGAAAGTTGTGTCATGAACGTGCCAAAAAAGTCAATCTAATCGGAGTCACATTTGTAGGTAGCTCAGGATCTCCCACCGCCCACCACCGTTTTTTACTCCAGATTTCTCCGCTGCATGTCAGTTGAAGCTTGCCTGATAATGGTTGTTTGAGCTGCATACATACTGTAGAGTACATAGCACCCTCGTCCATTTTGCTAGCGTCTGATCTTCTCTTTCCAGGAAAGAAGGAAGAAAGCCTAAGTCTTTTCATCCGTCTGCTTGATTTTTTGCGTTGCGCCTTGTCCTCTTTCCCTCACTGGCTCTTGCTAGCACACAAGTAGAAGGCAGAGTGTGGGTGTATTTAGTGCGTAGAGTCGCCAACTGAACTGAACTGCGATTGCTATGCTCAACCTGAACTGAGTCCGCGACGTAGTTTCGACGTGATCTGTTCAACAGGCAAAGCCGCGTCTCCTCTTCAACACCGACACAACCCGTCCTCAACCACCTCTTCACTTTCTGGAGTGTTCACACATCTAACTCCACAGTGCCTCTTCCCTTTCTAGCTCCCACCCAGTCTAGCTATCACCGACACTTCCTATCCCATCCCAATATACCGATAGTTGCATATCGTTTGTATAATGGCACCTCCCCACCCTAAACAGCGCAAGATCGCTATCGTTGGAAGCAGAGCGGTTGGTAAGCGTCAACTTCTCTCCCACCATTCCCCGCTACTTGGACCTCCGGTCCAACGAACTGTGGCTGACCACACTTCATAAAATGTAGGCAAATCTTCCCTCACGGTCCAGTTCGTCGAGAACCATTTCGTCGAATCCTATTATCCCACGATCGAAAATACGTTTTCAAGAGTGATCAAGTACAAGGGCCAAGAGTATGCCACAGAAATAATCGATACCGCTGGACAGGTAGGGGTTCCGTGTTCCCTCTACTACCTTTAATCTCCCGACTCCGAATCATTCCCCTCTCTTCATGACTAAATACTGATCCTGACGCCTCCCTGGCGAATCATTTTTTAGGATGAGTACAGCATCCTGAACTCCAGGCACTCCATTGGTATCCACGGGTACATGTTGGTCTATTCTGTCGCTTCTCAGCAATCGTTTGAGATGGTCAAGATCATTCGTGATAAAGTCCTTACACATTTGGTAAGCTCCGCTCAATAACCCATGGTTATTTGTAAACTCGACTTGCCATCCTATTCCTCCCCCTTCATGTTTCATCCCTTTATACAGACCACAAATGGCTAACATGGTGCTCGTTCTTACGATATAGGGAGCTGATTGGGTTCCAATCGTCGTTGTCGGAAACAAATCCGATCTTCATATCCAAAGACAAGTCAGCGCCGAGGAAGGGAAAGCTCTTACCCAAGAATGGAACTGCGCATGGACCGAAGCCTCAGCCCGTCACAACGAAAATGTCGCGAAAGCCTTTGAGCTGATGATTGAACAAGTGGAGAAAGCCCAGAATCCCTCCGCTCCACCAGGCGGCGGAAAGTGCACCATTATGTAATTGCGAAGTTTCTACTGGTCTGGAACCCCTGGTGTAGCGGATGTCTTTTTTTTCTCTTCCTTTCTTCCTTCGCTCTTATTTGATTTTAGAAGTTTGCTTCTTTTTTTTTCTTTCTTTTTTTTTCTGCCGTTGAATCTGGTGGTTTTTTGAGGTTAGCTGTACTTTTTTTCCTTCCTCTATGGCTGCCAGTGGTTAGCTAGGGGGACGCGGCGTTCCAATTCTTGTTTTCATTTTTCCTTACTTGGTTCTCAAATAGTCTTCCTTGGTATAGGGCCTAAAGCAGGAGGAGGTAATGGATTTTGCTTCTTCCATATTGATGGGTTCTGAGTGTTGTCCTTATTGAAGCGGTGATACTATGTTGTTCTCAGAAAGCTGCAGAAGATATGTGGAAGCTCATATGGCTGAAACGGAAACGCTCTTAGCGCAATCACAACTCACCCCCGGTTTTCTAATTTTTCGCCCTATAATCCTCTATGGCAGGGTCTTAGCTGACCACAGAAGGTGATAATTTGTCAATAAAGATTCGTTTCTCGATATTCTTCGGCCCCCCGATGCTTATATGCGGGTGACTTTGAAATGACATACCTGAGTTTTTTTCTTTTGTTCATAGGGCTGCGGTTTGCAGCCTGCCTGCAGATTGGGCAAGTCGTGCGTTATAGTTTAATTCAAGTGTTTGAATAACTATCGGTAAATATAGGTTAGATCGTACTAAGGGGTTGGTAGTCAGCTGCCTGGGTTGCTTGAAGTTTGGTTTAAAATATTCATTTTGTCGCTTTTGTCGAATCGGGTGATATCTCATGATTCACCCGGTGACTAATTATTCATGAAAAGAGATCTCTACCAGGAACTGAACTCTTACTGGTATAATAAATACCGGATGGTGTATAAAACGAATCTTAATTGAATGCTGGTACATAAAAACCTTGCGATATAGGTACCCGAGAATAGATTCATGCGAGTGATGATCCATGAACAAGGGTTCAGGCCTCCATTTGTAGATTCCCGTATATATATATATATATGAAAAGCCTTATTTAATCGATACTGCAATCTCATCGAGTTTCTCTTTACCAGTAAGTCTCGACAAATATAATAATTAAATTGGCCACCTAGTGTGGTGCTTGTCGGTGAATAATTGCTCTTTTTCACTGTGTGATGTGGCCTCACTTTATGACGGACAAATTTCCTTTTCTATCCGCATATGGGCATCCGGTAAAGATTAGATGAAGATTATTTTTCAGGGCTCAGCAGCAGCAGCAGCAGCTGAACTGGTTCGTGTAGGTTCAACGTCACAAGAACTAAATCATCGATTTTGGTGTCCCGTATCTGAATTAGTAGGATTTTGATGCTGCCAGGGGTCCGCATTAAGGGAAAAAGAACACATAGAAAACCGGAAGTGCCGCTCTCGCATCGATGAATCGAGCGTCACATTATGCATCAATGAGTTCTCGGTTAGGCCCAAGTGAATCTAAGGAATGTCGGGTTTCATACCACGACATCGGGATATCGGTGATCAAATCGGCATTGTACGGGTCGACAACCTGGCAAAAGCGACCGGAGATTGACATCTCGATCACTCAGATGGAGTTTAATAGGACAGCCTTTGACAAGTGGCCGTCCCAGGAAACAAAGGAAGGGCTATTCTCGTTGTACCGTTTACATACATACACACATATTGTACAAATGTAACATGTAGCAAACGAACAATGTTACCCGGCCCTGAGTACATAATATACGTTGTTTGTCAATCGGTTGGGGAAGCATGGAAAAAAGCATGGAGTAGATCGTGCAGAACAACTGAATCGTGGCTTCGGATCACGGCGAGGGGTATGTTTGTAGGGATACTCTAGTTGGAGATATATATGGGGGTAAGGAATGATCACAGGGATATGAATTGGAGGGTTGGCACTCTATGTTGCGCAGTAGGTAATATATTGAGCTCAAGCTCCTATTACTGGTTTCGATACTGGTGGTGGTGATGATGATGATGGCGGGGAATGGGGGTCGATTCTTGCAACAAAATAGGGCAATTTTTAAACTATGATAGAGACATAGAGAGAGACAGACGTGGGCATTTCAGTAGGAATTAATTATTAATTCCACGTTGCAGTATGGGTTGGTTGTTGTGATGGTTGCAATCATACATATTTTCGGTGGGTGGAAAGGTTCCCGGCAATCGGGCGCGTTGCTGCCATCATCATCCCTCGTTAGCCACACCTTGCTGCCTGCAGTTGGCAGTGGATAGGTATCTGGTTCTTCTCTGTTCATCTTTCTTTCTTTTCTTCCTCTCCCTTCTATCTACACCCCTCCCCGTCATTCCTACTTCAGATTCATCGTATCCTTCCCCCCTTTCCTCGAGAATTTCCATGCTTAACACCGTTTGACCCCGCCGTTAATTCTCTGTGTGTGAGTTTAAAAAACGCAAACGACACTCCCTTAAATTGCACCAAGACCGCTATTATAGGAGCAGCAAAACGAGGGACAACTAGCATCAGATTTGGTGGCAGAACGATATCAACAGTTACAGTAGCCAGCAGCTCGCGAATGAACATGATGAAGAGAGACAGCCCCGGCCCTTCCGGCTCGGAACCGCCGCGAAAAAGGCCTCTGACAGTCGACGCGAACGGCAAGCCGAGGTTTAAGGGTTGCGACGGTATCAAGGCATATGAGATCATTTGCAAGCTTGGAGAGGGCACATTCGGGTACGTTTTCGCTCTTTGCAACAACCTGGCTGGTAGTGAGGGGTTTACGGGTTGGGAGTTGCAATAGGTGGGGGTTTCTAACCGCGTATACTCGTCATATAGAGAGGTTCATAAGGCTCGCCACAGAGCTACTGGCTCCATGGTGGCGCTGAAAAAAATTCTAATGCATAATGCGAAGGAAGAAGGGGTAAGTCTTGAGACATCATTTCTGGCGTGTTTTTTTTTTTTTTTTTTTCGCGGAGTGCTGAAGATAGTCGATTCTTTATAGTTTCCGATCACTGCATTACGGGAGATCAAGATCTTGAAAATGCTATCACACAAGAACATCGTTCGATTAATGGAAATGGCCGTTGAGAGGAAGAGTAAGCCCCACACTTCTTTCTGTGGTCATGCAATCATCTCAATGGACTAATCGGATGCTGTGACAACCAACAGAGGAGCGAGGAGTTATTGGGAGGGGAACACTTTATATGGTCACGCCTTACATGGACCACGATCTCGCGGGGCTACTTGAAAACCCGGATGTAACATTTACGGAACCACAGATAAAGTGCTACATGCTTCAGTTACTTGAGGGCACAAAGTACTTACATGAGGTAATTGATCTACACTCTATTACAAATGGTATTTGTGCTCTATCAGCTAGCTAACGTGGTTGAAACAATAGAACAAGATATTACATCGTGACATGAAAGGTTAGACTGATCACACGGTTATAAAAATGACTCAACTAACATCGGACAGCCGCGAATTTACTCATTGATAACCGTGGCATATTGCAAATTGCCGATTTTGGTCTTGCTAGAAAATTCGAGGAAGAGATTCCCGTTGCTGGTGGTGGAGGGGGAAATCCTGGCCGGGATTACACTAACTGTGTCGTAACTCGATGGTACCGGCCACCAGAGCTTCTTTTGGGGGAACGAGCGTATACGTCGGCAATTGACCTGTGGGGTGTAGGGTAAGGCTACTCTACCTTATCTTTAACGAAATATCAATCGACTAATATACGACTATAGTTGTGTGTTTGCAGAGATGTATAAGGGAAAGCCGATACTTCAAGGCAATAGCGATATGGACCAATTAATGAAGATTTTTCAATTATGTGGATCCCCCAATGAAAAAAATATGCCAGGTTTCGAGAAATTGCCTGGATGTGAAGGTTTTAGGCAGTTTGGCCCTTACCATCGCGCACTAGAAGGCCACTACAGCGAGTAAGTCTATCTTGGTATACCTTGTGATGTCTCGCTAACTGATGTGCCAAGTAGGATGGGCAGCGCAGGCGTGTCCTTGCTCTCGGAGTTTTTAAGACTCGACCCCCGCAAGAGAATCAATGCTATTGATGCACTTAAACATGAGTATTTTACTACTGATCCCCAACCTGCGAAGCCAAGCGATTTGCCAAGATTCGAAGATAGTCATGAGCTTGATCGGAAAAAGTTTCGCAGTCGGGCCAATCTTCCACCTGCACCGGCAGGAGGGACTGTTGGTGTAACTCACAATCCCGCAGGGGGAGAATGGGTTGGGCGAGCTGGTGAGGTTCCATGGACAAATGGATCTGGGGGACCAGCGCAAGGCAGACGCCCTGATGGCCAATGGAACAACGGAAGCGCAAGACACGGGGGAGGTCGTCAGCACGATAATCGACCACTACAATCTCACGATAGTCGGATACCACAGGGACAAGGGCAAGGGCACAGACCACCCGGACCAGATCATCGTCCAGCCTGGACTAGGGGCCCCCACAATCAGATTCGGGCCATCGAGAACTAGGCATAGGCTTGCCCCCTAGACCACCTCAACCCCATATGGATAGGCATAGGGGAGGACCAGGGAATAACCGTGGTGGGGGAGGTGGGGGAGGTGGCGGTGGAAGCGTCGACACCTACATACCGTCTTACGGTGGTGGTGGGGGCGTGGACGATCGACGAGGAGGGGGGAATAGCAGAGGAGGTTGGGATCGGGATAATAGGGGGGTAAGTAGAGAAAGGGCGGACTGGAGAGATTCACGGGGTACGCACATGGAGCGGGGATTCAGTGGAAGTACTGGCGGGGGTCAGCGGAGAAGCTCTAGCCGCGACCGTCATCGGGACGGCGGTGAACCAGTCCAAAATAACATATACCGCAGATGAGCAGCATTACACTGATTAAAACGAGTGCCAAAAATTTCTTTGGCCATCGAAACTTGTTTTAAAAAAAAACCGCGGAAACAGACTTAGATTGAACGGCAAAGAACCGCGGACAAGACTTTGGTCTGGTTACCACATCGGGGCCCACACGATGTGATGAGAAATTGCATTTTTTTCCTTGTTTACAAAAACCTCAGTTTTTATCTCTTTTGTTTCTGAGGTGGTGCTAGAGAAAACGGGGTAGTTGGGGAAGATGAACCTGAACGATTTCACGAAACAATTATCTTTGTGGGTGGGTGTTTGCGCTTTTTGTCTTGCATCAGCGGAATCCGAGCATGGGGTGGGGGTTTGTTATTGATTTTCGCTGTTGGCGAGGTTTGTTTGCCGTCTTCCTCCCTTCTTTCAGCTCTACCGATAGCTAGCCTCTTTCTTCCCTTTCTCTTCTTTGTACACTATTTTCCTTCTCTATTATTGTTACGTGAACGAGGGAATTTTGGTCAGGGGCCTGGAGTGTATTTGGGATATCTTAATTTCTTCAAAGGGCGATCAAACAGTGTATTGACTCTAGGACTCGAGGTCTATTTCTGCTATCCTCCACTCTCTTATGTCTGCTTCACAGTATTATACCACCTCTCAGGTTGTCTTGTATCTAAAATCAGGGTACCAGGGGATTTCGATTAAAAAAGGAAGCATAGGATTTCCGACATCAAATTTGCAAAATCACATGATACGTAAAAGAATGAGGTCCATGATGTAAGTGCTTTTTTTTCCTTCCTGGAGACTGTTTCTGGCCAAACAGTTGCACGTGCACTGTGAGCTGTATTACCACATAAACCCCTACCTACCCGGCCCACAGATTAGAGCTGTCGTTGTCGGCAGATCCTAAAGCAGTATGTCCGTCCTTGCCTATCTTCTTGCTGGCGATGAGTGGTGTCGCTGTTTTAAATACCGATCGATAAACCTTAAGTGTTTCGATACGCGGTTGGCTCTTCAGCCTCACGGCCTTGAAGTTAAGATGCGTGGCCGTGTTTGTTGTCGTCGTTGTTTTCCGATCTTGATCTATCTGGCTAGAACTCACTTCTGAAACAGTTATTGTGTAAGAAGATCTCTCCGAATACTTACGTGGAAGACTTATTACTCTAGTATTGCATGCAGTACTGTTCTTACTGACGTTGTAGCACCTGTGATCTCTACATGCAAGTATCATAAGACTCCCCGCGATACTAACTTACTTTAGAACATACATCCATAAATATATAAAAATGTACTTGCTGAAATTTGGCTATGCTGAGATAACCGCATATAGATACATGTACATACATGTAGTTAACAATAGATATCTACCGATCACTGACATTAATCACTTGAGAACATCGCTATTGAAGAGAAATAAACTGGATTTATCATGGGGAGGCTCCAGTGTTACAAGATTTACGGCAAAGTTTACTGGATCTGAGATCGTATCGTACAATCTGTTGAATTATAAAGTTATAAGTTCAAGTATTGTTGCGGGGTTGTTGCTGTTGAACCATTTATGAAACATATAGTAGTCATTGTATGTGCGAACACGAAAGTGGAAGTGGGCTACAAATCGGTATTATCTCCTGTCATCAAGCCTAACCACTCTGCTGTGGGGAAAAATAGAACTAACCCCCACGCTGAATTTGTCTTACTTTTATAGTTACCGTTACTATGGATATGTAGCAAGTAAATACATAGATTACTAGCTATCTATTTATTTATTTAACCAACCCCAGATTGCTGTAGGTGTGCATCAACACCCGGCTAGTTAAGCAGCGGTTTACATACATACATGTACATCTGTACCACCCGTGAGTGCGGTCCGGTAGAGTGAAATATGTAAACATCGCAAAAGCCATCATCCGAACTCCTTATTACAATACCTCTTCGCAAAAGGAGATTAGATCGAGATGCACCGGCCTATGGGCGGGAAGCTTACCTACAGACTTAAGATAGCATTTGCTGCGAGATATGGTTCTTAGCACTTGCTGTATTAGCCTCCCCCATAGACAGTAAAAGGTAGATGTATCAAATGATAAGCCTAGGGTTCCGTAAGCAAAGATAGCGGAGATGAATTCTTCATAATTTTGTTTCCAGAATAAGTCCTTGACGCCGCGGGATTTGGAGAATACCTCCCGGTTCCCTCCCCCTTACGCAAGGAACAACAAACGATTTAGACCCCGACTTTGACGATTCCTGGAAGACAGAACCCCAGGGTTCGTTTTATCCCCCCTCTATCTCCTTCGCCCGTGGTTACGGGGGTTATTAGTTTGGCTCAGTGGGTTGCCCCTCTCTATCGATGTGTCGATCGGGACATTCATCGGCCAGCTACGATAAGAAAGATAAGGCGTGGATCTGCAGCAAGCCCAAATAAGCCTTTATGCACGCACTGTTGCCAAGTGCATGCGGCTCTGTTTGGGGCCGGGCGAGTGCTAGCTTGTGATGAAGGGCACTTAGGGCCCTGTCAATAACGGCAAACGCACTACGCACTACGCACGTACCTACATGAATGCAGACAAAGTAAACATAGTTGCGTAAATAAATAATAGGTAATATACTAAAGGATATTTACCCTGACACACTAGAGTAATAACCAATTAACAGCCAGTGATTGGCTAGTAATGATTAAAGAGGACCACTTCAAGCACTAGCGCATTGTAAACAAATACTGTAGATCAAGCCCCTTTGAGTTAGCTGTTAGAGCGAGGTATGAAGACGTCTATGCATCCGTCTTCTTGGCCGGAAAGCAGAAAATAGGGGCGTACCGGCTGCACAACATAGAAGTGTCTCGGAAACTCAATTCAACCCGATTATAGAATACGACATTATTAGCTTGACGTCGTGGAGTGTTTTGAAACTTCATGCCTAAAGCCCATGCTTCTACCTCCTAGTCCTGTTCAGAAGCTTAAGCTCACGACGAAATAATCCGGCTTATTGAGCCGGATTATTCCGCTATATCAGAAGGAACTTTAGCAGCCAAGACTTCTACAGTTATCTAGGTAGTGGTGCTGTACCATATGTGTCGTAACCAGGTTCTGACCGATGTTACATGCAGTTCTGTATGGATGGATCATGGGGATTTGTCAGTTTTCAAAAGGGACCAGCTCGAGGCAGGGGGAAGCCGCCCAAAAGTGAATGAAACGCGCAGAAATCGCACCGCTGAGCCTTGGTCTTCTATTCAATCCTATTATTGCTGAAATCAACCGCCTTGTCTGCATCAAATCGGCTCTTCCTTGAAACTGGACATAATCCTCGGGTTTGTATATCATCTGGTGCTGAAAAATTCCCGTTTGTTCATGTTGTATCGATATATATTTCTGACCATTGGCAGTTAGCCTTTGACACTCAGTATAGCACATGTGCACATGGATACATGTCACCTAGACATATAAGTAACAGAGCCGCCGAGGCCGGGCCAGCCTCCAGCTGCTTATTCGGGCTTGTCATCGACGGAGAATATCTGGTAAACTAAATAACATCTGTCTGATGATGATGATGGTTATGATGATGATGGTTATGAGCTCGAGGGTGAGTGTCAATTGGGGTAGATGAATTTGCTTTCTAGCCGTACGCGTCGTTGGTGGTTTATGGACCCGGAGCAAAAGCCTCAAGGCTACAGCGAACTCATGTACCTACATGTACATATACCAATAGTAGCATATGGCTGCGCACAGTTTGAGGCTAATCCCAGGCTATAATTAATAATATATGTATTATTGTAGTACGGACAACGAGCACCCAATAAACTAAATTTTTAGTAACTCGATTGAGATTATTATAGGTACAAGTAGTCCATGTAGCTTATAGATCGCGGGGATACTTTGTGCCCAACTCTTACCCGGGTCAGGATGTAGGTTTAACACCCGTTCTAGGAGATGGGTATGAGACGAGTACATATATACAAAGGGGATGTGGCTTCTCTACCCTGTATCAAACTAGCACTATGTGATTCATGAAATTTGCCGACAAGCTCTCTCTCTAATCAGCTATCCTAAATTTCCTTTCCCTAAATTTCTCTTTACTCCTTCAAAACATATATAAGGTCTAAAAATTTCAATGTCATGTGACAGTTACCATTCGCACTATTGTGCTTTAATTTAAAGTCTCCCTTCCATCATCAGCACTACAATGCCATGTAGTACTATCCACGATTGTATGCAGATGTGAACCTATTATAGCAATAATCACTGTTCACTTGAAAAGTGCATGCATGTAAGTATATATCCCAGTTTATCTTCTTTCTGTTACAAAGCTGCGCATTTCACTGATCCATCCTCCCAATTCCCCCCTATCAAGCATTCCCTTACGATGATTATAGCTCATAACTAATTAAAAGATAGAGGAACTACTAGCTCAGGATAGAGGAACTAGGATTGCAGCGGACGAATAGACAAAAACGAGGGTGTACTCTGAGCATTGAACTTGATCGTCTTTCTTTCACCACAACTTGGTACTCAGCCGTTCAACATTCTTTTCTATCACCAGTTTGGAGAGTCTTGATTTATATACGGCCCCACGGGTCATTGTATCTTCTCTCTTTGAGATGGATGAGAAGACCCTGAGTGATGGCTCATGTTACCGGTCCACTAAATCAATAAGTTAAACCCTTCGACTATAGCTACTTAGAACACAGAGGGATCTTAGTAACGAATAACCTGTCGAGAAAGATGATGTCCTAAAGACTTACAGCACCTAAGCCTCTCATATCGATAGCATGGTTCATAAGGTCGTCCGAGGTGGCCAGATCCAATGCAAACGCCTCGATATACCTCTATTCTTGAGTGCATGCCTTATCATACTCGAACTCAGAGGTATAGCGCCGAATAAAAACTTAGTGCACTGAGAAAAACCATGGATTATTTCTTGGCCAATCCAGAAACAACATATCTGCGCCCTGAGACCTGAGGATAAGTATGTCGACGTATTGTACAAAGAGGTATAGCTTTGATGAGTATGATGTTCTCCTGTGCTGGTCATGCGTTTGAGAGATTTCCAAGGTTTCGAGATTATCTCTGGTGCTGCCATGGCGTAGACCTCAAAACTCGAACAGGAAAGTCTACCTCGGGATACGGGCCGGTCCGTGTTGAACCACAGTCCAGTTTATTCACTAATTGAGTGTTGAGAAGGAGAATAGGTCTATGTATAAATCCTGTCACCAATACCTTAGATACTATACTCTATTATAAAGGATCGAATGTGGAGAGGTCTTCTTCTACACCAAAGTACCAGAAACTCGGTGTCTTGTCATTTCCGTGGAAGTTGTTTGGGGTGTTAGAAACAGTACGACTTCATTATATTGACTGTGACTGATATTAGGTTGGGTTGAGACTGAGTTTACGTGGGAGGCACTGTTTTCTGACCTCTTCAACATACCGAGGAATTGAGGTAAATAAGCTAGGATAATAGTCTCATCATTATGAAAATAGCCAGTGATCAAGCTCTGCCGGCCCCATGGTCATACCTCTGATTTATAATATTAAGATTCAGCTAGGCTTAAAGTACCACCTTCACCGGGATGGCTAATTCCGAGAAAAAATATTTAGAACATGATAAAGATAGTCTCATACATGGTTAAAGGATGACACTTCAATTATCGATGTGCATTAAGATGAACATCTCATAGCAGACGGGGAAGAAGGGACGAAGACGTGGAAGGAGAGGGGAGAGACGAGGCTTGGGTGGGGCGAATTAAGAGACGGCGTCTAAAAGAGGGCAGAGCACGGGGTTTCCCTTATATCGGTTTACATCTTGTTCTACTTTACTGTTTTGCTTTAGTTTTGATACGCGTGGGAGGTGGTGGAGGCAGAATGGGAAGTTCTGGGGCTTGGTGTGATATTGCCATAGTCGCTGTAAGGCTGCATGCAATTAATGAATTAAACAAAAGAAATTTTTTTCTCATAGCAGACTCCTGGTATCAAAGAGACTCTCTAACAGGATCCTTCGTATTGGCAGGAATTGCTGCTTCCAGCGCGGAATTTCTTTTTGCCATATGTTCTATAACCTCCAAGGGTATTGTTATATGCTCTGAGTTTGCTGAAATCTCCGTGAAAACCGATATATATCTCATATATTTCACCAGTAGAGAGTTAATATGTTCTCTTTCATGTGAGGAAGCAGTCTCCCAATTTTACAATCAACCATGGTCGAGGACACCAAATGCATAACTAGGTTTGTTATTATTATCTACATGTATTTATGGCGTTTAATTGAATAGTTCTGTTCTTATGCTTACATCTATCAGTACGATCGAATGAAGTGATAGATTTCACAAAAAATTTCCTTCCGAGTCATTTTTGATGATGCTATCCACTGCCAACCTGCAAATATTACTTATACCCTCAGAACCTTCTTCATTCGGCTGTTATTCAGCACCATGGTCCCATACAGCCATGAAACCGAAGATTTCTGATCTTTATGCTTCGTGTTTCATAACAAGCATAAATGACTCTAGTATAGATATGGATACGTGGCAGGCCATCTAATAGTATCAATGCTAGCTTGAATTTTACGGGATTTGAAAATTGCTAATAATGCCGGTGATCTATGGCTTTACAGTCTTGCGTAGGCCAAGACACATAATTTGTCCGTTAAGGGAGCCAAGCTAGCTACATGCTTTACGCAGTGATTGGCATCAACCGAAGCAGTTATCATCCTTCGTGTGCTCCGCAGATGGAGACATTAGGCCCACGACGGCGTGGTGATAGCCATGAAATCTAACTCTTTCCAGGCTCTGGAATCGCCAGAACAAGTAAAGAAGAAGTCACAGGCGGTGACCTCACACAAAAACAGATTCGCGGAGTGAGGGTTAAGCTTACTAGCCAGTAAAACACCTCTTTGAGGGATAACCTCCACTTAGTGCCCGGTCTGAAAACGCACGAGGGGATATGGCTATCAGAATCCCACCGTTACGATCCTACGTATGCGCAATGGCACTAGCTACCGGGCCGAGCCGCCTCCAGAGGACATAGCGGCCGGCGATATTGAAATATCGGTATTTCAGAAGCAAACGGCTGGGATCAGTGTAATTGCAATTGCATTTAATATGTGCAAAGACCACATTGAGCCCTCGCAGACTCTCTGGATGGGTAGATAATAAAACATTCTGTCACAGATTATCACTCGGAATGCAAGTCATCGCCGTGTGTTACATATGAAGCGGAAACTTCCTACCGACCCCCAAGTGTGTCTTTGCCATTTGACCGGACAACCTCAGCCGAGACACTCGGCATGTAGATTACGGTACACAAACCACCCCTACGAACCCCTCCGAAATTTACAGGTATGTATCCTCATTGACTCTTTATCCGAAGCGCCTAAACTTCATGAGGTTCGCTCGAGTAGCCTTAATATCAGTATTAATACAAATACATGTACTCGCGTCTAGGATAAAGAACCAGAACATGCAAATGCCTAGTTTGTATGGCAGATCAGCGCCACTCCATACAAATAATCCCTGCTTTCTCACTTGCATGTTCTGGTTCTTTTTCCCTGACGCAAGTACGCAGTTGGCGGTGTTTCTGTGGTGGTGCTGGTGTCGGCCTTGGTTCTGTATACAATCACCGCACTGTCATTGTACGGTCCATACCTCTCATGTAGAATAGAAGTGCGCAACGGAGCTGGGCTATTATGTAGAGTATATGCTATTTCCGGGCTCTTCCATGTAGAGGCCATCATCTATAGACTTTTACTTCTTTAGACACTACACGACTAAGGCGCGCCCCGTTGCGTAGCGCTGTCGTTATCACAACATGTTAGGCCCACGACGGCGTCATGATAGACACAATTTTAATACCTTTTAGAGAAATTTTGCGTCCATCTTGCCGATATTTGCAGTTAGCTTTTACAATTTGCATGGTGAGCCACCAACCGCCACATGTCAAGGATCCACCCGCTGCTTGCTTTCTGTGCACGGACATCTTTCTTCTCTTCGACCGTGACTTTACCGACATTGGTTATTTTCCTTTTTGCCCCACCAAAGCTGGACGTACGTTAGGATCACCCGCTGTCCCGAACATAAGGATTAACTGAACTATGGTGCTTCATAAAAACAGTATGTACGAAATCAATTATCCAAAGCCCCCTCCCCCCCTCCCCCCCTCCCCCCTTTTCCATTCTTGCTTGACCCTTCTTCTTCTTCCCGTTCCTTGTGATTGGTGATGCTTAAGCAAGCGAGGCGCTAACGTGCTTTTGGATGATAGAGTGGGATAAGAAGGCGACTCGCGCGCATGTGAGAAAACTGAAAGCTCAGGGTAAAGAGGACGATACCAAAAAGCCTCGGGGCGAAAAGAAGGAAGGGGAACAGCCTGGGACAGCTGGGCCCAATAAACAAGAGTTCCCAAAGCTACCAGGGGCTGAAGAAGCAGAATCAGAAGACAAGGATTCACAAGACGAGGAGGCGGACGAAGATGAAGATGGAGAAAATGGCGGAGGTCAATTCAGTAAGCGGAAGATGCAGAATAATGCATGGAGATATGAGCAAGAGGAGGAAGAGCCTGTTCCAGGTGAAGGTGAGTCGTCTTTTGACCGGATTTTCACCGAATATATCGGTATTGACGGCATTCTGTAGAACCGGAGGAGCCCGAGCCCGAGCCCGATTATGTTACCATGACAGTACAGCGCAAAGGCCAATTCGATGCTCCTAATAAAGTTCCGGAGGAGGACTTGGACTTGGGTTTCCTGAAGGATTTGCAGCTGCAAGGGCAAAGATCCAGAGGAGCTGAAGGCAGTGAAGACTTTGGCGGAACAAAGGGGAAAGTCGTCAAGGTTGACCGCAAGCAGTTTGAAGATGTCACAACAAAAATAGCAAAGAACTCAACGGTAGACGCGTTTAGACAGAGATTCGCGCCCAGAAAGACGAAGTCTCGTGTTGGAGGCGGGGGTGGGGGTACAGGGGAGGACGCACCGGACGACGACGTCGATTCGTTCCTGGAAGAACTGAAAGTAGTCGGTAAAACCAATTTTAATTATATGAACCTCTCCCCTCCCCTCAAACGTTTCTGCTGGCTTCCTGTTCTACAAATAAGCCAGTGATGAAGCGTTGATGGTTTCCTATCACATCTTTCTCTCTCCTTTTGTCCCAGAGTTTTCCTTATAAAACCCCCCCTTCCCTTTCTCGTGTAGCTCGTTTTGGGTACGTTATTTTACTGATGCTGAGCCCCTCACGCAGAGATCACCGCGACTCGCCCAGCTGGGTCACGGGAGATAAGCAGTGATCTTGGCAAGGGTCGCACCAACGAAGGTTACGAGCACGACAAGGACGATGACTGGCTAGACGGCATGTTGGGTGGAAGGTGAGGGAATTGTACATACGGTAATATATATTTGTCCGCGTGTGAAATTTCAACCTGCTACCCATAGTTTTTCTGCATTCGTCGAGCGGTAGCGGTCTGTGAGCCCCTACCCTACTTTGTTAAAAGACAGAAGGCAAAAAAAATGAGGTCAGACAGATTGGGAAGGGCGTAGAGAAGAATAATAGTAATAATGATTTGTGGGGGGGCAAAGTAAAGGCGAGGGGTGAGGAGGGGAGGGGAGGGGGAGGGGGAGGGGGGATCATTTACTCAATGAAGGACGAAAGGGGTAAACATAATAAATATCAGGAACAGGAGAAGGCGAAAACGCGACAATGAAAAAAAAGTATCTCAAAAGATGAAAGACGAAGGGAAGAACAAGACCGTAAACGTCTGAGATTTCACGCTGGAGGAACTTTAAAATAATATACCAATTTATTTCCCTAGGTTTGGTAGAGAGTTTAGATGATGTGGGAGAGCTTTAACCCTAAGGATCAAACAAGACCAGTTTCATAGCCGCCCGAGGGTTGGCGGTTGAGGGAAATATGAAACACTAAGCCCCTGGACAGGGGGTATTTGAAACGCCAGCAAAAGCGTAGCGAAAAGATCTTCCTCGTGTGCCTGTGTGGTGTTGCTGGTCTGTAAGTGGACTGGTTAACGAATTCGCAAGTATCGAGGCTACTAACTGAGCCAGCCTCTCTGTCGCTTGCTGTTTCGCTGTTTCCTCATATGGCAGAAGGCCTGGTTGGACCATTCCCGTCTGGCGCTCTCATTAGTTTTCTGGCCGCTCTCTCTCTTCGTTGTTTCTAAGCCCTCTCGTTTCTAGCTCACTGTTTGTCCAGAACTTTAACAACCATTTTCCTCACACATCTTAGATTCCCTCTATCCCTCTCTCTCTTTCTCCCTCGTTTTGCTCTACCTCTTTCCCCTTTCCCTTCTCACTCTCTTGGAACTCGTAGACCCTGAGTTTACCAGCTAGGAGGTATCTACTCATCCACCCATCATCACCCATCCATCCATCCGTTCTCCCTCTCGCCTTCCCCCCCCCCCCCCCCCCCAGTCACCACTTCTAACTCATCACATCACTCACCCCTTCTCACTCTCCCATTTCCCCTTCCTAAACTCGCTCTTTCTGTTCTCCGACTAGCTTCCTTTCCAGTGCTTCACACTATTATTATTTCCTTCACTCAAGCCTTTCCGCACCTAAATCTACTCCTTCACACATATCCACCCCCCCCCCCCCCCCTTCCAACTCCTCTTCACCCCTTCACCCCTCCACCCCTACTCTTCATTTCCTTTCCTTTCCCACCTCCCCTCGCTTCCTTTTCTCTCGCTCGTTCGCTTTTTCTCGACGACACATCGCTGTGGATTTGTCACTCTCGCTTCTTGACCAAAATCCGCTGCCGCTGTCTATTTCGTCTTTACTGTAATCACATTAAAGCATCAACACCTCTTTAATTGAGCTTTATACAATATGACTACGGAGGCATTATCTGCTGCCCCCCCCCCCCCCCTCCCCCTCCCCCTCCTACAGTGATGGACGTGGATAGGTCACCGTCAATCACCCATGCTCCGTCCGTGGCAGCGACATCCACCTCAAAATCCGCTAAATCTTTGAGCGCAAGTCCTGGGAAGAACTACTCACCTCCGAAAAAGGTAGCTTCAGCTCCATCGGAGGATTCTGCGCGCTCTCCAGACCTGTATGTCTCATTTCCTCTTCTGCTGTGTCTGTCCTATACATTGCTCGAGACTTCTGACATTGGCGCGCAATAGGAAACGTAACGAATTGCCCAAGATCATCGTAAAGAAGGAGCCAACTTCTCCCGGTCCCCCCTCTCGCCATCGCCCGGCAAAACTCAACCTTTCCAACGCTCCCAATACCTCTTCCGGCGCTGCCACTCCGCGCACCGCGAATGGCAACCTAGCCACTATTCAAGATGTCGGCATGGCTTGCCTTTCCCCAGGATTTTCTACCCAAGACCCCACAATGCGGGAGCAACTCCAGCGTAGTATCTCCGTGCGCGAAGCCCAACGTTCGATAATTGAATCACGGCTCCATCGTCACGCAAAGCCCAACGCAGAACCAAACTCGAGGGCTGATCGCGATGAACCGCCCGCATCTGCACGTGATCGTAGTGATCGGGGGAGTGATAGGTCTGCCCATACACCAAGGAGAAGACCCCCAAACAGCTTGACAATAGTTCCCCCATCCCATCGTGCGTTTGCCCATGAGCGAGTTGTACAATCGGCCCCTCTACACCAATCATTTACAGGCCGACACCACCCCCCACCGCCGTCCCATCATAACTCTCAACAACATCCCCAGAACCAAGAAGTAAATCGTTTACCTCCCATTACTGATGTTGTTTTCGGCCCCAATCGCCTGGACTCAGCCCGCGGCATCAGGCCCCAGGAGGAGAACTCTAGCCGACAGTACTATCCTACCACAAGACCTGCATACCCATCGCCAAATAATATGGCGTATCCCCGACCACGCGAGCATCGTTCTGCCGAGGAGGCTATTGCAAATATGTCAGGTGGTCGGGAAGAGTTGCTGCCGCGAATAATTCACTATGGAGGGCACCAACCACCCACCCCACCCAGCCCACCACAGGCACCGGCACACACCCCGTCAAAATTGATGGTCAATGGTGTACAAGAGCACCCACCACACTCCAGCGGGACCAAGCGAAGACGAACAAGGGAGGACTATGGGGAACGAGATGGTAGCTTTGGAAGCGAGGATAGCCCAGATGCGAAACGAAGGAAGAAGGAAGAGTTTTTGTCGTTGTGCGCAAGAGCGTGGGAGTTGTTCCATTCTTGATTTAATAGCCGGGAGCTATGGTTTGTCCGATTTTTTCTTTCTTTCTTTCCTGTTCGTTCCTAAAATCATACTCGTTTCGTTTACCTTACATTGTGCTTTTAACATTCTTGTATCTCATTTCTCATCTCTATTTTTCCAAGTTTCTCTTTGGTTTGGGAACAGGTTATTGGGACGGGGGCTGGACTGGGCGGTATGGGAGGAGTCTGGGAAATCCGGGATCTCTGGGGAAAAAAGAGTACACTAACAATACTCGAGGTTTATAAGCCGGGTTTTCTTTATTTCTTTTAACGTTGCAACGCGAAACGGCTGTTTAGCGTATGGGACAAAAAAAAGGCTGCTGGACGGGTAGGGACGGGGACAGTGTCGAATTTTTTGCTATTTTTTATCATCTTTTTTTTTCGTGTACAAGGAGTCTTCTTTTTTTGTTGTATCCACCATATCTCTGTTTTCTTGCTCTACTTTCTACAGCAGATAATAATTGCGTGGGGGTTTGGTTATTATCAGTTCATGTTGCTTGGGGGCATATCTTTCTTTATTTTATTTTACTTGTGTTTTTTTCTATCTCTCATTTTGGTTACATACAATACCTCACCTATTGCTTGCTTTTACCTCTTACCACAGCCTCATTATTTCCACCTTACCTACTTATTTCTTTAGTATTTTTTCCTTTTAGCTCCCTTGAACACGGGTCCTCTTTCCTTGCGTTTTTTTCATACTCGGGCTGGCTATTATCTATGGGATGTGATTTTCTTTTGACTGGGGCTGGGGAAGGCGGACGGGGCCAAACGGGACATGGTGGGAACTGTGCGAATTTGATCTGCAATAAGAGCAGCGCGGGCCGTCCGGGTAGGGCGGATGGGTCGGATTTTTCTGTTTTATTTCTTCTTATTTCTTGATATTGTTGGTTGGTCGGTTGGTTTTGGGCGCTGTTGCGAATGGATAGTGAATATACATACATAAGTGTGCGATAACTGTTGGTCCAAGGAATTATGGAGGGCGGTGATGTGCACGAGTGATGAGCTGTGAACCTGCAGTGGTTGGTAGGGGTAACTCGGTTGAGCTAGTACTGTAAGAAATGTGGTAACCACCTGAGACAACGATCAAAGAGCTAGAAGGCGGAGCCCCCCCTTGAAACAGGTTACTGAAAGATTTACTACTAGCAGTGGCCACAAAGGCTAGGGCGTGCCAAGGTTTTCAGAATGGTTATTGTTTAGTAGCGTGGCACTGCGGGAGAATATACCATGCACCAACCACAACAATAGTGTGATAAAGAGTTGGTTTTCTTGGGCAGATAGGGTTTTCACTCATGATAGATATTCAGTCATAATTTGTCATAACTACTAAGGTGCGTATACGGGGAGCATTCATCGGCCTGAAGAGGTCAATATACTCACTGGGGGGTTCGTTCTACGTACATGTATGCGTATGCTTGATACGCAACATGTGTGAACGAGCGTCCTGCGAATTTAGTTTTTTTTTTCTTTCCTTCCAGCTTTTATGTTTGGTGGGGGGATGATCCAGCCCTACATCAAAAAAGGCATATATCTGAAACCACACATCTCCAATAAAAAACGTTTGTTCATCTTTTTTCCATATACGTAATACTACCACTTTTGGAGTAGCTCGGATTTTGTACACTGGGTGAAACATCTCCAGACTGCGGAAACCATTGACATTGAAGGGCTTTTTCAGCCTAGTGCTCGCTTACTACTTACTGATACCGATAGAATGTCGAATAATTTCTTGTTTCTTGGGGCTTTCCCAGGTGTAGTAGCGATCGCCATCTTGTATTAGTAGCACAAATGTTGCTACTAATCCAAAAATAAAACTTGATAAAACATATGTCTCCTTAGAGGAGCTCTAAGAGACGCCCGCTGATTATGACTCGAGATCTCTTAAAGATGGGGTAAGTCATGATGGCTTTATAGTTATGTGGCGCTTTTATGATTCGATGAGACCATCGTGGTAGATCGAGGAAGTGGGTACAACATCTCCAGATATCATTCACCTGAGATACATAGCGTGTGTTTCCAGTGCAAAGTTAATAAGTTAAAAAGTCTGACTGGACATGGGAGTAAGAGCTAGAGAAAGCCATGTGCCCATTTCTAATGCTGCTATGAGTAGGGTTTTGGATGTTTCACATTTAGGAACTTTCACAAGTGCGAACTGGAACTTTGGGTCAAGATGAATCATCTGATCTGACTAGATGCGATTGGACTTGGAATTTCCCACACGTTCAACCACATGATACGTCTATCCAACTACTGGAGTGCTGGTGGAGAAATGTTTACACTTCTTGAGAAAATATGATCCCTCTGCTTCATCCTCAAATTTGTAATTTTGAAGGAGTCCACAGTCTACATGTCTGCACAGACCAGTCAAACAGTCTCCCCCAAATAAAAAGAGAGTCAAAAAGAAATGCAGGTAACCACACCAACAAACCGGCCTAGTAGTTTACATCAAATCTTCACTGTTGTGAAGGGGAAATAAAGGAAAGATGATGAAAAAGGACCCAGTACTCGTACATGACAAAAAGGACAAAAACGAAAAAAACAGAGAAAAAAAGAGCCGCGCGCGCCGTGGATGTTCCATTCTTTACCGACAATCATGAAAAACAAAAGAAAAGAAAAAAGAGAAAAAAAGGGTGAACTTTGAACGAATATTTCTATTCGATTCAAATCGTGTTCCGACGTCCTCTGAACTCCCCAGAAGGCAAAAAAATAAGAGCGGGGGAATGAGTAGGGAGAAGACTATAGAATGACTAAAAACATAGATCCAAAGATCGATCTGTAAAGGTGCAAAATTATATACCTGAAGGAAAAGTCGAAATTTAATCGAAGATGAGGATTAAAGTGTAGTAAGTTTGAGAATGAGATTCATTGCTCCTCTTAGCGCCGAACTTGATTGTTGTTTGTATTGGGAGGGAGCCCGGGCGAGCCGTGACCGTTTACCATCATGGCCTGAGGTGCTGGATGGGCATGTTGGGTCGTCATCATTGGGTATTGCTGGCCATTGGGAATACGATGTTGTGTATGCTGTGGGGATTGTTGGTATGGCGACTGTTGTTGTAGCAGCTGGGCACTCGACATTCCTGGATGGACATTCATCATTTGCGCTTGCTGGGTATTGATGGTCAGGCCTTGGTTGTTTCCTTGGGGCATTGCGGAGGACCCCATAATTGATCTACGATGATGTGGGTGGTATGATTGAGTTTCGGGTGGCGGCGAGAGCATTCGCGCTCGAAATTGTATGTTACTGTGATAGGAAGTAAGCATCAACGTGACGTGAAGCAAACGTTCAATAATAGAAATTAAACTTACGTGTCGTTGTTAATGTCCACATCATACACTTGGGGATAGCAATCTTCTTCTCGATCGTACTTCATACGATCCCAAACAACTTCTTCCACATCAGGGAGTGGTTCAAATGCTGGTAACCTTCTATCAATCCGAATGCGTCCGCCACGCCCCACTCTTCGACGGAAGGTAGGAAGATTTCTCAAAGGCGCCTTTTTAGGAGAGGCTTGTATAACTGAGATATGCCTCTGAGATTGTTGATGGCTCGGGCTTGACTCCGGAGAAGAATCCATAGAGTCAGCTGATGCTGGAGGGCTTGGGAGGAAATATGTTTGTACTGCACAAAATGCAGCATTGGGTCCTGTTAATTTGGGGGTTTCGTGCTCAAAAAGTACGTCCTAAAAGGAGAGTCAGAATATAGATTTGGATGAATGGTTCTTCAGAGAACAAACCGAAGTCAAGTCGATAATATTATATTTAGGAACAACCCTCGAGTTCTTCAATTCGAGGTGACGTTCCGCTCTTTGCTTCTCCTTATCGAGCTTGAAATTTGATAGCTGCCGGAGATCTGCCTCAGCCGGCTTCCCATCCTGGCGCCCAGGTATCCGGGTGCTGGATGTTGAATCGACTGGTCGCGGTTTCTTCGGCTGTGTAGATGATGGCTGGTGAGCAATAAGCACGTGATATTATAAATGGGATTGAGTAAGATGGGGTTCATACCTTTGCAGGTATAAGATCTTCGTCGTCTCCTCTGATACCCAGTTTCCGTTTTGTTGCAATTAACGTACGCCGGTGCTCAAATATCGAAGCTTCGTATGCGAAGCCAGTCTTACGCATAGTCTCACGCTGCAAGACATCTTTGACAAGATTCCGTGCAGTATCAAGTTCTTGCCGAAGTTTCTTAACCTTATCGGTGCTTTGAGCATCCGTTCTTCGGGTCTTTCGGACCTGTCGAACTTCACGTCGTCTAAAACAAACGTATGGGTCGCCGTCATCCTTTTCATTTCCTTGCTCAAACTAGATACGAGTTTAGCAACGAGAATTTTATTAAAAGAAGCGCGACACCATACCTTCAGTACGGGAATGATAGCACGCCCTTCTCGGGCAACCTTTGCGTCTTTCCAATGCTGATATATGTGCTTTGCAAATATCCTTAACTTATCACTAATAATACCATCAAAGGTAGTCTCTATTTCTTCATAAGAAATAATAGTTGAGACATCCATCGATAAATATGGCTGCCTTTGCAAAGCAGTTTTCTCAAAATGGTCCATAATGAGTTCAAAATCATTGACCTTGCATTGGGCCCCATTGGGCCGTTTAGTTATTGCATTTAGTTTCTCAAGGTATTTTTCATCTTCAGTTGATACACAATATGCGACACCACTACAGTCCTCAACTGTGGAGGAAAACCGAATGTAGCTCGCCGGTCGGTCAAACCGCCGTGGGTAGAGCGATTCATAGTGCCGAGCTTCGATTTCAGCAGTGTTGGGGGTTGGAATAAAGATTTGTGTAACTTTCGCGCCAACAACGGCGGCTTGTGAGGCTGATATAGCAGCTTGAAGATGGTGCTCCTACGCATCGGGAAACGGCATTAGCTATTGTATGCGTGTTGAGAACACCAAAATGTAACAAAAATTATTAAAATGAACAGATACGATAAAAAAGTACATATAATTAATTTGAAACAAAAACAAAAGACATCCAATCATTCTCACACACCAAACAAATGGTGATTGTTGTGATGGTGTTGCATATCAAAAACTTCTTGTTCTGGAAGGAAACTATCGGGTGGTGTTCCAAAAATAGCACCTGAGAGGAGAAGAGGACAACGCACGATTTCTTCTTGACGCTCAACGCCCGTCTCTATCGGTGGAATATTTCTTTGCGCATCGTCGTCTACAGAGTCGATTTGATTCTCTCGTAGGACGGCCAGGGACTGCTTCGTTGACAGTTTTCGCTGTCTAAAGCGATTCCCTGCACCCGACCGAGTCATGGTGGCGACTCAGACGCGAAAAAATCGTCTTGACGATATTAGATTCAGGTGAAAGAGCGAAGCTCCAAGTTTGATGGACACGCGAGGGAAGTGATGAAAACTGATGATATTGAGCGGTCGCAAGGGCTGAAAGAATCGTCGCGACCCCTATCTCCTGTGGTGTTGAGGTCGGTCTATGCCACTAAGCAGAGCCTTGTTTGGCTGTATTGCATGTGTTGTTGTGGACGTACTATAGCGCTAGTCTCTAAGGGGAAAGATGCGGTATGACCGTGTCGAAAGGCTTGGTAGCTACGTTCCCAGATATTCGCTATCCCTGGCAGCACAATTCCCAAATCTACTGTGCTGTAAGGAGCAAGGGACTGCCGATACAGCTTCTCCCTATCATCCATCACGTCTACCGCAACAGCTGCAACTGCAACAGCAACTGCAACAGATACCCTCACTTTTGTCGACAGCCGATATATCACGACCTTTTCAGTGTCAATTCAGTTCGTGCAGCAGCTATGGGTCAAAACTCTTCCCAAATTATGGATAGCATTGTGTCTGGATCAAATTGTTTGCCTATCCCCACCCCCGCTCTCGATAAGCTATATTCGCGGTTCCTGGGTACTGAACGTGTTACACAGTCGACCGCGATGAGGTAGATCGACTACGAAAGAGGTTTATGAAGCTGGACAAGGTGTGTTCCTAATGTTTTCCGGTAGTTGTTTCGTTCTTGGAGAAAGTGATCAAGGCCTCACTGCGGGGTCGTTATTATGCAGGACAACTCTGGAACCATCGAACGTGAGGAGTTCTTGAGTCTTCCTCAAGTTTCTTCAAACCCACTTGCTACTAGGTAAGTCGCCGCCCTTATTTTTTTTCATTTCTACAAGCGAATAAAAAAGGAGAAAGAAAAAAAAAAAGGGAAGTGGAGTTTCGAACACACGGCTTATAAATTCCAACAGGATGATTGCCATCTTTGATGAAGATGGTGGCGGAGATGTCGACTTCCAGGAGTTCGTTTCCGGGCTGAGCGCCTTTTCCAGCAAGGGGAATAAGGAGGAGAAGCTTCGGTTCGCCTTCAAGGTCTATGACATCGATCGGGATGGCTATATCTCAAATGGTGAGCTATTCATCGTCCTTAAGATGATGGTTGGCAGCAACTTGAAAGATCAGCAATTACAGCAGGTACGTTCCAACTCCCCAATTTTTCTTAGACTTAGCCCCTGCATCTGTCCCAAGCCCCAAAATTCCAAATTCCATTGCCCAACACCCTTTAATTCGCCCCCACACACAATAATAAACATACGCGCACGTGCACAAGAAATGAGATATCAAAATAAGGCTTTCGACTAATGTATGTCTCACAACTTCTATTTCCAGATTGTGGACAAAACGATGATGGAGGCCGACGAAGACTTGGATGGGAAGATCAGCTTTGAGGAATTTTGCAAGATGGTGGAGAACACTGATGTCTCCATGAGCATGATGACCTTGGACCAATTTTAGGCAAATGTCGGTCCCATTAAAACTGCTTGCGTAATAATCGTAGAAGAGTCTTGGTTCTTGATTTTCTGTTTTTTTTTTTTTTTTTTTTTTTTTTTTTTGATATTGTCCCCGTGAACTAAGAATCAATCAGTAGTAGAAAAGCTCCTTTTTTTTTTTTTTACTGCACTTTTTCTTTTTCCCTATGGTGGTTTTCCGGGACCAAGGTTATCTATCTCGTATGATACCCATTGCTATTCCAGTTGTTTACGCTTCTTCTTCTTCATAAGCCACCAAGTACAGATCGCCGTGATGAGGCGGCAAGACCAGGATGTTACATGCGGAATATTCTCCCCACTCGTACATTCGCCTCAAATTTAGTAGGAGCTCGTGCTACCATCTACTCCTTATGGTGATACGGGAGTTCCCTGCGCCCATCGCTCATCATTTTTCGCACTCCCGGCGTTTGTTTTTATATCAAAAAAATTTTTTTTTAGCGAAAACTGCTTGCTTGACATCAATCCTTAGAGTATAATTTGTATACTAAATAAACAAAAACCAAATCAAATGATATACCCCATATGAGTCCATCTCTTGATAATACATACAAATACATGCGCGATAATCTATAACCCCAGTAACTCCACGACAGGTACCAACCCCCAACACCGATTTAGACCCCGAAATCCGAAACATCTATCATGCTTGTACAAAGGAGAAGGCAAAAAAGAAGAAATGAGCGACAATGAGATTACAAAAGAAAATTGTTAAAAAATGTTGCTTGTTATATCGCCGCTTCATGGTAATTGATCTATGGAGTAGCTAATTTAATTGTTGTCCCAGGTCGGGGGTCCCGAAGAGGCGCGAGTCGTGTTCAACGAGACGGCTTGTTTCCAGTTATACGGTCGGGGTGTCTAAGGCGCGGCTGAAGCTGAAGTAGATCTTTCTGGTGGCGCACCAGAGCCCTCCAACAGATCCAAGCATTCTTGGATCGCTATACAATACATGGTCCGTGAGTCAACAATATTCGTGCCTAAATAGGTAAAAGCAATTATTCATGGGTAACCATACCTCCTAGTATCTCTTCTTCCCATACCCCCATCTGGTAGTCTACCAGGCCATGCCTTTCCATGGAATCGCATAGTGCGATCAACTCCCGTCCCATCCTCTCCAGCATATCCTCCCGAATGATTTCTCGTGGGGGCAGAGGCGCCTGGCCCGTAGCGTTGAACTCGGTAATCATCTCCTTCTCCTTTTGCAGTACTACCAACCAGCAAGTGTTGAATTCGTTCCACAACCTTGTCCGGTCTCCGTACAATTCCTGCTCGTCGCGAACTAATCCTGTCACTGTTCTCAGCCCAAATTACTAAACAACTCTTTTCCTTGCGCATACTAGCAATAAGATAGAGTATCCTGGAAATAAATTAAATGAAATTTTGTGCATACCCAACTCAACAGCATTTGTTAATAACCAGTCGGAAATCGTGAGGAGCGATGTCCCTGCCTCGCCCAATCGACCATCTTGCATGTTTTGAAACGTACGTTTCAAGGCGCCTTGATACTGATTGTAAGCATCATCCAGGGCCGCGGCGTGATGTTGTTGCGCAAACTCATTATCATTCTGAACTGGTTCCGGCGCAGTCGGCTGGTTCAATTCCGGAAGGTTGGAAGCGTACGTATGTGGAAGCCGACCTGGAGTGGGACTGTACTGAGCGTACGAAGGACTTGAAAACTGTGAGGACGATTGATGATGTGGAGCAGAGGTTGGTGAGTCGCCGTAGTACTGAGAAGCACCAGAAAATTGACTCGATAGTACTTCTATCGCAGCATTCTGTCGTGGTGGGTAACCCGGCGCATAGTTAGAACCCTGTGACGGTTGAGGGATGTTGTATACAATATGGTTCGAGGCGTAAGATGGGTGTTGCTGTCTGTACTGAGGTTCCTGAGAATATTCGTTCTGATAGCTTATGGGATTGAGCAGAGGTTGTCCATATGACGGTTGTGAATCGTCCCCATGACGCGCTGATGGTCTATCTCTATCACTTCCTTCCATACCCCTCAGTGTAAAGAATCCGCTGTCTGCGACAAATTGGTTATGATAAGTCGTTGCCCCGCTGGCGGCAGGCAAAACGAGAGAAGTTGTTGACGTCAGTTTGCTGGTATTGAGAGATATTGTGTCGAGGCTGTTGCATGCAGATATATCTGCACGTATTGAGTAGTAGGTGGTAGTGATATATTCTCGTCGAGGCCGTGGCAGGAGGCAGGAAATGGGGGCTTTATTGAGTGGAACTGGCAAGTGGGATCGAGACGGAGGTGAAGCAGTGGTTCTTATTGAATGGAGTGAGTTGCAGTAGATGGTGGATCATTAAAATCAGATCGCTTGCTGTGCCGGAGAGCTTATATGTGTGTGCAGATGGGAGTGACCTTGTACTAATGACGAATCCCGTGTTGACTGCTTAACGAGTAGCGAAATCCAGGGAGAGGCTAGACTGCAGAGGGGCACAGCTGGTTGGCAATATGGACAGTACCAGGTAGGTGTGTGTGTGTGTTGTCCACCTTAGGACCTTGGATGGATCTGCCCTGGCTACTTCCTACTAAAATCTCTGGGGGATTGCCGCAGATGTTCTGGAACGTCAGAGCAGGTGGGTTGATGCTTGTGAAGAGATGAGGAAGGATGTCCGAAGAAGTCTCCGCTAGACTTAGTGAGTACTTCTTCTCGATCAGTTGTTTTTTTTAGCTCAGGGACCCTCACGGGCCGATTGGATAGTGGAGCGAGTCTTGTAGGACGTATGAAAACCGGCCCCCAGGAATAATAAAAAAAGCAAAAGGGGGGTTTTAGTAGCAAAAGAGTCAAGAGTGAAAAGGAAATACGGTGTGGGGCCTGCCCTACTTTGGAATCTGGAGATGAGAGTGAGAATGAGGCTGCGGACGTTGAGAGGAAGAGGAAATAGCCTCATACACGATTCCCAGATCTGGAGCTAGGTATGTAGGAGTTGATATGTATATAGCTAGTGGGAGAAAAGCTATCCTATCTAAGTACGGGATTAAGTTCGGGGGAGTAGTAGATTTCCTGCAGGAGGCTTGTCCGGGGAATTATTATTATTATGGGGTTCCAGTCAGAACTCTGTAAGGGCTAGGGTACAACATCAGGCAGAAAATAAGGACGATGAGAGGAAATGAGGCTTCCAGTAGCCGAGCTATGGGTGGAACAATCGACAAGCATTTCCAGAGATCGGAGGGGCTATTGTGGAGGGTGGCAGAGTAGCTGAGCGGCGGGGGTGGGGGGTGTGGAGGTGGTTGAAAGGGGACAAGAGCGGCGGCGGTGGGCTTGTGTGGAGAAGAAGTCAAGAGTAGAAGAGTGGACAGATGTGTGGTGGTGGTGAAGGGGAGAAACATCTCGGACGAACAGTTCTAGAAAAGAAAAAAAACTAAAGCTGCAAGGGCGCCCGCCTCATCAGATGAGATGACGATGACTTGATTATGAGATGGATGTTGATCCCGAGGAGAGTAGCAACAAACAATAGTAGCCAGTAAAATCGGAATATTCAAAAAGCAAAGCACGATAGCAGCATCACGAAGCTCGTACATACCCACAACATGTGGGATGATCGCTGCCAGCGAAGCTGTCACGATGTTCACAGTGGAACATTCCCAGTTAATTTGCGGAGGTATAGATCGACGGCTTCTATTCATCCAGGACCCCACCGTCGACCGACACCATGGGCATCGTGGGCGGGAGGTTCGAGACCCTGAGTATCATTTGCAAATCTCTTTCCATTTTTGGACTTTGGTACCTTTCGTTCCCTGGAAGTGGTAACTGTTTCTCCAAGCAAGATACCGATTCGGGTTGTTGATTGACTGACATGACAGTAACGAATCGGTTTGTCAATCGCCGGCTGTCGTTCGTTCTCAGTCTCGGTCTACCTCTCGCTCTATCTCATATTCTCTCTCTCTCGAGGTCTCTCTTGATACTCTCATGCTCTCTTTGACCTCATACTCTTTCTCCGAATGATCTCGTATCTCTCTTCGCGCGTGGTTCTGTTTCTGTCTTCCCGCTCTCAAGCCCGCCCTCGTCTCACATCCTGCACCCGACAGAGAGGTTCAGGCAAGGCGAGACATTGCAAAGACGGGGAATATTGAGCAGGGCATCATGTGTGAGTGAGTCTCCGCATCATCCTCTGCTATTGCCAGAAATCAATAAAGCTTCCTCTGAATGGGTCAGAATATGACGCAAGCAAAAGATATTGCCCGTCCGCCTAACAATCTTTTTGCCCCCCCCCCCCCCCCCCCCCCTTTGCTTTCTTTTCCTTCTTTCATTCCTTTCAGCAGCTGGGCATGCGTACCACTCACCGTCGTTGAGCTTTGAGTTGCTCTGTAAAAGAAACTCCCTCTTGCTCTGCCTCCAGTTCCTCACTCACACGACAACGTGGCACCCAATGCAGGGTTCTCGTCCCATCTTACAAAATACCCTGCTGGAGCTACATTAGAGGGTATCATTCATGTCGGTTCCCGTCGTTCATCACTGCAGATGTAAATCTTCCATCTCTATAATCTGAACCCGAGTTCCGAAGTTGGGCTTAAGCACCCACGGTAGATGGTAGATACATGTAATACCTACATAATAACCTGGCATGGTCATCCACAACTGATTGCTTGACTGATATTTTGTTTCTGCGCTCAGATGAAATGACCGCCGTATGGATCTCTTCCGTCGACTGACAGTACCACGTTTCCCTGACGTATTTTTTCCTGCTAATGAAAAGCAAATGATAGCTCCCTGTACATTTTAACCAGATTGCGACAGTCTTCTTGAAACGTGTGGCGCTTTTTCCCAGGAGGCTGGTCGTAATAATAGAGAGAGGGAGGTCAACTTGCCAGAGGCCTAGGGATGGGGTTGCGCCGTCGTCTGATGATCCTGAATCCTGATCAGATGCAGTCATTGGGCCCTGGTGGGTGCCGAGACGGACCCAGTACTAAAAGTGAAAGCCAGGAAAAGGAAAGAGACCAGAAACAGCCGGTCCGCACCTGCAGCAGAAGTAAGTTCCAATAACAAGCCCCCATCGCATAGCAACACAAATCCTGCCTATGACTACCGAACCCAACTTTAGACACTGATCAGACTTACATAACAGGCGCACCTTCTTCTCCACGATCTAAGCCTAAGCCTATTTTTCGCTTCCATACCCCGTACAACCGTTGGTTTGAGCCTTGCGTGCAGGAAAGCCTTAAAGATACTTGATCTGATGGAGAAAAAATGTCGCAAATACCCCCAAGGATGATGAAATGATCGTGGTCCACGCATGAACTTTGCATCTCGTAGATAGTGGTCTAACCAAATTTGCTCCGAAACATATACTTACTGCTTGAGAAAAGTCTTTATCTCTGTACCACCTGAGGTCGGGACTTTGAGTGTTAGCCAGTCGGTCGCAATGACATCCGACCAAAAAAGGGATGTTTTCTGGAAACACCTAGGCTTCTTTAATTTCCGAGCTCGCGGGTCACCAACACCCCATTGGTATATCTGCATGCGTGGATAGGGAATGGTGGAGTCTGGAGAAAGGGAGAAACATATTGAACCACCGATCAAGACCAACACTATTAATTTCCACATCTTGGACAATCAATAACTTTAGTGAACGGCCGGAAGAGTCCGAAAATGATATCATCAATTGATTGATATCATAGATATTGCTATACACTTAGGGAAATATCATGGAAGCCTCAAGAGAACGATTTTAATGCCAGTGCGTTGTCAAAAATAAGTTGGGCATGGAAGATGCCGGTTGTCATTCGGCAATGGTCCGAGAGAACCGCTTCTCCCGCCTCAATCATCCTTACAAGCGCGATGGGATTGCCCGCGTAGTTGCTAGATGGCGGACATATGGCATAAAGCTGACATTCGGCCGTTGAGCTTTTTTTCTTTCCTTTTTCTTAATCTTCTCCTCCTTTTGTTCCTTATGTCTGTTTTTTTATTTTATTTTTTCTATATTCCCCAATTCTAGTTGAGTACTGTAGATACCAGGGCAATTGCTAATCTACTTCAGTCTTAGAATGATACAGTTCGTCCGTAGTGATGGTCACCAACCGGTAATTATTTACCCAAAACCCTGTCCAACTTAGCCTGAGCATTCCGATGTGTGCATTGCAACGGTTGTCGCGAGTCGCGAGTCCCCGTCACACCAGTCAGTAGTCATGAATCCTAAAGAACGCATCCGGTCTGGCTGAAACAAAGAAAAGATCGTGGAACCGTGGAATTCGGCAAGCAAGCAGGATATGGTATGGCATCCCGACATGGAACATAGGTTCTTCCACGAACGGCCTTTTAACATTGGTACATTGCAATTCGTACGACCTCGACTCCGCAAAAAGTACTGTAATAACAATAAATTTATTTTAGTCCTCGAAAGCCCTATTTGCTGCCTCATCTATCATACCATCCAAGGTTACGAAACCCCATTTGTATCCGAGGCAAGCAAAACCGCGCATCATGTTTCCGATCGTGAGATGGGTGGGAAAGTTATACGTTATTCGTTCAATTCAATTCCGTTTATATCCGTTCCGGATCCCTTGTAAGTTTAGATACATGTATTTTTCCCCCGTTCCCTTATTGCGTGTGCCATGACCATGCGTAAGCACCAATAAGGAGGACTGGGCGAGAATTACCCTCGGTGATGATATGTTTATCTGAATAGTGGGCCGGGAGGGATCGATGGATCCCGCTCTATCTGCCAGTCTGAGCGAAGGGCAACTTGCTGTAAGGCTTAGGTTTGGGTCGATTCCGGATCGACGCGAGCAGTCAGTTTCACTCATTTCTGGGGACGGCATCCGTGAGCCCTAAAAATTGTACTCTGGGCTTTCCCTGGCAAAACTGACGAACGGAGTGGAACGATCACCACGTGTGATGGGATTTTAGTTGTAGCGATTGCGCATTAACTGGGTACTAGTAATAACACCGACGACCGGGAGAGACATAGATTGAGACCTAGGATCCCACTGCTGATAGATCTATGGAGTTGCCCTCAACAAATCAAAATCATGGGTTTACTCAGTCAAGTATATTGCCTTATCAATAAACCTTCAAATGAAATTCATAGAATATACTATAGCATTACAAGGCGCGTAGAATTAAAAGAAAGGGAGAGAAGAAAAAAAAGATTTGCATGAAGGATACAAGATTAGAGCTGCCTGTGATGGACTGCAGTTTCCTCGGCGTGTTAAGATGTGCCTCTACGCCCTTATTCTAATTTCTTGTGTCGAGCGCCCACCAATTGCAGGGGAGATTTCTCTCCTACTCAATTTATTCGAAGGAGGTTAATTAACTACTAGAACTATTGTGGGTTCAAGCATGTTGAGAAGTCGCACGATGGTACCTTGATCGACCCCAGGTACTTTCTAACTACAAACATAACCCTGACCGTTGTAGAGTAAATTGGCATGTAGTACCGAGCTTATCCCGATATTGCTGACAGAGAAGAAATTCACAGGACGGTAGCACTGCATGGCAATAGTACCCACAATCTCGAGAGGAAATCCGTTTTACCCCAGTATTTTAAAGTAACAGTACTATCAAATCCTTTACCATATGAATTGTGCACGGAGAAAAGACCGTATAAACCCGACAAGCTTATACTCTAGATTTTTCCCATCTCAATGAATTAGTCGAACAACGCATCCTACATCCTTAACCTGTAAGCCTTACATTCTTCAAGGTTTATCCAAATAAATAACGACAAAACGAGAGGGGGGGGGAAGATGAAGGGAAAAATACCAGGCCTCTGGGGGGAGGGGTACAAGCAAGCACGGTCCCCACATGACGTGGGTAATATTCTAGAAATCAATTTATAGGTGTTTATAGGCGCATGGTCAGGCACGCTATAAAAAATTCGCGAACCAATCTGTACATAGGAAGAGTAAAAGAGTAGATAGAGAAGCTTCTTCCGATCTGTGTTGGTTGGTTGGGTGCATACATTAGTATCCAGGACAGGCCAGGAAACCCATGTTGCAGTCGGTCGTGCGTGTGCGCTTATTGATTAGACGATGTTCTGCCGCCGATTGATGTGCCATGATTAAACCCTAACCCTTGCATATGTAGGTGCATGTGACGTCCAACCTTCCGTTCCTTGGAAGATTCTCTAGGGAAAATAATATATTATTGTTGCTGTCACGTGCTAATCCTATTTCCAAAATCCTTTCCAAGTTCGCTGGACATCTCCCATGCGGTCCGTTTCATGATGTCTCGAGAGTCCGAAAACAAGAACTCTGAACAGTGGCAAAATTCCGGGGCTGAGGGTTGTCTTAGCTGGCGAAGCGATGACCGCGATGCCCATGGTGTTTTGATGGTCTTAGACTTGTAATTATTTGTTGTCAAGGAGATCAACCAAGGTATCCAGGCCAGAGCTGCTGGGAGTCACAGCCACTTTTGAAATGTGTGAAGTGGCTCCTCTCGAACGGGCTTGTCAATTGTGTAAAATGCGGGTGTGCGGTGCGATGGCGAAAAGTCAAAAGGATGTTGGAGGTGCATATGCAATGCCAATGCCCTATGTGATGGGCAAAGTCAACTCAAAATTTGAGGTGGGGTGCAATGGCGCTTAGTCAGAGCGGGGCACACAAATTTCGTTACCCCTCTTCCAACTTTCTCGTGGTTTTTTTTTCCCTCTCTCTCGCATCAAACATCTCTCCAATCCCCTACATTTCTCCCTTTATTCTCCTACATATCCTGCAATGGCGTTCGGAAAGATCTACAGTTACCCCGTACGTGTCCCTGTTGAGCCTTGCTTTCTGCCTCGCTTTTCGTCCAGTTGATTTCCTTCAAATTGAGTCACAGTTATATTGACATATTTCGGCTTCTTTCTAGCAAAACCCTCGCACAACTGTTCTCTTAGCTGTTGCTAAGGCGAACGGTCTTGATGTCGAGATTGTCCATGAGGAGCCTGCCAAGGGTGTGAGCGCTGAGTACCTCAAGATCAACCCCCTCGGAAAAGTCCCCACCTTCCAGGGTGAAGACGGATTCGTCCTCTCTGAGTGCATTGCTATCGCTATCTACCGTGAGTTTCCCAAACTTGATACATCTCTGCAGCTTGGTTTGCTCTGGGTGCTACAGCAAATCCCTTGCCGCGTGAAATATTTACCTCTGAATTTTCGTATTGCAATCTTGTGCCTGAGCTATCATATACCTTTCTTTCTTTCATTGAGATTGTGAGATTTCTGTGCTCGCACTTGCTCATAGACACGCATAGTTACCGCCCAAAACGAGAAGACCACTCTTCTCGGAAAGACCAAGCAGGACTATGCTCAGATCCTGAAGTGGATGTCTTTCTCCAACTCTGAGGTCCTCTCCAACCTCGGTGGCTGGTTCCGTCCTTTGGTCGGTACTGCTGCATACAACAAGAAGTCCGTTGATACCGCCAAGGCTGCGACCCTTAAGGTTATCGGTGTTTTGGAACAGCACCTCCTGAGCCAGACCTTCCTTGTCGGCGAGAGACTTACTCTTGCTGATTTGTTCGCCACCTCCATCCTTGCCCGCGGATTCCAATACGTAAGTCTAAGAACCTAGCGGATTATGAAACGTTTCAGCTCCCTGATGTGTAAAAATAGGTCTTTGACAAGGAGTTCCGCGCTGAGCACCCCAACCTTACCCGTTGGTACACTTTGATCCACAGCCAGTCCATCTACACCGAGGCCGCTGGCGAGCTCTCATTCATTGACGAGGCCATCCAGTACACCCCTCCCAAGAAGGAGCCCAAGAAGGAGCAGCCCAAGAAGGAGGCTGCCCCCAAGGCTGAGAAGCCTGCTCCCGAGGAAGAGGAGGAGGAGGACAAGCCAGCTCCTAAGCCAAAGCACCCCCTTGAGGCCCTTGGAAAGCCCACTTTGGCTCTTGATGACTGGAAGAAGAAGTACTCTAACGAGGACACCCGCTCAGCTGCCCTCCCTTGGTTCTGGGAGACTGTCAACTTCGAGGAGTACTCCCTCTACAAGGTTGACTACAAGTACAACGATGAGTTGACCCAGGTCTTCATGTCCTGCAACTTGATTGGCGGCTTCTTCAACCGTCTTGAGGCTTCCCGCAAGTACCTCTTCGGTTCCGCCTCCGTGTATGGTGCCAACAACGACTCTGTTATTACTGGTGCCTTCTTGGTCCGTGGACAGGAGCACCTCCCTGCTTTCGATGTTGTAAGTACTCCGTGATGCCGCTGCGTTCTGCCATGCATATCAAGATACTGATTTCAAATAGGCCCCTGACTTTGAGTCATACGAGTTCACCAAGCTCGACCCTACCAAGGCTGAGGACAAGGAGTTTGTCAACGACGCCTGGGCCTGGGACAAGCCTGTCACCGTTGGCGGAAAGGTATGTATAAGAAAAAGATACTTGGTCGTTTTTCTAATCGTACTAAAAGAAAAACTAACTCTTTTTGAAATAGACCTACGACCACGCTGACGGAAAGGTCTTTAAATAGACGGTAATAAATGGGTAAAAAAAAAAAAAGGGAAAAAAAGTCAATTTTTTTTTGTTATTAGCTAGATGAATCCATGTCGATGCAGCAAAAAAGTTTTTAAGCTGTTGTTCTGTCGAGTGATACCTAATGAAGCAATCACGTCACCATTTTTTTTCTTTCCGTTGTAGCCTCCTCTGATACGTCCGTCATTGTTTCTCACTCGGCCGGTTTGGTCGGTGTATTCCGTCTCGTGAACTAGATTTAGCCTTGGAGACTACATCTGATCTGGTCAACTATAATAGCCGCAGACAGGGCTGATCATCCAAACCCGGGTCTGTTCCATAGTATATGTGCAGCTGAGGTAACAAGGCTTGGCTCATGGGCACTCACTCGAGGACTTGACGTCCTGTAACACAAAAAGATTTTAACGGACACAGTCATGTTGTCTCGTATATACTTTTCTTTTTTGCTCCAATATAGAAATCCTACTATCTATATACGTATGTAGTATTCCAGAGGTGTCACCCACCCGCCACACGTGCAATAACTGCATGTAAGTGATAATCGGCTCACTGTGTGTGTATTAGAAGTGATATAGATGAACTCAATTGTATTTCCCTTGTAGTACGGTGAATTGTATTTCCCTGTAGTACGGTGAATTGTATTTCCCTTGTAGTACGGTGAATTGTATTTCCCTTGTAGTACGGTGAAATTAAGTATTGCCCCAAATATTGCGCTGGAAAAACCCATTAAACCCCACGAAACTCGAGACCACAACTAAAAGTACTGTGTTGAAAGTCATGGTTCATTTTTGTCGTGTGCTCGGGAGTAATTGCATATCTCTTCCACCGCCAGTGTGTAAATACCACAAGTACGGTAGAAGTGCACAGAACGGCTTTGCTAGCGGCGAATCCTGCAATTGCACCCTGCGTATCATTCCGGCAATGGGGCCGGTTTGGTACTACGTGTAGCCAATTCCTCCGGGAACGATACGTAGATATAGACACAGCTTTTTTCTCTCTCTTTCTTTCTTTCTTTCTTTCCACCCCAAAAGCAACTTATGTATAGTATATGTATAGTGTAGACCAGCGCAGCCCAATTGAAACCCAGCGAAAAAGAGGTAAAAAAAAAAAAAAAGAGTACAAGAAAAGGGGGGCAACCCATTACCGTTGCCATAACCATCAGCAGCACACCAACATCTACGCCTCCCGCCGCGCGTACGGAATGTTCTTGTGCTCCTTCTGCGCCTTGCGCTTGCGCTTCTTCTCGACCGCCTTGTCGAGCTGCTTGGGGTTGAGCTTGCGGTACTTGTCGAGCAGGAGCATCTTTTTCTGCTCGGCTGTTTGTGTTTTGGGGGGGTGGTTTGTTAGTATCTGGTGGATGGTGATGGTGATGGTCTTGGGGGAGTGTGTGGTGGGGAGAAAGGAAGGGGGGGGAGGGAATACTTTTTTTGAGGTAGAAGGGCTTCTTCCCCTGCTTGATCATCTCGCGCTCCTTCTTCTTGTGCTCGCGCAGCAGCTCCTCGCTGCGCTGCTTTTGTGCCTGTTGTTGCTTTTTGGACTCCTGTTTTTTTTGTTGGTAACTATATCAGCATCGCCGTTTCACCATTTCTCACCTCCCACCCCCCAAAAACAGAAGAAAAAAAACATACCATACTCCTCACAACCCTCTCCATCTCCCCCCTCCTCCCCGCATCCCGCTCCTTCTCCATCTCCCTCTTGAGCACCTTCACCTCCTCCTCGCGATACCCCTCCAGGAAATCATAGTTCCTCCTGAAAACCCGCTCATCAAACACCCCCTTCACAGCAGTATCGAACCGCGGGTCCCGCGGCTTCAGCCCCGCCGGCACGAGCGGCGCGACAACCTCGCGCCGCCGCGTGACGGCGCGCTTGGACGAGAGCTCTTGCGGCGCGTGCTTGGAGGTGCGTTTCAGCTCTTTGCGGGTTTTGCGGGGTTTTTTGTCTTTTGTGGCGGCGGGGGTGGATTTGGGGGCGGCGGGGGTGGGGTTTGCGGAGGGGCGCGATTGGGATTGGCGGAGGGAGGTGGCGGCTTTGGAGAGTGTGCCGAAGGAGATCTTGGATAGTGCTGAGGTGGGGGATAGAGGGATAGGCACCTCGGGCTCGGATTCACCCTCGTCTTCTGAGGCATCGTCGTCTCCATCCTCCCCCTCCTCCTCCTCCTCCCCCTCCTCGGACGGCGCATCGTCCATCCGCTCGTCCTCGTCCTCGACGTCGCTGTGGTCGTCGGTCTGCGGGCGTACTCGGCGTAGACTCATTGTGCGTGTGTGTGCGTGTGTGTGTGCGTGAGATGTAGCAGTCGAGAAAAGATGAGGTTGCCGCACAACCCTGGCCCTTGCGTGTGTGACAACGGCGTGACAGCAGTGTGCGTCTTTGGTTGCCTGAAGAAGCTGCCCAATCGCAATTCTGATATTCATCTACAGACACACGGCTTTCTCCCTCCTTTCATGGTCTCCGCTGCCACAAAGGCCCTGTCGCTGCCGCGTCTCTCGTCGCTGCTTGCCGGTGCTCTGGTGCTGAGGTCTGCCCGCTCTCTCCCTGCTATCCCCCGAGGCTGACTCTCCCTGCTATCCCCGAGGCTGATCCCCGAGGCTGACCCTCCCACACTAGACCTCTCCCTCTCTCCCCAATGTCACGCCCATCCACCCGCGCCTCCGAGCCCTACCACCACCCGCAGCAGCAGCAGCAGCCCTCCGACGAAGAAATCACCTTCCGAGGCCGCCGCGGAGCATCATCACGCCCAATGGACCGCTACCAGCCCCCCAGCCGCGACACGAGACCTCCAGCGCCGCCGCCGCTGTCCCTGCTGCGCGGCCGGTCTGAAGGTAGGCTGCACAGCAGGCCAGCCCCCACCCCCAGGCGGGACCTCGACGGGCCGTGGCGGGAGCCCCATCATGATAGCACTGGAACAGGCTACGGCCACACCTCCTACCGCGGAGACAGCGGCCGAGGAGGGGGACGTGGGAGCTACGACAGAGGTGGTACGGGCTCCACACCATCGCGGGCCCACCATACAACAGCAGCAACAACAAGCTTCACCGGAGCAATGAGGACCGCCAGCACACCCGACTATGGGCGCGCCCATTCGAGGAGGGATTCGTACAGCTATCCGGACACACCCGTGTCCAGCGATGGCGGGGTGGCCCTCCCGAGTAAGTACGAGGGACAGGACTACCGGAGAAACGACCAATGGAGAGGCGCCAACCTCCCGCCGCCGCCGCCGCCGCTTCTTCCCATCCCCGGGTATGCTAGTGTCAACGACTCCTGGCGGAACGATGCCCGCTTCCCCCCGCCAGTCCCGGGCTCAAGCTCAAGCTACAGAGGAGGAGAGCCGCCGTACCCCAGGCCCAGCAGCAGCAGCAGCTACCCCGAGAGCGCCCCTCCCTACGCCCCGAGAGACTTTGGATCCAGCTCCCGCGAGACTACGTTCCGGGGACGTGGCTCATCGCGAGACTACCACACGGCTACGCCACGACAAGAAGTTGCCCGCAGGTCCGAAAATCGCTACCCTCCTCCTCCCCACATTCCCGTCTACTCTTCCACCCCGCTCCCCCCGCGGGGCCCTCTCTCGTCAGCGCGTTTCCGACAGGGTATTGACAAGCACTCCAGATACAGCTCAACCTCTGCGCCGCCACCACACACACACAGACCGCTCCCGCCCTCCTCCCCGCGCCCCGGCTCCAGAGCTCCCCCTCCTCGCGGGAGAAAGGCACCCCACTACGAGCGCCCCGAGCCCAGAACAAGGCTGCCCACTCGCCCCGAACAAGAGCCTAGCACAGCAGGAGGGCCTCCTGTCCGCGGTCGAATGGACCCTCCTCCTCCTCATCATCACCATCATCGCTCAGACCCCCATACCCACATCCCGCTCGAAAAGACACGAAAAGCCGTCCCCGTCCCCACCGCCGAGTACCTCGCCCTCTCCCTGCAACCCGCGCGGCTCGCGTCGCCCGCGCCGGACCGCGAGCAGCTCATCATCCTCGACCTCAACGGCACGCTGCTGGCGCGCAAGTGCGGCCGCGCAAAGTCGGGCTCCATCAACCCGACGCCGCGGCCGGGGCTGCGCGCGTTCTTGGGATACATATTCCGCCACTTTGGCGTCATGGTGTGGAGCAGCGCGCGGCCGGATAATGTGGCGCTGATGCTGAAGGCGCTGTTTACGCCCGCGGAGAGGGGGATGCTGTTGGCGGAGTGGGGGAGGGATACGCTCGGGCTGACGAGGGTCGAGTTTAATCAGAAGGTGCAGGTGTATAAGCGCCTGGACCGGGTGTGGGAGGGGCAGTATTGCGTTGCGTTTCCCGGGAGGGGCGGGTGGGGTCAGGGGAATACGTTGCTGCTGGATGATAGTCCGGCAAAGGCGGTGGGGCAGCCGTATAACCATGTTGAGGTGTCGGAGTTCTTGGGGACGATGAGGGAGGCGCGGGAGGATAGGGTGCTGATCAACTTGGTGGGGTATCTTGAGGAGATTAGGTGGCAGGGCAACGTGTCGGCGTTCATTAGGACCGCGCCGTTCGGCGTCAGCGCGGGGAGGGAGGAGGTTGGGAGGCGGGTGTTGGCGGAGTTTGGGTATGTGGAGCCGGTGGTGGAGAGTCTGACGGAGGGGCAGCTGGAGGTGGAGCGGGTGGATGAGCGCGATGAGCGCTACTTGAAGGTGAAAAAGGAGAAGAAGAGGGTGGTGGGTGAAGCGGAGCTGCAGAGGAAGATGGAGAAGAAGGCGAGGAAGAAGGAGAGGAAGAGGGAGAAGATGGAGGCGGTGAGGGCGGGGGGTGCGAAGGAGGTGGGTGGCGGCGGGGGGGTGCAGGTGGAGGTGGAGGTTGAGGGATGTTGGGGGGGGGGGGGGGGTTTGTTGGGGGGATAATGTGGATGTGGGATTCTTTGTAGCTAGCTAGCATCTATGGGTGCAAAGAATGAGAAGGAATAAATGGTGGGAATATGGAGGGTCAGGTTCGGAATTTGTTTTTAACTGAAGGTCTTGTCTGTTGTCTGTTTTGGCATCGTTAATGCATGTGGATGGATGGGATGGGATGGGATGGGACGGGCTTGGTAGAATTGCTGCTGTAAAAATCTGCTGGATAGGACATGTTGCCCCGCCGTTATCTACACTTTGTGGTTGTGGTGTCATGTGTGGCTCTACTCTTCCTCGGGAGATTGAACTTCTTACTGGCTACTTGATTAAGTGTTTGTTGCTAGAGGGTGGTCGGTTCTTTGTGGTTGCTTCCCCAGGAGAGGAGTCGTTCTCGGGAAATAGTTATTGTAATTGCGAAGGTGACGGTCACAGCGGTACTATATAGTGAATTGCGCACTGGGGATTAACTGTTTTGTGTTTAGAGATGAGTTGGAGAGTAGGAGAAGAACTTGGGAAGTGGATGAGGAAGGCCAAACAGCTCAGAGAGTAGTTGGATTGCACATTTGCCAGTTTCTAGTTATGCATCATGGAAAATCACTCGCTGAATCACAGAATACGTATTTCAGAAGGCCCACATTTTTTCCTCGTTTAAACTCGTAGGAATAGATGCCAGAATATTTGTGAGCCGAGTCAATTTGCTGAATATTCAAAGTTCTGCATTCTCGTCGTATATAGGCAATGCTGGAAAATTAATGAATTAAACAAAAAAAAAAAAAAATAGGCAATGCTGGATCTAGTAATATATTTCCGGTACTTAAAAAAAATAACTAAAACCCCCCCGCGGATCTGACATAGTACTGACTGTTATTTGATTCCCCAGGCTTAGTTGGAAGGAACGGTTTGCTAAATCGTGGAGATGCTTATTTATGATAAAAGTATGTATTATGTTTGAGCACACCATGGTGCCAGTATTATATGGCTTTGGCGCCGTTAGTTCTCTGGTGAGGCCGCCAATGTGGTAAATTACTCCGTACGTTTCTCTGCCCAACGAGTTCCCGGCTGAGCTGCTGTATGATCTCGCGGCCAGTTTTTGCGTGATAGCGGATCCCAAGTTTCGGTTTTCAGGGACAAACAAAATCTCCAATCCGTCGACTGGTAATATATGCCCACCCACGATTTTCACCACCAAAAAAAAAATATGAACATGAGCAAAACAAAAAGAGATGATGGAGCTGCGGGGAATCGAACCCCGGACCGCTTCTATGCTAAAGAAGCATTATACCACTAAACCACGGCCCCATTGGCATTAAATTCTTCACAGCCTTTTCGCCCCGTAAATATCTACATAGCTGCGCTGCTGCTAAACTTTTTCATGCACTAGCGTGGCCGGCCTAGGAAGCGATTGGCCAGGATTAAGGCAGCGACGCGCGAAGTTTTCGGCACATTAGCGTACTCTGGAGACTGCGAAATGCGGCGGGGCTGCTTTGCTGTGTGCTTCTGGTGATTGGGTTTCTTTTGAGTAGTTGGTCCATCTTGAACGTTAGAGAGCTAGAAGTGATACGTCGTGGCTACGGTATATCCTACAGTAAAGTAACTACTGTAAGTACATTTGAGTTCTAAATCTGTGTGTAATAAACTTTAATCCAATATTTTCTATATACTTCAATCTCTACCGCTCTTCACATATATATATATATATAGAGTCGCAGACTATTATCACCGCTTTAGTGGAAAGAAGGCTTTCATTCGAGACATATGTATGCAGTGATGGGCATAGACCCCAACCGTTGACCAGATTATAGATTTGATACTCTAGATCAAACCTGGCAGCTCGGCCTGGTACCACGGAGCCTAGAATTCCATAGCTCCTGTAGCTATCTAGATTACTAGATGACTCCCCATGGGCGTTTAGAAGCGGTTTGGATGAAGTTTAGAGTAATAAAATTTGGATGGCAACGCTCCAGATTCAGAATCTGAATGGGGGACGTTCAAATTTCCAAATCTTTAAAATTTGAAAGGGCGAGATACGATTGGTTAAGAAAGGTTCCGGGTGGGTCCTGATGTTACGCACTAAACCAAAGCAGTACTTAAAAATCTGGAAAATATTGTTCGCATTCGCATCCAGATTCACCTAAACGCCTTCCAAATTTTCACGGGAAGTCGCCCAATAAAAAGCAATCTGAGGGGAGCAATATTATTGGTTGAGAGAACACCAAAACCGCAGGTTACTACGGGAAGGAGATTAAAAATCTAGCTCCTAAATCACTTCTAAATTCCCACGGGAAGTCATCCAGTGACTATTTGTCATGAAATGCAATAAAAGTTGATCAAGCTGGTACTTGTAAGAGCCTGCGGCGGCTTCCGCCCTGCTGCTCTACTGTAAGCCGATATATCGATAAGTGGTAAAGTATACTCAGGGGTTCAGTAAAAGGTCGTGAAAAATCGCGCTTATCTTCACGGCCTTTTACTTAACGCCTTAGTATAACGTAGAGAGAACACATAACTCGGTAGGTAATAATATCAACAGCCCTCAATGTCCTAGACACTTCACGAACCGGCACTTTCCACATTGTCAGGTCCTAGGTGATCGAAACCGCCGAATGGAGTCACCGGCGAGGAAGAACCTACCTAATGCACTTCAGCGAATCTTTGTTACCGAATAATGCGGTCATTTCTTATCTGTCGATACTCGGGGCGGGAAACGTTTCCACCTGCAGCCCCCACGATTGGCGGGGAATACCAAGCTTTCCGTGCAGCCCTATAGTTATATCGCTCTGGTCAGGGGTGGCTGGGTCCTCACAGAAACACCAAAAGTACATGTACTATAGGCTACTCCATGTACTTAGGTACATATTCTTGATTTCGAACAGTTGAAGCCGGTTTAAATCCGGAATGGACAGGACCAGGCGTCCCTGGTCCATCAAACAGGTTTGGAGTTTCAAACCGCGGATCAGGTTTCTAGAGATATAACATAGCAAGGGGGAGTTTGATATAGCTACATATATCGCAGGGAAGTATATAAAGCTTGAATCACCTGTGTAACCACCTCTCAAACATTTACTGACCGTTAAAAGGGCGAAACACTATCCACGAAATCGCCTAAATACCCCAAAAAATACATGGAACGATCATCTTGGATAGTATCTAGCTCCATATCAACAGCGTTATGTGATATACTCCACTGTACCTGGCTTGTGCAAACACTACAAGTTAGTCTACAGCCATCCCAGCTACAACAAGATTCATTTCAAACCCAATCTAGCTACAAGGAAGTCCTCTACTCTAGGGGAGAAAGCAACAATCGGTCCAATGGATCATGTGGTGACAACATGATCGCAGACCCATCGATACTACCGTCACAAAATCCCGGCCGGGCGCTCGAGCCATATTTCCTACATGTCAGACCGTGCATGGGAGTTCGTGCCTACACTACCAAGTTTATGTACCTCTATGTACTCTACTCTACCTGCTCTAGAGTAAAGTACTCTATGCACGTATGTGACAAGTACATACGAGTAAAGCAGCGTAGTAGTAGTCTCGGCTCCAGGTTCTGCACGCTGTAGCGTCCTTTCTCCCGACCCTAGAGTAACAACCCCATACACCCGGCGGCGGCAAAGAAGACCGGGGAATGGCCAAAGGGATCAACATACGGACATGAAACGGCCCGAAAACCGGCCACTCCGGGATCTACATGTGAACTACAAATGACGCGTTACCGGGTGCGACTTAGTAGTCCCTGAAGCAGCCTGTAGAGGAGTAAAGTAGATATCAGGTCATGGCCATGCCGAGGATAACAGTCCAACAGCGGGGAAACCGTGCAGCAGAGTGGGGCAAAGGGGGCTGGTGGGGGTACACAGGACGAGTGATATTCCATGATTACAATCGGAGGAGAGCCACACACACCGATCCACTACAAAGAATCACTCGTCCGCCGCGCATTTCGATGATGACGAAATCAGGTTCTTGGGGAAGAATAGACTGGTAGATTATGTAGCGCCCCGCACCTTCTTTTTCCGGGAAAGGTCCTTCTTTTCGTTACTGGCATCGGACGAAAGATCCGTTACGTGTTGGTCGTTGAAACGCTCTCATTGGCGGATAGGCATTTCGACCACATAAACGGTAGGAAACCCTTGTCCAGTGTTCAAAATCACCAAGCAACGATTATTATTATAATTATAATCGTGGGTTTTTTATTTGCACTACCGCTAGATTGAGAACACACGGACGGGAGGAAACGCTTTCGTTAAATTCGATTAAATGGCAAATAACGGTGGGTTCGTGTGCCTGACTGACTGGCGCTGTTAATTAAGCGACAGCGATGGTCCCGCGCGCACGTGGGGAGGCTAGAGAAAGGTCTCATCTTACCAACTGTAGATCCGTCCAGGGCGGCCATCCGCTAAGGCCGCTGAACTGATTGGCCGATGATGTAATTGTGCATGCGAATAATCAAACAGCACCGGGTGTTTTCGTAGCAGAGGGTTGTTGGAAAGGTCAAAGTTACAAATGAGCCCGTCAAATAATTGCCTCCAGCCTCGTTAAATTCCAAAGCCCATGCAAAACCTGCAAAAGGAAATCTTTGATATCGGATTATACAAGCGTAAACAGGGTATCCGCGGTAATATACATAGGAGAAATTACACTGCAAAGACTAGCAAATGAATCCCCGTCCTCTCCACCCTTCCAAACCACCTCCCGCTATCAACATTCAGCGCCAATTGCCCAATCCATGACCATTTTCCGCCCAAGTATCTTCGCCAGACCGTCATTAACCCCCCCAAATACATAGGAAAATAAAAAAAAATTATAACTCCCCCACCAACTAACCAATTAATATCCCTCCAAGCCCCGATTCGGGGCGACAGGAAAATAAACCTCCCTCGATTGAGAACGAGGTGTCTCGTGTGTGCGTTAAAAATAAAAAACAATAAAACTCCTCATGGTATGCCCAAACAACCCAAACAAATCAACCGAGAAGGACAGTAAAAACCAGGACCAGCAAATACGATAATTTTTCTCTCCAAACCAATTAAAAATGCCAAACATAAAACAACAAAAAACACCATCCCCTATGAAAAATATAAACAAGAATGTTTCAAAGACTGCCTCGTCTAATAGGCACAAGGTTCAAAGCTGAGAACCGAGTGGGGCATATAGACGTTTTTGAACCAGCTTTGAATGATGCAATTCCAAATTCCTTGCGAGGAGGAATTGCATTCTCTGAGTCTCACTCTCCCACTTCTCCTCAAGCAGGGTGAGGTTTTGCTCCGCCCCGACGTCCGATGAATCATCGGCAAATGATACCTTCTTCTTTTCCGATTTGCTCATCCTTCTCAAGCCCAAGCTGCTCTTCATTTTGAGCTCCTTCTTTGATTTTTCGGCATCAGTTGGCTGGAAAAGCTTGTCCTTGAGGCACTTGACATGTTCAGCCCTATCGCGCTCCATTCGGGGGAAGTAAAGTAAAGTTTTGTTCTTCTCCAATGCATTGACAATAGCGCTAAAGCCTTGGAGGTGAATCTCGTTCATTTCGCAGTAAAGTTCCCGAAGGGTTGTATTTTTGGTCAACATTGAAGCCAACTCCATCGCCCCAGGAGTTCCTAATGATTGTACTTCATTTGGGTATTAACATCGTAATCCGATTCTTGGTGGAGGTAGTAGGGAGCTTACATTCAATCCTTAGAATCTCCAAGGTTTTATTCTCTGCCAAACGCCCAAGTGGTTTATTCAAGCCTGCCCCCAATCTAGTCCATAATTAGCGGTTTGTGGGTGGTATGTGGATTATTAAATAAATACCTGGCGCTCTCAAGAACACCCTGCTCCCCTGAAAGTGCTAATTCTTTTAATGATGTGTTCTTGGCAAACATCTCTCCCATGGCGTTACAGGTTTCCTGGCCTGCCTCGTAGGGTAAAGAAACTTTGGATAGATCTAGAAATGAAATCGTTTTATTGACCATCAATGCATCCATCAATTCCCTAAACATATCTTCCTTGGGATAATCAACCATCCTCATTGTTAAATGGGTGGGTGTAATGCCATTTCTGATACATTCAAGAAGCTTGTCATGTTGTATAGCAACTTGATTTTGCCCAATATAAAGATGAAGGTTTCTAGGTTTTCCAGGAGATCGAGACATAGAATGCATGAATATAGCAATATCTTTGGATGTTAGGCCGCATTGAGTGAGCGTCAGATGATGAAGGGAATCTGATTGTGGGCTGGCCAGGTAGGCCGAAACAGCATCTATTGTCTCATTGTTGAGTTTTGTTTCACTGCTATAAAGTTAGTAATAGACTCTATCTAACCACACGAAAGCAGCGAATACATGCCTTAAATCCAAATCTTCCAATCTCCATCTCAATAATGTCTCCGCTGTCAGGAGAGCGTCGTCGCCAGCGGTCCTTAAAAGCCTTGATAAATTCAATCTGCGCAAGAAAGGAAAATGGGACATAATGTTATTGAAGCTCGGGGCATGAATCCGCCCAGGATTTCCGCTCAAGTCCAAGGATTCCAGGGTGTTCTCATGTGTGATTAATGAGTTCATAAACAGCGTCAGAAATCTCTCAGTCAAACCGCATCGTGCGAGCTCAAATCCACGAAAATGTGCAAGTTTAGAGGCAGCTGCATCCACTAGCCAGTCAAGATCTGATTCAACCAACTCAATACCCGTGAGATCAAACCAGTCAACATTTGTCAAACCCCTCCTGCACAATGGCATGATGGCCTCCAAGATACCACACCCGTTCTGGGTTACCGAACTCCCGACACCCTCTCCAACACGCGGTTTCCTTTTCATACACTCGTAAAAGTCTAGTCGTCTTAACTTTCCACTGTAAAGCGCTAAGGCTCTGAGCTCATGTATCAACAGCGAACTCCTCTTCCCACCCGTTGCCTTCAAATTCAATGGCTGATTTGAACGATCTGTTAATGGCTCATACTCGGATCCATAATTCTCATGTACTTTATGCAAAGTCTCGAGGTTAATTCCCCTGAAAGAGATTGAGCAAAACGACTCATTCCACCGCAAAGATCTCATGACAGCCAACAATTCCAGATCCGTGTATTGTCGTCTCCGAGAGAATGCTGGTGGGTAAAGTACGAACTGCGGCGCATCTTCTACTTCCATGTGGACGCCGTAAACAATGTTCGACGCATCGAGATCGTATGCAGTACCTAAACATCACTGTCAGCAAGGTTTTGCATTAAGGTTTAGAACGATAAATGCTTACAATAAGCAGATAATGTCCGGTCAAATCCATTAAAATCGTCACCGGGGGTGCAGGGAATATCTGGCAGGGCTGCATCATTTAGGTATTCTGGAAGACCTATAAAGGGCGTGATGAGATAATTCGGCCTTAGATATTCCGAGGCCTGACGGATTGCCTGAATAATGTCAGATGCGTCTACCGAAGCTAAGTGCAATTTTTGAGCTGCTCTACACGGAGATCTGAGGCTTTTTATAAGCATAAGCCTCAAAGACGGATTTATAACACCTTTACCTGAACGAAAGAGTAAATGAATCATCCGTATCTGATATGGTAAGGCCAGATAAATTAAGGGTTGCGTAGGAACTGGATGTGGCAGCAGACAAAGAAGTGGTACTTCTGTTGGGGGAAGTCTTGGGTATTGGTACTAGATGGATTTTGTGGATCCCAATTACAAGGTAACATATCGTCGAATACATTTTCTGAAGGTCTTCGGAAGATCCAGCTTTATGGCCGTTCATTTTAGCAGCCCGCTGGACAACTCGGAATATCTGAAAGTGGGAGGGTGAGTAGTCCTTCTCTGCCTCCAAACGACGGGCAATATGTTCTACTGTAGAATTTGAGAATGGAGGGGGCGATTTGGCGGTTCTCGCAAGATGTGTCACCTGTCTCAATATTTCCAACCATCCTTGAGCTTCCTGGGGCGTTGACACTTGTAGTACCGTGGAGGAGGGTGTTCCGTTCGCATCGTCTAGGTGATCTACTTGAACTGTGCATGCTAAATCCGCATCTCCGCCATATCTGTACACCGCAACTATCTGAATGGCTGAGGTGACTAATGAATGTTCGTTGCTCAATTCCCCCACCGAACCTATCGAGGGAGCTCTGCCTGTTGTTGGAGACCTTGTCGGGATCCCAATGGCTTCACTCGCTTTGTGCTCCGATTTGTACCTCAACAATTCCTCATTTGTCAAAACCATGAACTCCTTCTTTCTCCTCAACAAGCCGCCCGTAGAAATAACCTCCCCCGAGTATACCACGAATTTATTGCTAGGACTGATCGGAACGTTATCTGATTGCGAGGAATCGATCGAGGAACTGCCGGAGGATTCGAAATGCATCCCAATCACAGGGCTGCCAGGATCCCGATCCCGGGGTCTCAAGGATCCAAACATCGATTTCGGCCGCTGTGCAGGGCTCTTTGTAAGAACTCGGGGACGGGCATGGGTGCCAACGTTGCTCGATACAACCGTGGTGTATTCCTGATAATCACCAGCACCATTACTGAAGAATGCGGATTTCGGCCTCTGCTTTATGACATGATCTCTCGAGGACCATGTTGAAGCTGGTTCGATTTCGGGCAACATGGTCGGTCGGGTAAAGAAGCCAAAGCTCTTTCGTCTAGCTGAGAGTGCACCATCGTGAGACGCGGACATTCTTTGGCCTGATCACGAACGGTGAGACACAAGCACGGTTGAAGCGCGAATTACTGAGACAAACAACAATGACGAAAATAACAGCTTGGGAGAACGCGAGACGCACAAGCAATGCGTCTCTGGCAAACAGAAACGGGTATTCAAAAATGGGTACTATGAGCAACAATGACAACAAAAAGCAAAGGTATTGAATATTGGCCGTTGAATGGAAAGAGTAGCAACTACGAGAGAAATTAATCGAAAAATGTGCTGCAATCCAACGACGGGGGAGAGGGGCACGATTTGGGTCAAGAGTTAGTAACAGGGGAAGTGAATTTTAGAGGCCCCATAGAATGTGGATTGTCAGGGTGGTGGTGATGAGGAGAGCGGAAGGATTTGTGGAGAGAGAAGGGGAAGGAAGGGGTAGAAGAGTGTATGAGAGAGACCACCCGGAGTATTTAGGAAGGATGAGCACTCGATAGGAGAGGAGGGGGAGGGGGGTAGAGAGGACTGGGGGAGGGGAGAAGAAAGGTGGACGAAGCAAAAAAAAAAAAAATCGAAAGGAAAGACAAATAGATAGGATAGCCTGAATTATGGGCAAGTAAAGTTAGATACAAGAGACAGCCTACCAGACACACGGACAGAAACCAGCCAGCCAGGAGTCCAGGCACCACCACACACCACCAGAATAATTGCAGAGACATCAGACAAGACAAACTGGCAGATGCCTGCCGAGCTCTGTAGTTCTCGCTTCAATGCTGGGCAGGATTACTTGCTTACCAGTAAGTACTAATGTCACAGACCAGAAAAGACAAGCCCCCAATTGCACCTGCACCTAAGAGACAGACATATGCAACTGTCTGTCTATGTATTCTAGTCAAGCCCTTGCAAGACCAGACGAGACAGGAACGAACGAGAGGTTGAACTCGAACCAAAACCCTCAACACAGCCATCCAAAGAAACCACTTTAACTGACAGCCACACGGCGTCACCCAAGGCTAAGCACCAAAAAAAAGCAGTATGATCCACCACCCGCTTGCGTCAGTGGTCCGGATTCAGTTGTCCTGGGCCTATCGTAATACCCCGCTGCTTTACGATCCCGGCGTACGGGCTCCTCTCCTTGACCCTAGCAAGTGCAGCCTTTCAAATCGTTCCTATCTGGTCGTGCCGCTCCAAGATGGATGTTTCTGCAGCCGCAACAGCTGCTGCGTCGTTCCTTGTCCGATCGGAATGCTGCATGCTGCATGCACAGTCCTCCAATAAACGGTGAAGCCTGAAGCCCCGAAGCAAAAAAATCTACTGGAGCAGCATGTCTCTTAGGCCTAGAAAGAATGCCCAGAGTTCTCTAGTGGGCACTTTTGTACCACACACTACCAGCTAGGATCCCTGCACTTACATCTGGTAAAAATAGACGGTTCGGTCCGAACTCGTCATCATAGCATGCATGGTTGGTTACTCCTACATCGTGGGAAGGAGAAGGGGAAGAAAAAGGATTTCGGAGGAAAATTATTCAAAAGAAGGAATACGAACCTTCCTTGCCGGTAAAGGCCGAACTGATGTATCTTTTTCGACACACCCTAAGCATGGGAAAGGAGGGAACGGTTCGATTTTCTACTCTACCATTCGAATCTCACTCCCCTGATGTTCGACACTCTGCCGACACCTGCACGGAATTTTTTGTTGAGACATGTCCGAGATTTTGCAACATCAAAACAATGATGTATGTAGTGGCCAAGTCACATCATAGACGAAATTACCAAATTTCAGCCTCCTAGGAGTTACGGAACAAAGATCATTTCCTAAATTCAATTGTTGTTGGAGCTACTGCGAGTACTTCTGGCGTTCTCCTCCGCTCATTTGCCACAGCTGGGTACATGGTCTGTAGTTACTACTGACACTGCAATTTTGCCAGGATGGTAAGAGACACACCATTGTTTGGTGATTTTTCCAGGTTACCCTCTCTTCACCCTGTATGCAGATCTACTTATTCGAGATGTTTGGCGCGCTAAAGGAAAAAGAGATACGTCCCCCCTTTTGTGCCGAGTCATTCATAATCGATCACTCGACCACTTAGCAACCCGCACTTATACACTAAAATTCGGTACTCTACTTGATTTCTTGACCTCTCCCCCGCCCAATCTATGTTTAATCTAAGTAGCCGTGTATTAAATCCTCCCTACTCTCTGTGTCTTTACTAGTAGGATGAGATATGTACTTCATAATTACACCGCAGAAGTACTTAAGTCCATGTACTTACATATATGTACCTACCCCTACGGAATTCGGAACGCCGGGAAAAGTCTAAAATATTATGTGGGGTTTAACCCGGACGCGACCCAGCAGCACGGGTTTGTCAAACCAAACAGTACGTCTCGGCGCGCAATTCCTACATGGAGATAGTCGAGCATACTGGCTCGGTTGCACACAGGCAGAAGTCGTTTATTTGCGGGGGTTGGAGGCATGCTGTCTTATAACTACGCACCACAGGACTCGATGTTGCGCCCGGGGTAGCAAAGCCATATTCTCACCAGGGTACGGTTCTTATCATGCTCTGCTCTGTACGCACACACGGACTAGCTGCGGTACTGGGAAGGTAGGTATATAGGCAAAGGTGTCTTTTCAGAATGGCGGCAGGTATAGTATGCCATGGTGCATGGTGTGTTGCGAAGGCGTGTTTCCTAACGACTTCGTATTCTGGCCCCATTGTGTTGTCTGGTTGTTTCTTTTTTTTCTTTTCTTGTCACAATCAATTAATCAGTCCGAGTCTGATAATCTCTACACTTTGTTTACTGATTCATATGATTTGAAAACATCCCCTATTCTTTGGCTCCATCTCGCCGATCATGATCTGCACTGTTCTGTTCATCCTACGAGCTGAATAACTTACATGTACACACTCAGCGCAGGTTCTGGCTGAGGCAGCTGACTGACTGACTGACTGACTGACTAGCTTCCAGTTACACATAGGTCCATCTGGGGTGATTCTATATATACCACCCATATACAATCTGTCAGCATGCTAGCCAATTATATTGCGGCAGCATGTTTCTCGCTTTTCAGTTTCAAGTACATACGGGTAGGTACTGACCAATACTCCCTCTCCTCCTCGAGTTCTTGAGATGGGGTAAAGATATCTATCCGTCACAGGGTTTCGCGCGTGTGGTGTGCATGGCGCGTGATCTGACCCGCCTGCCTAGCTGGCGAGTTCTTTCATCTACTGTGTTACATGTAAGTATTCTAATCTCTAGTACTTATATGGCTGAATGATAACTGATGGAAAAAAAATAGAATAGACTAGGTAGGTACATGACTTGTGCATGTTCAACCTCCCTATTTCCAGACACCCTGGCAGTATCTCCTTTTGTAAAAAAGAATAAACAATACCGCCCCAAGTACGCGGCACGGGATTCCTTTCTGTGGGAGCTACATAAAATTTCTTGCGCCACTAGATTCCCGAGACTAGTCGACACACTTGATCTGGTGTAATAATCTGCGCCCAGGATCCAAGCAGAATTTCATACTCAATAATTAAGGCGGACCCGAGAATTTCTCCGAAAAACAAAAAGAATCCAATCGCCGTACTACAACCTAATTTAATCGTGCCCCGGAGATAGGTGGAAAAACGGTGCGCAGATGGGATCATCACGTCCATCTTCCCACGCGGGAATTTATCCCCCAGGAGGGTCGCATTGAAACGGTGATTTGCCATTTTCTTTAATGCATGACGACATTCGGATCCAGCCCAACTCCACACCGCCACAACTGGGGACCGAGACGGTGAGTTTTATATTACCCTTTTCTGCAGTGTTTAAACCACCTTCTGGCCGTCCTGCCATTTGAATAATTCGGAGGAAGGGTGGGGGGGGGGGGTCATCATGTGTGCCTCGCTGTGAGAGGCTGTTTAGGAGCCGAGGTAGGGAGTAGACGGGTTTGTGCATAAATCACATCGATCGACAGATGTCACCACTAATGTATGCAGCTGGCTTGAGCCCCCCCCAAGCGAGCCTTTCCCCTTCTCCTGGGTGGGTGGTGGGACGAGTGATATTGTATGACGTTGTACTGCACGACTGGGAGCCTGAGATGTCGGGAATGTGTCTTCCAACCAGAGAAGGGGAGAAAAAAGGGGGGAGGGAGGGAAGAAAGACAAGGAAGAGAAGAAGGAAGGGAGTAAGAATAATTAATTATTGATTGCAGCGAAAATGGGACCGACCTGTGTAGGGCCAAGACCGGCGACGGCTCGGATGTATTTGTAAGTGGTATTTTCTTTATATTGCTCCAGTGTTGGGTTTCGATTTTCTGGTGATGGTGGGATAGTATATGGTGGGCCTCCAACGTGCAATCCCGATGGAGAAGACCGCGAGATCTGGTTATATTGTTACGTGCGTGTAATTTATGCAGGTATCCATTGCCATACCAACCCTCACGAGTAGAGTAGGAATCCGGCTCAGTCGTCGAGTACTTTGTCCGGACCCAGACTTCCCGGATCTACAGAGCTTATCCTTTGCTGGCTGATGATTGGCGAACAGAGGCTCCACTCAACCTTCAACCGTAACAAAGCCTGGCTGGAGCGAGCTGAAGCACAGAATCGGATCTCCCGACCATCATTAAGCGGCCGATTCGTTGTGACGATTAGGGCAGATCTTACTCTGGCACGTCTGGGATTAGTTATTGTTTATTTTGCTTCGTTTCGTTTCTTGCACTTGCACTTGCACTTGCCTTGTCCGGGCTTGCTTGCACCTCGGGGGAGGTGGTGGGGTAGTGCAGATTGCCTTGCTGGTGGATTAAACTTTTGGTCTAGATCGAATCCTGCTTTCTTGGGTGGATAATAGCTCAATTTTCACATCGTGGAGCATCGCTTGGTGGTAGTGCTCAACAGAATTCTCCTCGGACTCGGGCTCGGCCTGCCTTCGGCGTCCTGCGCTCTGGGCCATCCCGCCAATCAAATCATGTTTGGATGTACTATGGTTCCATCATCCCAGACCATCTGCGTCGAAATCGCTCAAATGTTCCAGCCAGCGGTGTAACTGATAACGTCCGTCCTGTCAGACCGCGTACAGGGCGGTGGAAGGTATGTAGTATGACTTTGTGTGCTCTGCGGGGAGCTAGTCAGTTGCCACCGTTATGGCTGCTGTATATGTTTTCTGGATGCATCTTTGACTGCGGACATGCGGCCATTACAAATGTTCTGTTCGTACTCGCACATATAGCTAGGCGTAGTGGATGGCTGGCTGGAGTCTCGTATTCATCCCTTAACAGCTCACTGTAGGCTAGGCTGGCTGTAACGGTAGAATGGGACTAATCGTGGTTGGCGGGTTATGAACGCCAGAAATTGGACGAATACGAAAAGAATAGATAGATACCCCGGCTCAACCAGCAGGTATACTAGCACGTAGCCAGCTGAAACATCCCAGCAATACATGTAGGTATTAGGTCGGTGAGCAGTTCGCTGCTCGTAGGGAATAGTGCGAGACTACATGTGCACATCAGGCAGTATAGTAGACACCACTGGCCACATATATTATCCATAGCGGTCAATGGGATGTGTACAATATATATGGAGGGTGGTCTTAGTAACGGTGTTCACAGTCTAGCCCAACGAGACGTGTCACTTAGACATGTATAAGTAAACAGGCTTGCATCCTCCTTCGTAATAGCATCATCCATCCTATATTTGAATCATCCTACAGCTGCAGGATGGGATGGGACGATATACGCAGTTTTCCCTGTCGATATCATCTACATTATAATTATAGGCTTCTACATACACACAATACATCTGCTAATGCACTGGCCTAATGATCCCAGCCCACTGCCCGCTGGCTCATGATCAGCAGGGCTCAGCACTAGCAGACCAGATTACCGAGACCCTTAAAGTTGCCCCGCCAAGAAGTATGTATGTACATCCATCCATCTATCCATCCGTCCCTTTTAAGCTTCGCAGCCGCAGGTCGCCAAGACACGAGTGATCGCACATGATGCTCACTCATGATCACCCCGGCCCTCTTACTTTCCGATCAACAATTAAGAGCAATAATATTGACGGAGTCAAAGCGTCATCTATCACCCGTAACACAGCAAATAGAGCTTCTAGAAACCCGACTGCTACTGGCCCACTGGTCTATGTTGGGGAGGGGATCGGCAATAACAAACCGCACGAGGGTCATGATATTCGGTTGTAATATTACCTATTCAGCAAGAAAATCAGGGTTCGCGGCCAATAAGCCGTTATGAGTACATGTTATGATGTGATGGCGACCCGGGATCGTCGTGCTACCTCTACTCTGGCTCTACTGCAGGACCATATGTTATGCAGACCCCGACTCCGAGTACCTAAGAGGTGTGGCAATCTCACCCGTGCTCTGTTTTGCTCTACAAGTCAATCAGTAATGTTTCAAACCATCCGCTGGTCCTTTGGCCACCTGTGCTCCACTGGTTGTGTGTGGGGTGGGAAATAAAGGGACGAAGAAAAAAGCTGTGATCACAAACTGGCTTTCCCGATCCCATGTGTTCAGTCTAGAGTAATAACGATACAGTCCAGTTCAATTCAGAAACAAAAAGATGGCGCCCAGAAACGACGTTGGGACTCATTTTGGGTAATTTGATTCGCCGCCTCCCTGAATTCGTCATTGGGGCCCGCTTTTATTCTGCATTTGCATGTGGTACTGTGCCTTTTTGAATTAGAATGCGGGAGACTGAGACAGACGGGTGCATTAGCATGATGGAGGCAGGTTAGGGTTGATGGTTGATGTCACTCGTGACGTGGAGAATGTCTTAGACTGGCCATGGCAGGGGTGAGACAGTGGCGCTTTGATGGTGTTGGGCTCGATCTTGGCCTCGACGCTGCTCTAATCTACGCTGCTGATCTGATCTGGTCTACATTATGTACTCTGAGGTCCTGGTAGAGATGTACTCTAAGGTACATACTCTACATAGGTAGATGTGGATGTGGATGGATGTACTCTGATCTGCGGGGTGTGGGGTATAGATGCATATTCTATGGGGGCGGCTGGGGGGATGATGACTATGGGTAATGATGCATCTGCTGGCAATGATCGGTTGGAAGAAGAAGAAGAAGCAAAGCTAGGGCAAGGGCATCATCACCTTGAACCAATTGGGGCTGACATCGAGTCTATTCACAGCCCATCACAGCCCATCACAGCCCATCACTCGCCCCTACCTATTTTCTCCACCTCACCAGCACCTCATCAGTCCTAAACCTCTGCGTACACGTGCTGCCCTCCAGCGGCGTCCTCTCGCCCTCCCCGTACGCCAGCAGCCCCGCATGCGCAATCATGATCCCATTATCGATGCAGAAGCGCTCATCCGTCGCAAACACGCTCCCCCCGCGCTGCGCCGCCATCAGCCCCATCATCTCCTGTAGCCGCTCGTTACACCCCACCCCGCCTACGACGAGCACCTGGCTGCTCCCTACGTGCGCCATCGCCCGCTCCGTGATCTCGACGAGCATCGCGAAGACGGTTTCTTGCAGCGAGAAGCAGAGGTCTTCTTTTGTGACGGGTTCGCCGGAGGGCGTGAGGAGGGGTTTGGGGTGCGAGGTGAGGAGCTGTGTTGCGAGGGAGTCGACGACCGCGAGGATCCCGCTGAAGGAGCAGTCCATGCCTTTGACGGTGTAGGGGAGGTCTAGCAGGTGCTGGCCGCGTTTGGCGAGTTGCTCGATGTTATAGCCTGGCGCGGGGTCGTTGGGGATGTGCAGGGTGCGCGCGAAGCGGTCGAGGCAGTTGCCGACGGCGATGTCGAGCGCTTCGCCGAAGATGCGGTAGCTGGTGGGGTGTTAGAATACGGGTGAGAGGGAGAGTGGGGGAGGGAGAAGAGGAGGGAGGAGGGAGAAGAGGAGGGAGGAGGGAGAGACCGTTGCTCGGCGTAGGCAATCACCTGCGTGTTGCCGCCGGAGACGTAGAGCACGACCGGGTTGTCGGCGCCCGTGATCTCGCGGCCCATCTCGATATCTGCGCGGCGGTTAAGCAGCCATCACTCACTCAGCAGCGGGCAGGAAAAAGGCAGATAGAGCAGAACGTACGGCCAACACAATGATTCACGCCCACCAGTGGCTTCCCCCACAGCAGACTCAGCGTCCTCGCCGCAATCGCCACGCTCTGCAGCGGTGCGCCCATTCCCGGCCCTACCCAACTCACCATCTACTCAGCACACCTCACCACACCGCAATATTAGCTCCTCCGAGATCGAGGTAGAGTACCTTTTGTATAGCAGATGCAGTCAATATCTTGCACCCTCGTGCCACTCTCCTTCAGCGCGCGCTTGATGAGCGGGACCACCCAAGAGCGGTGGTGCTTGGCCGTGTCCTTGGGCAGGAACCCCTCGCCCGGGGGAGAGACGAAGGTGTGCCGAATGTTTGAGAGGATCTCGGCGGGTTGCCCGGGGGTGTGCTTGATGAGGCCGACGCCGAGCTTGTTGGCGGAGCCTTCGAGGCCGAGGGCGATCATTGCGGGCGTTGTGTGTGTTGGTTATGGGGGGGGGGTGGTGAATTGAATGGATTGTTGCGGGTTTCAAAAGCTGTGTCGGGGGGGGGGGGGTGCTGTTTGTTTTGCTGTTTTGCTGTTTCGCTGTTGTAGCTGCTGCATCTGCTGCATGACCGGCGGGGTTGCGTGCATGATGGCGGGGCCCGGACGTGTTACCCGGCCGACGCAAAGACATGCAAGAAAATCATTACTACCGCAAAAAAAAGGAGAGGGCCGTGCAGAAAAAAAACAGCCCCACCGCACAGTACTACACCAAACACCCAAAAACACAACAGAAACATCATCACTCCACAACTTTCACAAATACCCCCCCAATTCCTACAACAATTACAGTTATAATCTCACAGTTCGATCCAGACAAATGCTCAAGAATGCGCTCCGCCGCACCCCCGGCACCGGCACATCCTTCATCTGCCTCTTCTGCAAGCCCAGCAACAGCACCACCGTCCCCCTCCGTCTCTCATCGCTAGGGGCAGCACCACCCCCGCCGCCCTCCGTACCCTCACCACCACCCCGCAATGCCTTAAAAATAGCACCGGTAAGCGCAAGTCCAAAGTCAAGGCGTCCAAGGCCAAGGCTGCTGCTGCCGTCGCCGCCGCCGGAGCCACGCCTGCCACCGAAGAGAGCGCCCTCGACGAGATGCGCAAGGGCATTGACGCCATCGTCGCAAAGCAGCTGGCCGCGGACCAGACCGCGGCGGCAAAGAAGAAGATGAAGGCGAAGGCGAAGAAGGGGGACGGCAGGAAGAGCGTTGTCGGCGAGGATGGCAAGAGGAGGCCTTTAGCGAGGATGGTGGCGGCGGGCGCGAGGAAGAAGGAGGGCATGACGCTGGCGGAGGCAATGGCGAAGAGTGGAGCAAGGAGGAGGAGCGTGGGCGAGGAGGTGGAGGTGGAGGTGGAGGAGGTGGCGCCGCCGAGGCCGAGGGGGTTGGAGGTCGTTGATCCAGATATGGCTTTGTTGGAGCGTGAGTGATTCTGTATCTTTCTGTGTGTGTGTGGGGGGGGGGGGGATGAGTGGAAATGATACTGATATTGACCCCCCCGAACAGCAATCAAAATGCAGGGCCACACAAACCCGCCCAAGATTCACCACGACCTCGACCGCGTCCTTTTCAACCCGGGCGTGCACTACCTGCAGGATCCTCGCTCGCACGTCTACAACTTCGAGCCTTACCTGCGCGACATCATGCCCGTGCACGAGTTCGACTTTGAGGCCGTCGACTCGTACATCACCTCATCCAAGGACACCAAGCTCGAGAGCCTCGCAAAGTCGCTAGGCAAGAAGTACTCGGGCTCGACCTCGTCCATGACCGCGATCCTCTCGCACTTCCACTACCTGCTTTCTCACTGGCGCGGTATCAACGCCGAGTCGCTCTCCAAGGCCTTCCCCGTCGAGTACCGCTCCTTCACGCAGCTCTCGCGCGCCCCCGTCGCAACCTTCCTGCGCTACAAGGGCGACGGCACATACGCCATCGACGCCGACAAGGAGTTCGACACGGACAGCATCCTCTCGCTCCTCGGCCGCTCGCTCGAGAAGATGCTCACCCTGCCCCCCGCAGACTACGAGTCGCTGCGCAAGGCCAACGCCGCCGAGCGCACAGAGGGCTTCACCCAACACCCGGACACGTTCCACTACAGCACCCTCGGTGACTTCCTGATGCGCTCCCAGCTCGACGCGTATGACCCGCGGCTGCCGGGCACGGGTATGTTCGATCTGAAGACGCGCGCCGTGGTGAGCGTGCGCATGGATGTGGCGAATTTCCACTTGGGATCAGGGTACCAGATCAAGACGCTGAAGGGCCAGTGGGAGAGCTTTGAGAGGGAGTATTTCGACATGATTCGCGCGGCGTTCTTGAAGTACTCGCTGCAGGTGCGCATGGGGCGCATGGACGGCATCTTTGTGGCATTCCATAATACGGAGCGCATCTTTGGGTTCCAGTATGTCGGGCTCGATGAGATGGATGGGACCATTCATGGCGGGTACAATAGCGGCGTGGGCGATAAGGAGTTTAAGGCCAGTTTGGTACTGCTGAACAAGATTCTTGATCGGGCGACGGAGAAGTTTCCTGAGCAGGTAAGTCAGAAAAAAAAAGTATAATCATGGTTTATCACTCGTAGCTAATAAGTGTGGGATTCTAGTCATTGCGCCTCCATTTCGAGACCCGAGAGACACAGACACCACAGATGTACATCATCGCCGAGCCCGTGTCCGAGAAGCAAATTGAGAAGATCCAGAACAGGAATGCGCGCGACATGAGCGAGTTCCTCAAGAGCCTTGAGGAGAAGCGCGACAGCGTCATGAAGAAGGCTGAGTCTAAGCGGATTGCAGAAAAGTTTGGCACTATTGAGGGAGAGGAGGCTGCTGCTGCCGAGGAGGAGGCGGAGAGGGTTGAAGAGGTCGTGGCAGCACAGGACGCTGAGGCAGCGGCGGTGCAGGAGGTGGAGGAAGCTGAGGCGGTCGGGGAAGCTGAGGCGGTCGGGGAAGCTGAAGCGGTGGAGGAAGCTGAAGCGGTGGAGGAAGCCGAAGCACTAGAGGAGCAGCTTGAGCAGGGGCAACAGGGGCTGGAAAGCTCGCTGGAGACGGAGTCGGTTGTGAGGACGACGGTGGAGGAGGAAACGGTGCTGGAGATGAAGGAGGAGGTTGCTGATGAGGTTGTGGAAGAGGTCTTGGAAGAGGTTTCGGAAGAGGTTACAGAGGAGATCCAAGAGGATGCCTCGGAAGAGATCTTGGAAGAGACCTCCGAGACCCCCGAAGAAACCCCAGAAGAGAGCTCAGAACTCACCTCCGAGTCCCCCGAGTCCGAGTCCACAGAAGCCTCCGAGACCACCATGGCCACTAAACCTAAATCCGTCAAGCCGTCCAAGCCGCCCATCCTCGCCATGACACTGACAACCTACAACCTCGTCAACAACCGCGCCGTGCTGCGGCCGGACCACCTCACCAAGCACGACAAGTGGACAGTCGAGTACAACATTGTAGAGGCGCAGTCCAACGACCGCGCATGGAACACGTACAACAGCATCAAGGTGCGGCGCAAGAAGGCCGTGGAGCAGAAGCTGCTGGCCGAGGACAGCGACGAGGTGAGCGGGTATGTCAAGTATCTGCGGGCGCTGTCGAAGGAGGGGCGGACGTGGGCGGCGGGGCAGGAGAAGAGGTGGGGGGGCGAGAGGGTGGTGTATAAGGCGGGTGGGCATCTGGAGTAGGAGGTTAGATGGTGTGTGGAACTCCCATCTCTCTGGGGTGGAGGTGTGTAGTTGTATTGGTATTATTATGTACATGTACAGTTTAAAAAAGCAATTTCTACTATCAATTACTGTTGTGGCTATTATGTAAATATTTTAAATGTTCTCTTCTCTTGTGTGTTCGGGTTTTGTTTTTGTTTGATTAATAGAAGTAGAGTTACTCCGGTCTAAATATTAGATAATGTTGGTGGCCGTATGTAAAGTCTTTGTGAGATACTTGGTCCGTGCTATAGGCCGTCTAAATAATCATTGGCCACCCTGCGGGCTTCTTTCACCCGGTGAATTCTATATCTACTTAGTAGAGTAGTATCTTTCTCTAGGTCTAGGGTTATATACGGCTAATAGGAGCGCGCCGTGCAGTTGGCCCTGGTCAGTTCTTTTAATTATATTTTGACTCCATTCAGTGTCAACGATAATTTAGCACAAGAGCATATGTGCTTATTACTAGAGGACTACATGTACATATACAGTCATAAGTGCAGTTTTTCTTTTATCATTGGTCAGACGTAGGGCGACTAGCCTGCTGTACTCCTTCTGGTAATTGGTACTTGGGAGATATTTAATTGACAGCACGATAATCTACACACGCCCGCGCGCCATGGTCAGGAAATACACTATATGTTGTAACGAAGGCATTATATCGCCATACATGTAGCTACCAACTAGAACCGAGAAAGCCCCCAGCGTCCTTCAATCTCACCTCCAATCCGCCCAGGCCCAGGCCCAGCCAAGATTGTATCTCTAAACAGATGTCGGCCACATTTCCACAGGCTATATAAACCCACCCACTGTCTCCTCTCTCTCTTCCTTGTTCTTTCCTTGCTATCAGACAGGGCCATGACCACCATCGATCCACCCCACTGCCTCCCACAAACGACCTGGGAGGGTAGGATTGGGATTTGGGATCTGGTGGTTATGGCCTGTTTGCCTTTTCTCCCCCTTGCCCTGTGGTTCCCCTGCCCCTTGTGGCCCCTCCTGCTGGTCCTCTCCCCCTCCTCACCCCTCCTTCTCCTGGCCCCCTCTCCCTCAAGGGATACCTTTGGCTCCTGGGGGTCCCTGTCGCCCCCTTCCCCCCTCCCCCCCCTCCCCGTAGCCTCCCCTGCTCCCGCCCCCGCCCCTACCCCCGTTTCCATCCCCATCCTCCTCCTCCGTCTCCTAAACCCCAGCCTCGTGCGCTGGTAGAGACGGAGTTGAGGTGAAGGTAGAGGGGCGGCATGGACGAGGGATGGCGTGGGTGAGGGCGGGGCTTGACTTCTTTCCCCTCCCCCCTCCCCCCTCCCGCCGGGGCGCTTCCTCCTCACGGAGGAAGCACCCACTATCAGTCCTTGGGCGCAGCCCGAGGGGCTGAGAGCGGGCCTCCATTGTTCTGCCTCCTCTCCCCTCCTTCCTGCCCCCGTAGCCGTCCCCCTCCTAGCCTCGTGCGCTGGCGGGTTGATCCTTCCCACCTGTCCGCCCGCCCTCTCCTCCCGTCTGGCCCCGCTCGTGGTGGGTTTCCTCCCGTGCCTGTCCCCCGTAATCCCCTGCCCCCCGCCCCAAAGTTTCCCGGTCCCTGCCGGAGTGCTCCCTCGCGTAGGGAGCGCATGTCTCTCTCGGTTTCTGGGCTCTGTCCGAGGGACCGAGAGATATATGTATATCCAACCTCCGCCATGAGCTTCGTGCTCATGTAGAGCTTCTCCCCCTGCCCCCGAGTGCTTCCCCCTCATGGAGGCGCAGGCTCTATTGGTTCCTGGGTTCTGTCCGAGTGACCAAGCGGGTCTGTCCCCCTTTCATCCCGTCCTTCTGCTACCCGCTCCCCCCCCCCCCCCCATTCCCCCCTTTACCCCCCCTAGCCTGTACGTAGGTAGAGCACGGAGCGTTGCGCAGAGTGTATCATGAAATATCACTCGGTCACCAAGAACCTTCCCCAATGCTCCCTTCAGATAGGGATATGCGTGGGTTTATAGATAAAGTGTAAATATAACACACGTAAGTACCTTAGATAACCCCAAGCTAAGTAATTCCTCGTGCGAAACCATTTCTCCGCCACTCTCCTGAACTAGAAAAGCCTGGGCATAGCATTGCTCGTATTGCCATTTACCCCAGATAGAACTGCCTCGTTGTATGTCTACGGGACTATAAGTAAGATATTCTTAGTACTAGGCCCTTCACAGCGCTGTTGGGGTCGCTCAAGACGGCAGGGCATCTTGATCATTTAAGGAGGCTGGAATCATGGTTGTGATGAAATATGCCTAAACCTAAGACATCTATCTACACATGGAGCTTTTTTTTTTGTTTAATTCATTGGTCTACACATGGAGCGTATATTAGAAGGAATATGCATCCTCTCTATTGCTAGAACGTAGACTTCAGCTGGATTTGATGGTAATCACAGAATATCACTCGCTTCCTAAGAACTGTATCAGATATTTTTATAGGTACGGGAAGGGTAGGGAATTGATGGACTGCATGATTCCTCTCCCTTGTTTTTCAATGTAACCAGTACTAGGCCGGATACAGGTATTTTACTGACTCTGTACTTAAAAAGCCCAATAAGGGCCGAGAAGTCGTGTTATTAGAGGACGTTCACTCTTACAGCAGGTATCCTTCTAGGGAGACTCGATTGTAGTGGTGTACACATGAGTTTTCGTCGTTTTTTCTTGTAGGATCTGGTGCAAACCGGTGGTAAACCTCAAGATGCTTGGTGAACGGAATGAGTGAATAGCCAGACGGTAAACCAGGCGCTCCGTTGGCCACCTTAGTAGAATGACCATTTGCCAAGTTAACTGTCAAACCACCCCATCACCCAGAACAGCGCCTTAACCAGCAGCACAGAACAAATGAACTCCAACAACATCAACGGCTTGACTCAGGGTTAGGTGAGAACGCAGGCCAAACCACGGGGTCTAAATTTCAAAACCGAGTGACAACCTATGAATAACTTTCCCCACTGCTTACTTTGCCCGAAGAGTTTCACTTCAAATCCTTATATTCTTGTGCGTCTGATTCACCTGCACTGCATGTCTCCCGGATGTAACCTCACACGCACACACGCAGCACAACACGAGCTGAACAAGATCGATCTTGCAGCTCGATATACACCTCGCGGGTCGAGCATGATCAGTCACTCCCGAGACAGCAGCAGGTTATAGGTTGGTAGGTGAGGTTCCGAATCTGAGGGCCCTGGGAAACGACATGTACTATACTCGTGACAGGCTTGAAGTACCCGAGTATGCAGCTGCAAGTTTTTGGTGTATTTTTGACTTCTACTCCAATGGAAATTGCAGATTAGGACGTGCATTTTCGGGTACTTGTTACCTACTCTACTGCGAGTACTGCATGTAGACTACATATATGTACATGTAGAGTAATCCCCATGGAGGAAGGTACGTACATGTAGGTACAGTCTCATGCGTTGTGGCCGCCTGAAGAACGCTAGTGGGGAGGATCAGAGGTGACTGGCCACAACCACAACAGCTAAAGCCGTCTTCGACATCCTTCTTGTCTCGCTGTCTTACATACAGTCCGGTGGTACCTGAATCGAGTCATCGATTCTCTAACTGCATCGTGTGGACAGCTGGCCTACCATGCACCTCCGGCTCTGCTTTAGTGGAAATGATAGCGATTGAGGAGCCAATTGGCAATGATGATACACTACAAACCTACTATCTGGATTTATCAGGACGATGCCCTCGGCATCATCACAAGAAGAGGAATCGTGAGCGGGATCTGTTTGTCTGTCACGGGAATGGCGCAATGCGGCTCAACACCAGGCCTTAGCCGATCACCCGAAAAGGAAAGTGGGGGACGATCGCGGGGTATGTGATTCAAAAAAAATCCGCTTTTCACGAAAACTTTCCAGGCGCTATATTTTGATTGATAGCTATATAATAATTTCCCCCAAGCAGTTGAATACTTGACTCAGTGAGAAGAGAGAGAAGTATAAAAAAAAGTAAGAAGAAAAAAGGGAAATGTATAAAAAGGAAGAAATAGTGTTAACAGAAGAGGAACCCAACAGAAAGAAGTCTTTATAGCCAGCCAGAAAAATAAAAAAAACAGAAACCCCCCAAACCATACGCTATTGTTGAAAAAGACTCAAACCAACCCAATTTTTTTTGTTTTGAAAAAAAATGCCGCTCCCTAAAGAAGAAGATGTTTACCATCCCCTCTTTGCCATCCTCTCACCTCCAGGGAGCTTCTCAACGTTGAGTCCGACCATGGCCTCTCCGAGATCAGTGGACACCTCAGCAAGGACCTTGGGGTCGTTGAAGTGGGTAACGGCCTGGACAATGGCCTTGGCCCTGACAGATGCGTTTCCGCTCTTGAAGATACCAGATCCAACGAAAACACCGTCACATCCCAACTGCATCATGAGAGCAGCGTCGGCGGGGGTCGCAACACCTCCGGCAGCGAAGTTGACAACGGGGAGACGGCCAAGACGGGCGGTCTCCTTCAAGAGATCGAAGGGAGCACCAATCTCCTTGGCCATGACGTAGAGCTCCTCGTCAGAGAGGGCACCGGCCTTGCGGATCTCGTTGGTAACGGTGCGCATGTGCTTGACGGCCTCGACGACATCACCGGTACCGGCTTCACCCTTGGTACGGACTAGAGAGAGGTTAGTATCAGTGTAACGGGAATGAGTCATAGTAGGTAGGTAACATACTCATGGCGGCACCCTCAGAGATACGGCGGAGAGCCTCTCCAAGGTTACGACATCCACAGACGAAGGGAGACTTGAAGTTGTGCTTGACGACGTGGTGAACGTTGTCGGCGGGGGTCAAGACCTCGGACTCGTCAATGTAGTCGACACCAATGGCCTCGAGGATCTAGCATGTTGATTAGTCCATGCTGCTACCGCAAGAAATGGATGAAAGCCAATGTCAATGACTCATATATCGAACATACCTGGCACTCAACAAAGTGGCCAATTCTCGCCTTGGCCATCACGGGAATGGTCACGGCCTCCATGATCTCCTTGATCATCTTGGGGTCGGACATTCTCGAGACGCCACCCTCCGCACGGATGTCAGCGGGGACACGCTCAAGCGCCATAACGGCGACAGCACCAGCCTCCTCAGCGATTCTGGCCTGGAGAACCAATTGTTAGAGATGTATGGCACAAGACAAAAGGAAAGGAACGAGAAAAAGGAAAGAAGAGAAAAGTTTTTCCCTCCGAGAAAAAAAAGTTGTGAAATCATGACATACCTGCTCAGCATTGACAACGTCCATGATGACTCCTCCCTTGAGCATTCTTGCCAAACCGGCCTTGACGAGGAATTGAGGTGAGAGCGCTGAGCGCTCGACGTTACCGTTAACTGGGAGATCGTTGGACATGATTGCTGTTATTAGGATTCGAGGTGTCGAAATGGAGTGTTTGGGAGTTTTTTTATGCTATGGAGCAATTATATGGGAGCGGGGTGGAAGGGAGGGAGAAAATGTGGGCGGTAGAACAATATATATATGTTTTTAGTAAGAGGTGATAATGGCGCAACCCGTAAATTACTCACACTCACCCGCCGCAGGAGGAGGGACGGAAAAGAAAAAAAAGTTTGACTGAATTGAATAGGTAATCTGTTTACAAGGGGCAAATTGATACGCTTTGGAGTGAAGGAAGACGAAAAGTAAAAAAGCTTAGATGGGCATCCCACGCCTCAAACATCTCTGCTACCCCACTGATTAACACCGGCCGAACACTCCCGCCGCCGCTGTCCGCTTGCCGTAGCAAACCGAGGCCCTCCGTTATGGTTTTTGGCTTCTAGAGAAACAAAACCACACATCTACGAAACAACTTCTTCGTGGGTTAGGTAAAGCGAAAAAATTGTTTACTTTTTCCCTTTCCGGTGTTGCATCGCCATGACCGGCCGGCAGCCAGGGAAAAAAAAATGCACCTGAGATGTCAGCCACCCAAATCTGTCATGTTGCAGCACAGCAGATAGCGATAACGTTTTCGACCCAGTACTGTGTCAGACCTAGAAGTGTGTCGCATGGCAACGGCACCAAAACCAGACACAAAGCCCCCAAAAAGAAAGAAGACCCCATAACACCATAATAGAGGATAATCCATCTGGAAACCATCCTAATCCGTGTGCTTTTAAATGGAATTCATTTGTTAAAAATCTGGCAGTAAATATCTCAAGAGATGGTGGAGATAGTTTTGGCAACAGAAATCCCCATACAAATTTGTATGGGATTGACACTCTTCTATGTCTGACACAGTACCCGGTCTAAAACGTTAACATTAAACCCCCGCGTTGCATCCATCCCATAACGTGGCAACGGTTGACATCAGCCTGCTGCTAAGGACTGATATCTACGGTACCCTGGTTTATTTTAGCACGGCACAGGGTCTGTGTGCTTCGGGCACCTTGATATTAGTGCTTTGTGGCGCTCAACGTCGGGCTGGAGAGCTTCTGGAACAGATCATGAGATGGAGCTAGTACTCTAGGTGCTGCTGCAGCTTTCCCCACAAACGTCTATATCCTCGGATTAATTTGTTCGAGAGCTTTATGCTTACTGAACAGTAGATAGCCGCGAACTCTCAGAGAGGTCGAGAGGCCGAGGTTGAGAGTCGAAGGGAATTGAGAGTCAGAGCATTTATTCCTCTCAGCCCTCTCAGTTGGCCCTTGATCCCTTAGTAGGAGGTAGCATTAGAGGAAGGTGGGATTTACTCACATGTAAACGAAGACTTTCCCTCCCCGCCCTCCCCGCCCTCCCCTCTTCTTATCGAGTGTGGAGAAAACTCTTCACCCCCTGCTCGTCCCTGATCGTTACAAAGAAGAGAACAGCCTATCCCGGTGGGGCCGTAGCTGTTCTGGTCCTATGATTTTAGACCTCCGGCTCTTAGTGTGAGTTTTAAGCTCGCCAATGCGAGAGCAACACGCCATCATAGACAGCTAAACATATAAATAGCTCGGCAACTGAGTGAGTTAATGGTGCGGTACGCCAGCTCATAATTTTATCGTTCTAAGGGTGTTGACTTGAAATGAGGATGAGCAGGGTCAGGATGATGTTCCTTCCTCCCGGAGGAAAGCAGTAATGGGCATATCCTCGTATATCACTAGCACTGGGTGGATCGGCGGTGAGGTCTTCTGGAGCTGCTTGCTCGTAAAACGGACCTTCTGTTCTAACGTTATTGTGTGTGTTGACCGCGGATAATTAATGGTGTTGCTCTGGCCATCAGGTGAGCTTTGCGGCAAATAATTGTGGAGTGGTACTATACAACCTATCTAGAAGCTAAGGGTGTTGTTGTTGTTGTGTGATTCCGAGGTAACTGACATAAAAAATGCTATATTGTGGTGCTGGCCTCATTGGTGAGTTTCTCCGCCCAAACATGCACAATTGTGTTCTTTCCTTATACGGTCCTTATGCGTCTCCGGGCTCCAGGGGGTCATAGGAAGAGAGAAATGAGAAGAGTAGGTGAGAATCAGCTTTTAGACCTAGCCCCACCCCCGTGATCTGACTGCCATATCCTGGAAACTGACGAAGGAAAACATAACTACATGCATCCCGCTGGTAGAAGTGTTAGATCGAAGCTTCAGGAATTGAACCCTTTGATGATGAAGATGTCTATAGTAGGCGATATTATGTTCCTGTGTGATCGATTGAGAGACTAGGTGAATAGAAGTTCAGTGTCACACGTACATCTTAGGCTGGTATACGTATCTCCTCATTACAATAACCTCCTATATATCAACATTAGTAGCTTTCCAAACCCCATCGGAGTCCCCTTATCTATATCACGCCACCCGCCCCACCCGTAACATGTGAGAGGCAAGTTTCACACTGATTAGAATTCAGGTCGGGTTGCGAGTGATACCCTATGATCAAACTCACAGAATGCAATCCTCGACTTTGGGAGCTATGTGGTGAACCAAAATTATGAGGTTTAATGATACAAGACACATATTTGGGTTAGATCTGTTTCACGGTGGAGGCCCTCTTGTCTTGTGCCCGAGAAATATACACCGCCCACCAGGCTTCCCTAATCTTCCATAACAACTACCAAAGGGCAAAAGTAACCCAAGACGCTGCGTAATCCTCACTCCGAGTTGGTCCAAGCTACTTTGAGGGATTGATACCAAAGAGAGGAGGATAGACAATTCTAGTTCGAAGAGATAGTTTCTCGTTCTCACGTAGTCACACTCCTTGACAGTGGCAGTATGCACTTGACTTACTGATCTTAATACCAAGCGACCTATTGACACTGACATCTCTTGAGCGTCAAGAGAGAGTCCGGTGTTCTAGGTCCGCTTGTGCCAGTAGATAGGAACACCGAAACTATTGGGCTAACCTACTCCTTCCCATATTCCTTTACAGGTTGTTTACAGCATTTCTCTCCTCCATATTGCATGGTCTACACCTAGACTCGACCCTACGGTAGTACTTTCCGCCTGATAAAACGCTTGTGTAGAGACGGAACCCCAGTACCTACTCGGGCTTAAATGATAGCCATGGAAGTAAAGAACAGTGAGTAGATGGGAATGAGGAACTGCTAGATAGCTAGGCATGAGGGACGATAGGCTATGAGCATCACCTTTTCTACTGGTCATAGTACGTACTACTGGTAATCATGAGCAAAATTCATTCTTTTGAACCTTCCTCTTAACAGAAAACTACTCACAGGAAAGAGAGCAGGTTAAATTAGACCAACCTTATGTTTACACGCCGGTAAGCCGGGTCTTTATTCGGGAGAATCTATAGTGTCTAGTTAGATAAGAGTCCAGGGTGAATTCCAGGACCGGAGGGAAGATTCGGGTATGATATCGAGTCTCGATAACGGAAGAAGGCCGGGTTGCATATTGTGATGTCGAGAATGATTACGACCGCTTTTATCCGGGGCGTGTTTGACTCTCGAGAATACTAAGATAATGGTTAGGCATAGTTGAGCCACGACAGTAACCGGCAACTCAAGAGAGCTCTCGCGGCCGATGTCTCTCCCATTCATCCTCCCTTGACCTTCTTTCCCCCTCTTCCTACCTCATTATCCTTTGCCAAAAATGGGATTCGCGTACTAACAATCACAACGAGGCACTAGCATGAGGTGCTCAGTACAAAGCTTCCAATGCCGATGCCTTGTGGTTGACTCTGCTCGGCTCACCGTCGAGCCAAAGATGTATTCATAAATATGGACCCCGTGAGTGACTGTGACCGCACAGGGAGGGTGATTACAATCATCTTCCCGAGCCACGCTATAAGATATTCACCGTTGAAAAAGACTTGGGCTCTTTTACTCCCAAAACTCAATTCAAATCCATCCTTCAATTATCCATCACCATCGATCAATGATTCCGCCGCCACCCCCAACCATTATCACCATCTCAAAGCCAGCTCGGTACAATCACATCGCCCAACAAACAATGAATCAAGCCTTTGAAACGTAATCCGAGAAACTATCCAACATATCAAACCTCATCCCTCCTTTCAAGATACCACGTCTATTCCTATGCGCAGGATCCCGCGAGTGATATCTCATGAAGAGATACTCGATTCGCATAACAACCACTTGTGCACAAATCTTCTCAACCAAACCATCTCCACCCCTGCCCTGGCTGATCAGGCTGTGATGCAAACAAAAACCTCATCCATTGATCGGGATCGGAGGTAGGATCGTGATTACAGCCGGGCAGATCTAGATTAGATCGGATTGTATGCTTTTTTCCTATAGGGTGGATTTAACTGTCTCTATGCATCCCACGTCTTCACGTTGCTTTTGATAGGCTATTTTTAAAAAGAAACTAAAGAGACCGCTTATAACCGTCCTACAACAACTGAACACATCACTTTCTAACATTCATGTATAAATCCACGTAGTTAAGATGTTTACAGCAATAGTTATTATGCTAAGCTTCGATCAAATTTTTGAGATTGCAATTGGCAAATCTTACTATTCCATAACCATCAAGTTAAATCAGCTCCACTCATGACTAAATATCGTAAGCACATAAATAAATTCACCAACCAACTAAGCAATGAAATCCCCCAAATCAAATAAAAAAAACGCCTGGTACTACAGTATTATGCACTGTTTCATCTCGTATCCGTAATCCCGATTGTTCATTTAACCCTCTCCTTCTCCTTGCTTTTCCCTAGTCTACCCTGACTTTTAGAGGTCAACCTCCCTTGTGGCTTTCCATTAGAGCTGGGACCTAGCAACAGCCTCCCTTTCTTCATCTCCATTATCGTTTCCACCGCCTTCGCAGGCAAGCTTACAACACTCCATGCGAATGATACTGGTGCCACAAGAAGCGCAAAGCTCCATTGCAGTAGTACCCCTGCAAGTGTCTGCTCCTTCTGCCGCGCACTCGCCGCTGCAGCAAGTGTAAGGATGTCATTGAGCCGAGCATCGATTTCGTGGATTCGAGTTTCGGTGTGTAGGCTGTGAAGGGCTTCTTTTTTCTCGTAGCGACGGACAGCACCTAGGATAATAGGTCAGCTTTATTTCTAATATCAAGAATTTAACTAAAGATGGGAGGCATTACGGTTCAGTGCGTCGAGATCAGGATCTCGCTCGATTGCACGGGTGGCTAAAATTGTAAGCTCCTTGACTTCTGCCTGCAGTTCATCAATCCTTGAGCCCAGAAGATCAACTTTTGCGGGTGGAGGATGATGAACTGTGCTCTGTAGATATTTTGTCCGAGTACGGATCAATTTTACAAGCTGTGCGGATGGCCTCAACTCCGCAGCAAGGACGAAAGTTGAGAGGTTGAAATTTGATATAAGGCCTCCACTAGGTCGAGAGAGCTGCCCGCGGATCATGTGGAGCATCAAGCCGCCTACAATCGGTCCAATGAAGCAACATAGCAATGCAATATGTTCATGCATGAGGAGCTCATCAACTGCAGCGGCACGAATTTCAGCCTCGCGGAGTGTTTTCGGTGGTTTAGGGTTTGGGACAGGGTCGAGATCAGGACTTTCGGATGCGATTGATTGTGCAGCGCGATACCATTCCCTATCAACTCAACTATCAATTTAAACACTCAAAGAAAGAAAGGATGATTACGAACCATGGAAATTTGACCAGCCAGTGAAGAAATATAGCGGCGAGAAATAGCAGAATTATATCTGTAATGAAGAAGTCACCCCCAGTGACAAAGGCCCCGGCGATTGCTGGGAGAACAGCAAATGCAAATGGAATATTGTGCCATGTCGGAGACTCGCCGTCGGTTGGTGCTAGTACGATTTCTGCCGCGGATCCAAGTGCTTGTTTCGCTTCCTGCAGCGTCAACGAGTTCCGCCGGCTATTCACTGCCTCCAGCGAGGAGAACGTTGATGAACGACGACGCCGACGAGGAGTACTGGGCGCTTGAGCTCCCGGAGAAAGCTCTGGGGAGAGAGGACGACTATGCTTGGTAGTTGTTTTAGTTTCGGACATCGTGGGGACGTCGACGGTTATTGGTATGTGAGAGCTGAATGAAGGGAAGGAGGGGAAACGAAGTTTTCAACGTTCATGGACGGTTATATCTATTCTACCAGGTTTCCCATGTCTTCTCCAAAGAGGGGTGAACGTTTCGGAGGTGTGGCCATCTTGTCCGACATCCGCTCGATGGGTGTGGAGTATCGGTACAGCACATGCATGAATCACATGTGCATATGAGTACACACTTTACGCCGTAGAGTAGAGCGTGTACTGAGAGTAGATTATCCGCTGTTGGCCAGTCACTTCACTCTCACTCATCACCACCCCTCCCCACAGAAACACGGAGCTTCAAGGCCGTTTCACGAGTCTCTACTCTGTTTGTTCATTGATCTTATGATGGCTTTCCTCCCTCCGTGTCCGAATTCAAATCCGCTATCGGTGACGAATCTGGGGAATTCGAGATGCGGAGAACCTTGGGGGCAAAAAAGGACAACAGGGGTGGGCAGATGGGATATGCACGTCATTCTGAGAACATCGCACGCAGAGCTGGATTGAGATGAGTATGTAGATATTGAGAAATAACTAATTGGAGTTCTGGTGAAGGATTATTATTCCATTGTTTGACCCGTGTGTGCGTGATCACGCGTTTCCTGAAAGTATTGTTTGGGTTGTTGCAATCAGGGATCTGATTGATAAGAATGCGATAACCAAATCACAATATACCCGCGCTATTCATTAGATCTTTACTGAAACCTGCAATAGGCATAGCGTAGGATGAATGTACTCGACCAAGGACGGGGCTAGAGTCGTGAATTAATACATACAGCTGCCCTCCGCTATACCGAATGCCAAAAAAGCCACAAATCTGCTATAACGAAGGAGTTTGGTGAGCCGAATCTGAATTTCACCTGCTGTACCGAATAATCTGCTGTATCGAACGAGAAATTTTGGAATATGCAGGTTCACGGAGGGCAACTGTATACATATATGTAGATATAACTAAGGCTAAGAGGTACGCGCTTTCTGCGAGTCAATGCAGGGCCCTGGTAAGCAATAAGGAAACACAACCACCATATATTTGTTTCATCTATGTGGCACTTATATATTCTTTGCAAGTACATGTAGCTATATAAATCTTCTGGTGTTTACAACCTTGTGTGCTTGATAACATTGAGAAATGTTAACTTCAAACAAGTTTTTCTCCCTTTTATTTATTCGAGAAACCAAACCCCACGGGAAGACTATCCACCGGCTGCACTGGCGCAGAAAGATTACAAGTCATCGCCTTCAACGATACCACAGGGGCGTCCGCGGGTGACATCGTAAAGCGGCCTCCAGGCACGATATGTTGGGAAATCGTTCTCGTGGTCCGGAAGATCGACAATGGCTGTAGCAATGGCAACCTTCAAGCTTGGAACTTCTTCACGGTGAACGGCTGTACCGTCAAGCTATTAAATCATCAGCATAAAGCTTGAAAATTATCCGAATTGGTTAATTGAATACATGCCCTATTAACTCTCCAATGAAGCTTCTTGTTCAAGAATGGAACAACGATATCGGGTTCTAGCGACTGTAACTCCGGAATAGAATTATCTGGAATACGGTCCAGCAGCCCTCCGGTAAGTGGGATAGACGCCGTAACAGTCAAACCTTCTTCGGCGTTCTGCTTGCATTTTCCGCAGCCGGTGTTATCACTGTTGTTGGCAAAGACAGTGAAAGTGCCGACCAAGTTTCTGTCCAACATACGAGCTACTGGGTCGGTGTTGAAATCACCCATGAAGATATGGACATTAAAGGACCCGCCAAGGCAATATTTATCTACACGAATATCGGCAAAGTACTCGTGGTAGTGATTGTCCTCGAGGAGGCTCGGATGTCCGCCCTCAGCTACAGAAACAAAGGGCTTTTTAGTATCATGTTTGTGGACCTCGGCATGTTTGTGGCCTGCATGGTCGTCGTCTCCAGGTCCATCTGTTTGGGGAATCCCAACCGCATGCTGGGCCATAGCCTTGAAAGGCGCGATAGCAGCCGCGATGGTACCCGAACCTGAGCTACTGCCTGCAATTCTTCCTGCAGGAGCTTGTGTACCATATAACCGTGTGACAGCCGCTACAACATTTTGCTTGACTTGAGTCGGACCGACAACGCCCCAGTCGATGAGTTCGGGGTAAGTACTGCCAAACTGCTTCAACTCTCGGCATGTTTGCGAAGTATAGTATTCGCGGTCGTTCTTGTGGAATGGTAGAAGCCCTGTGAGAGTTAGAGACTAAGAATCATGCATGAAATATGAAAGTGCTGAGCTCAGGGAAAATAAATACCGCACCTGTGTTGACGCCCTCAATCGTAGGGTTGTTGCTTTGTTGGCTACCACGTGACCAGAAGGTGGAGTTCAGGGCTATTTGATCGGTCACGTAGCTGTTGGGGTTCAGTACCTGCCAGAGAGCAAAGATACGATCAACATTGCAGTGGTGAAGCCAGAAAATAGGATCAAAAGCAGCGTATCCGGGGTGGCCCATGTGACCTAAAGGAGTTAGGCAGTGGCTCGTTTAAAGTATTTTCAACTATATCAATACGTACCGTCTCCTCCGGTTATGCCATGGATCATGTTATGAATAGATTCCAAGGAGTCATAGTCGTCTGCACGGCCGTTTCGTACCCAGCCATCATTGGAGAAGGCCTTATATTCCTTGTAGCCATTCTGTGTCAGAAGAGCATACATCCTATCACGGATACTAGAGAGGCCCGGCGTGATTAGCAACGTCTAGTATTGTGATGTGGAATTTACCTACTTCCTGAAATTGCTGTCCAAACCTCTCTGAACCTGGTCTGGGCTGCTCTTATCGGTGGCAGCTGGAGCACGACCTCTGATCAGTGGCTGGCGAATAGTAGCAGGCCAAGTATAGTATTGGCGTTCGGGAAATTCCCTCTTATCAATATTGGTGCCAAAGTTATAACTGTAGAGGGGATTGTTGATTGTTTTTGTTCCGGTGGGAGTTTCGACAGTAACTTTTTCCTGTCTAAGGACAATATCTGGCAGCTTTTGGTTTGCGGCAAAATCCCAATAGCTATATCCGTGATAATAGTGCAAATTAGATATTCGTTTTATGGTACAGAATAGAGTGGGCTACGAACGGAATGCGAAAAGATGGAACGAGACGCATGTATTTGGTCTTGGTTGGGCCCTCAGGGAATGCTTGAACGGCTGCCTTGACACTTGCGAAGAGTGCTTGCTATTGAATCCACATTGAATCAATCATTAGAAAGATTTCAGCAACGAATGGAGAGATGGGGCAGAACTCGTACCTCATACACAGCAACATATGGTCTATGCCAGGTTGGAAACAGGATACTTGAATGAGTGCAATACCCAGTGTTGTTACCAGCAATACCTGAAACATTATCCCAAGCTGTGTAGGGACGTCCATGAATACCACCAATCTGGAACCAGGAGAGCTTGTCGGTCTTTGGGAGACTCTGCATGCGCTGTAATCCGAGAAGATAGATATTGAGCATATCCTTGTTCTGGATGAACTCATTGATCTCTGTACGGAGTGGGACTGCGGGGCCATTGCGTCCCTCGGTCACTCCGGTGATATCAACGTAGTCTGTCATAATTGCTTGCTATGAATAGAGAAGTGGGATGTAGGAAGTTTGATAGAACCCTTGGTGAAGTCCTGGGTTTTGGTAGAGGACAATCAAGAAGATGGGGGACAAGGAGGGGTATTTGTAGAAATATAACAGATAGAGGGGCAATGCGAAGACGTAAGCTTGTAAGTTTATTGGTAAGATGTCTTATTACTTTTCGCGGGACGTTGCGTACGCAAAGAAAGGTTTGAGGCCAATGATTCCGCAATATCATTTTAAGGCCCAACTTTGGTACCAACATCCTGCGTGAGGACCCTTAGAGACGGGTGGACCCTAAAGACATGTGGTTGGTGACACATGCAAGGTTAGTCGCACAAAAGAGGCATGGTGTGTCCTAAAGCAAGATTGCAATCGTGACCATCAATAAACATCTACATATTCTCTGAACCATTGTGCAAGACACAGGGTCTGTGAGACAGCTTTGCAGAGGAGCTGAAAAATATCACCCTTAAAGGAAGAGATCAGAGCCTTTTACGGCAGGATTACAGCCAACACCGCTCTTGGCAACCGTCCGAACGAACTCAGATTTTGCGGTACTCTACATTACTAGTCAAGCAAGGAAAGCGGGGTCAATCGCTTGGTTCCGGCTTCTTGCTTAATTAAAATTTAGGCCTGTTTTGGAGATATGTAACTGTAAATAGTAGTGCATTGTTTGATGGGCTGAGGTGAGCTGGAATGTCCAAGGGCGGCAGTAGTCATACTTACTAGATACGGATATTAGTAGGTGTTATATAATCATTGATTCACGCCTAACATTGGGAATCACTTTGCGGTCGATCCTAGTCCCAGATAAGGTCCTTAATAGTAGTTATTGAATACAAATAGCAAGATTTCATTGTACTTAACCTTTTCAGAAGACTATTGCCGAGAGAGGCACGCCTCAAACAATTGCATGACATTTTAAGTAATTTTATAATAAACACGATGTAGTGCTCATGACCATCATTCCGCCTCGTTCCCGACGCTCAGCTCCCTTTTTTCCCCACAGTACTTCCCACTAGATCTGCATGCATCTTTTCAGCTTTATTCCGCTTCTCAACATAGACACCCACATATTCAGGCACTTCATTCACTGCATTATCTAGGCTTGGAATTGGTACGCCCAAGGCTTCAAACACAGGAACTACCCCAGTCCATACTTTTTCGCGTAGCCCAGGGCGCTCACTATCCTTCTTTTCATCCATCGGGGGCCCTATCCTAACCTTCGCAGATGCACTACTGATCTTCAGTTTTAATATGGATGTCGAGCTCATCTCAGCCTCATCAGGCGGAATGCGGGTATGATTCCATCGGTCAGGAATTACAGAATTAGTTATTAACTCCATTGCATAAAGCTTCTCTGCTGGATCGATAACCAAAGTTGCGGTGCCGTGGAGAATCGCAGAACGGTAGTTGTAAGAGTGAGAATTGGGTGTCAGGGATAGCACAAAGCCATCAACCTTAGTAGCAGCTACACAGAGCGGGATTCCTTCTACCCCACGTGCAAGGTTGATTATTCGAGATGAAACGTAACCATGAAGATAGCTGGTATGAAATATTAGACTTCTTGCATTGATAAATATTATGACGATCGCGAGATGTGTCTATATGTGGTGGAATCTTCATACCAGTCCAGAGCATCTGTTTCATCAGAGCTCGGGTAATCAAATGATCCCATCTGTCCTATCATAGGAAGGATCATTGGAAGCGGCGCTGATGATGGATCTTTAGGGTCTGAAGGTACCACAAAAGAGACATGAAGAACAGATGTTGCGTTGACAATTCGATGGATAGTCAATGCATCATAACTCGCTATTGAATGTGAGAAAAGCTCATTTACATTTGGGGCGATCTAGAATCAAGTCTAGCTATCTCCAACGATAGGTCTATGCAGGCCTTCGAGTAGTTGGAAATAGCTTCCGGACGATAAAGTGGGACATACCTCGTTGATTATATCTATTCACCTTGTTGGTGGTGGTTTTCGGATAACTGAGTTCCCTAGACATTTTGAGCGGCGTTCTCGGGAGATCTATGTTTCAGACTCCAGATTAGGAGATTTTATATGTGGCGGGATGAAGATCATCCAATGAACATGACTCAACATACCCCCGCTCGGGTTGCCCGCCGGGAATTTCCCTGGGTGGTTCCCAGCTCTTCGAAGCTACCTTAGCGTCGAACCGCATACAATTATAAGCCTTATTCAGTCGGCTTATCCAGAACGTAGGCTCACAATAGCCTTATCAGTACAAAAACCCTTTTTTAAGCCTTATTTCATCCTTAAAACATGCTTAAATAGCACTTACCTGAACCTTTTTGTACTGATAAGGCTATTGTGAGCCTACGTTCTGGATAAGCCGGCTGAATAAGGCTTATAATTGGTATGCGGTTCGACGCTAAGGTAGGCCTAGGTGTAAACCGGTCTACATGTAATATGTACGGTACATGTATGTACTTCTACAAGCGGAAGGCCGAACTTGAGTTATCGATAAAGGTCAGAGTTACATTTTATTAATTAGCAATACAGTCGCCCTCCGATGTAACGAATGCCACTATACCGAATATTTGCTGTACCGAACCACTTGGGCCAGCTTCTTTTTTGTTTCAGCAAAGAATTTAGTCTGCTATACCGAATAATACCGAATAATCTGCTGTATCGAACAAAAAATGGCCCAATATGCACGTTCGTTATAGCGGAGGGCGACTGTACTACATGTACGTACGTGACGTTATGCTTGCTGCTACAGTAGACTCTCGCTATAAGGATACGGTCCGGACCGGAAACTCGTATTCTTATAGCGAATAGTTATATCCTTGCAGCAAGTTCAGGGTTAGGTTTTCCAGGAACAATGAGAAAAATTACGGTCTAGAAATACCCAGAGATTTGCGAGAGTGGGGTCTAATACCTATTCCATTTTGGTCAGGGGCAGGATAGTCTGCTTTTTGTAACTTAAGATTTTATTTGTTTTTTTTGGAGGGGAGAACTACAAATCCACACATCAAAGTCACTTTCTATAAGGATACCCACACAAAATATCACCAAAACCATAAGGATATTCTTATAATCAATTATCCTTAAAACCCCGTACAAATTCGTTAAGACTGGCCAGTGATATCCTTATAGCGGGTATACCCTTATATCAAATATCCTTATAGCGAGAGTCTACTGTATCGAAACAAGAATTAACAGAGCCAACCCACAAATTGATAATTTAGAAGTGACACGTGACTGGGTTACACAAAGGACAGGTACCTACATGCAATAAACTGGTGGAACTTCAACGGAATCAACGACAACTCACCTAAGCTTCGTCAACTACAAATTGGCCATGAAGGCCATAAACTCCTGGCTACTTATTGCAGTTACTAATATTCTTCTCCCCATTGCAATACTTATATTCGCAAAAGGGTTCTTCCCGTATAAACCAGTCTTCCCGGGTCTTGCTGTTCTCGATGCCACCTCAGAGCCTCCACCTCCGGCGCCTTTTGAGAAGGTTATTTTTATGGTCGTTGATGCACTTCGAAGGTATATTGTATCTCTGGGGGTTCTATAAATGTGACTAAATCCTCGATAGCGATTTTGTATTCTCTGAAAATTCCGGATTCAAGTTTACCCAGAGGTTCATAGCTTGACCCTTACCCCACATATTCACACCTCCGAATACTTGTTAATAATTTACAGTCTCATACGCTCAGGTTCAGCTGTGCCGTTTACTGCACATGCGACCTCTCCGACAATTACAATGCCACGGGTGAAGGCTCTCACGACTGGCTCAATCCCAAGCTTCCTAGATGTGATTCTCAACTTCGCGGAATCGGACACGTCGTCAACTCTAGCGAATCAAGACAGCTGGTTGGCGCAAATTCGCCAACGTGATGGGAAGATAACAATGTTTGGAGACGATACGTGGCTTAAGCTGTTTCCAGGCATGTTTGCGCGTTCAGACGGGACTTCGAGTTTCTTCGTCTCGGTACGCAGGGCCGGGAGAACCCTAACCCTTGACGCTCATTTTCTAACAGTATTGTGTAGGATTTTACGGAGGTAGATAATAATGTTACTCGACATCATAAAGATGAGCTTTTGCAAACTGATTGGGATGCAATGATTATGCATTATTTGGGTCTTGACCATATCGGCCACAAATCTGGACCACGAAGCCCTTACATGAAACCCAAGCAGGAGGAAATGGACAATATAGTCCAAGAGTTCTACAATGCCCTTATAGCTCTTCCCCATCTAGAATCGACTCTCTTTGTTCTTGCTGGGGACCATGGTATGAATGACGCCGGTAACCATGGAGGCTCGGCACCTGGTGAAACATCGCCGGCACTTGTTCTCATCTCTCCAAAATTCGAAAAGGCCTTCCCTGGAGGTGGAAGGGAGTGCCCAGCATTGCCGAAGGAAGAGTTCGACTTTTACACTACCGTCGAACAATCGGATATCGTTCCGACACTTGCTGGGCTTCTCGGCTTCCCTGTGCCAAAAAACAATCTTGGAGTTTTTATTCCTTCATTGCTTGGAATGTGGAAAGGTAAGCTCCCCGGTGTTTCTTAGCTGTTTATCTCACTTAAATGGGCCAAATACTAAAAAACTTAAAGCATCCGATAGGGTTGAACTCATGTTACGAAATGCTCAGCAATTGCTTGCAATTGTTAGAGCAGCATATCCTGATTTTGATGATAAAGGCTCACTCAGCGATTGCATCAAAGCCAGTACCAATGTCGAGGAATTGAGTTGCTGGTGGAAAAAGTCTCAAGGGGCTTATGAAAACTTCAAGATGAATGGCGTGAACCAAGACGTCACTCTTGAATTACTTTCTGTCTTCTCTACCCGGTGTCAAGATGTTCTCTCAATGGCTGCAAGTAATTACAATCTCGAATTGATGACCACCGGGACCGTTTTGACATTTCTCTCATCCATACTTTCTATTTTTGGTATTTTCCGTTCCTCGGAGAACTCAAGACTTGCAAATTTATTTTTTCCTTTATCAACTCTGCTATATGGTGTCATGATGTTCGCCAGTAGCTATGTTGAGGAAGAACATCACTTCTGGTACTGGGTTGCTTCAGGGTGGTTTGTTTGCATCTTCGTCAAAGGGTATGTTCTCTATATATCACCAAACAAAATTTTGCTGACAGAAAAAGGCATAAGAAAATCGGTGCGCTACCTTCATTAGCAATTTTGACCCTGCTAAGGGTAGCTCGTCGTTGGAATCAGACAGGTCAAAAGCATGCTGGTTCATCTGACATCTCTAAAGACTTTCTCCAAAGATATCCTAGTATCTTGTGGTTCCTAGTCATAGTCGCTTACCTTGTAATTTTCCTTCGACTATCCAATAGGACTTTTCGTAGGGCTGGGCGCGAGGTGGCTTTCGTCTTTGCTTTCGTAGTTATGGCATCAGCCTTGGCGTTTAAGTTCGCGTTCGCTGCCCAAGACACACCTGAGCTGATACCTTGGGATTTAGTTCCCGTAGCTGAATGGTTGGAGGATATACCGCTAGTAAATCTTGCTAGATCAACATTTGGCGCTATTCTTGTTGGTATTTTATATACAATATCCTTCGAGATCCCAAAGAGTGTCCCGTATAGTATGCTTGCCTTGAACAGTCTGAGTTTTTAGGATATATATACTAACTGCTTAGATAATCCTACTTCTCTAAATTCAGCAGTTGTCTTTATGGATTTTATTATAGCCTTCTTGGTTACTCAAACAAGATTGGTCAACATACCACTCTTCTTGTTATTGCAGCTTGTTGCTTGGCTTCTCGGTACTATGCGACTGTCTGCAACGGAAATTACAATTTCCACTATGATATTATCGCACTTCTCCTTTTTCGCATTCGGCGGGGCCAATGCTATCTCCTCCGTCGATCTTTCCAACGCATATAATGGTGTATCTGGCTACAACGTAGTCATTGTCGCTATTCTAACACTCGTCAGTAACTGGATTGGACCCATTTACTGGAGTTGCTATGGAATTATCCTATTGACACGGAGACGTGTCTTGGATAAGTCCGCGTACTTGAGACATACGATCATATTAAGCTCGTTCTATTGTATCACGGTGGCATTCGTTATGGTTGCCTGTACAGTACTGAGGACGCATCTTTTCATATGGACCGTTTTCTCCCCCAAGTTTTTATACAGTATGGCTTGGGTGTTGGGGTACCATATATTGATAAACTTGGGCCTTGGTGGTATAATGGGGTGGGCTGGTAAGCGATGTTTTATTTGATTTGGATGGATATAATACCTGGCCCTAGTGTGCTACAGGCAGCTCATATAAATAGAGCGTTGAATTTGTCGTTTAGGGACCTGTTTTTAGTGTTTAGTTTAAAATAGACTACATGACTTTGACTTAAGCATACTTTACTCGACCAAACTACAGGAAGTATTGTAGCTTAAGGACTTGAGTACATTCATGTGCATGTTCCAGTGCTAAATACATGTACCTCTCCAGTAGATAAAAGGGAAGAAGCGCAAAACACTCAAGAGACTTACATGTTCCCTGGATGGACTCTGTTTCGGCCGGTCCAGATCCGGTGTTGCGAGGTTGAGGAAGTCTCTTACGTCTAGGCTGTTTAACCACACGCTTACAATACTTGTTTTTGTAACCTTGGCCAAGCTTTGGTTTGTGGGATATCTTGGCAGTGCCTGTGGGCAATGATATGTCTGACACTTATTTCTTGGTGTAAAACCACTCTCATTTATATGCGATTTTCTAATCCAAAGGTCTATTAATACCTCAACACATAGATGGCGGCGAGAGAAACAATGCGAATCTAATCCGCATGTAGTATATACATGTATATTAAGATCTAGAGAAACAGGAAGTTTGATTGGTGTAGCATTGGAGATTAGATGGGAGTATACTGGCTCATAGATTTTTATCGCCATCATAGCAACCCTGCGAATAAGTCATCAATCTCATCTGCCTTCTTCCCCTTCTTCTTTTTCTTCGCTCCTTCCTTTTCGTCGGATTTCCTTTTAGACTTCTTCTCCCGCCTTTCCTCCCTCACAGGCGGCGGTGAAGGCACCCGTGATGGTGGCAATGAAGATACCGACGGCTTTACCGCTTTCTTCTTTTTCTTTGCGGTCTTCCCCTCCCTCTTTGGGTCTTTTACGGCAGCTACTACTGTATCTGGTCTCGCAGTAGGCTTTACAGGTGGACGCCGGATTACCAACGGCGTCTCACTTACTACTGCCTCTTGGTCTTCTTCCTCGACTACAGCCATTTCTTCCACTGCTATTTCCTCCTCTTCTTCTTCCTCCTCGACCAGCTCCTCTCTTCGAACGATAGCTTCCCCGAAGTCCTCGCCGCCATCGGCCAGCTCCACCAGGGTTTCCCTCTTCTGGTAGCTAGTCTCCTTAACCACAACCTTAGCCACCTCCTTCACTTTCACCTTCACCACAAGCGCCTCCTTCTTCTCCAGCCCAACAATAGCATGCACCCTCGCCAGTATCGCCAGCAGCGTCAGCCCCAGCGGCGCAAACTGCGTATCCGCAACAACACTCGTAAAGGCTCTATCTCGCACACGTGATCAGTCCCCTCTCACCTGGCTCAATCTTATTACAGCAACTTACGAGTAACAACTCGGTACCAGAACCCGGCGCATGTACTCTACCCTCTTGTTGGCGTCTCCGTCTTCCGCGGATGGGTGGAGGAGCTTGCGGATGTTGCGCCGCAGCATGCCGAACCATTTCCACCATTTGCCGGAGCGGTGCTGGTTCTTGTTGCGGTGGAAAAGAAGGTGGAGGAGGTCGGATTCGGGTTGGAGGTCGGTTAGTGGGAGGGGTGTGTCTATAGAGGCTGCCATTGGCGTTCGGTGTATGGTATCGCCGGATTGTGCGCGCGGTAGGATTTGAGCTCTCGTGAAGTTTGTAGACGGAGAGTGGTAATGAGAGGGTAACCCTGTTTTTTTTCGCGAGTTAGGGCTTGCTTGGCATTACATGCTCAATGATCATTGACGGCTTTGGTCCTCAGATATATAAGTTACTTATACGATATCAGACGCAGAGTGAGCATTTCAAAAGCAAGAATTTTCAGATTATGATAGCTACAAACTACTTCATATAAATTATGCTCTACGAAGTCTACGTCCATCCGTGGATATAAACCCGATTAAATAAATGTCCCAGTCCGGCAAAAGAAAGCTGCACATACATATTCTCTACATGCAATTCCCCTCCAAAGGGCTCCAAAAAGCAATCCCCGCCAAGTAATGCTTAATCCCACCAAGCGCCGGTCAAGCCAAAAGAAAGGCCCACCACAGGGGTCAACCTAGCGCCCCTGAGGCTCCCCAGCGCCCACCACACGAGTCCGAACGCATGACGACACACACCGACACCACCGCCATTCCTCACCACCAACACCAACACCACCGCCAAAAGCAATGCCGAACCCCACCAGCGGAAGAAGAACAGGTCCCTTCCCCCCCACCTCTCCCCGCGCACGCACAAACACAACCACTAACACCCCCCACAGGAGAAGCCGACATCGCGGCCATGGAGGCCACCAAAGGCGCTGTCAACGGCGCCGCCAGAGTGAGTCCCCCGCGCAGCAGCAACAGCACCAGCAACACCTTGCTAAACGAGAGTATGCGCAGTGGGGTGCCGTATCCGTCGTCGCCGGTGTAATCGCCTACTTCACGTCTCCGCTCTTCCGGGGATTGACGCCCCAGTTCAAGGTGTACCTGTGGATGTGCCCCACCACAATTGGGAGCATGGTGGAGGCGGATCGGTATTGAACCTCCCCCCGCCCCAATACCCTACTACTACCCCGGCCCCCTCGAACCCGAAACCCCCTCGTTGTGTTCGTACAATGGAAAGCATTGGCTTACTTGTACATGTCTGGGTGGGGGTGTATGGGGGGGAAAGACGATTGCGTATCTATGAGAACATGGTTCGGCACGAGCGGCGCGAGCAGCTCGAGGCCGCTCATGAGAAGCAGATGCTGGACGAGATGGCAGAGCTGGAGATTCTCGAGAACCGTGCAAAGAAATCGCCGTAAGGCGGGGGGAGGTGAGTGATAGACATGGGCCTTCCAAGGATTGGTTCGAAAGGGCCGAGGTTATGGCCATAGGCCGGATACATGTACGATGTACTCTACATATGTACGTAGAGTCTCTACGCATACCAACCTGCATACTTCCGGAGAATCATCGTGCTTTGTTGGTTGGAAGCCAATCAAAGAGCAAGGGTTTATAGCTGTGCAGTAGTAGAGTATTAGTACTCCGATGCAGGGTAGAGGAACCCAGGATAACCATTCTCTCCAATAGATCAAGTGCCTGAATCCCGACAACCTAACTTCATCCAACACCGGGCCATTCACAGAGGTCTTCTTTGTTTAGCAATATAATAAATATTTTTTGGATATCTGCATCCACTTATGGTGGCTCATCTTATATACAGGAATCTTAGCAGTTAAATAATAACAGTGTCTAAGCTAAAGAAAATTAAAACATACACCCAAACATTCCTTAAAAAATAATCAAAAAGCTAAATACTGTAGCTATGCTTTTTTCGCAGCCCAATGAAGTTAACGATTAAAAGGCGTCCTTCACAAAATAGAAGGAGCCATCTCCAGCGTATCAAACAGATAAAACAGCCATGCCCGATCGACATGTCAATGATTGCTCCCGTCAAAAAAAAAAAAAAAAAAAACACAACTCCAAAATGACCCAATCTTTTTTTTTTTCGGTCTTCGCAGACCAACAATCAAAAAGGGAAAGAAAGAACAGATATTGCGCCGCCCAACTTTGCAATACTAATAACAATAACTATAAAGATAGTCATTAAAGGGGAATTTTTACAGCAGAACAAAAGTCATTATGTTGGTAGGTCCTTTAGTGTCATTAAACTTCGTGTTGTGAGAGACGTTTAAATCCAGCACCAGTTGGGGTGTTCCGTCTCCATGGGAACCATGACGAGGTGGGTTTCTCGTTATAGTTGGTGTTTTTGAGGTGGAGTCTTTTGTATATAATGAAACCGGTTCCGTAAAGGCAGCCTGCCAGCGCGAACCCAGCGAAGGTGATCAAGAGCCAATGTTGACCCATCCAGAAGATGGCTTTTGCGTCACCCGCGTGCCAAGACGAGCCTTTGTAGACAGCGAAGAAACTCCATGAGTTTTTGTTGTACCTTGGATGAAATCAGTACAATTACAATGAGATTGAGCGCTAGATTAAACTCACTCGTCAGGCATAAGGACTCGCACTCGTCCTTCCTCAGTTGTTCCCCAGCGGATGTATTCCTTCCAAATCACGCTAAGGAACAACGGCCCGGTGCCGTACATGACGGTAATGTAAGGAACACGCCAATTCCGGTTGTATAGTTGCAGACTCTCAATAACCCGCAGAAAGAAGGGGTGCTGCGGCACAGATCCCATCGCATCGTTTGAAATACCAGTTGGAACGGTTCTTCGCACCCAAGCATTGTATGAAAGGAGAGGGTCCAAGCGACGGTTGCAACCCTGAAAACGCACCCGAGACATGTCAGAAAAGAGAAGACGCAGTTTCTTTGCTACCCCGGGAACTTACATCGTCCAAATCAACATAGATTCCACCGTAATGTGCGAGGATAAAGTATCGAATAGAGTCTGCGCGCATGATGGGGTACGGGTAGTTGTCGAAGGTTTCCAGGAACCAGGGGTACTCAGTCGCGATGAATTCTCGTGATTTTGCGTCCGTCCAGAGCTATACCGTATGTCAACCAACCGAGTCCCCAAATAATATCTTCAGAGCCTCTTTTTCTTCATTTACTCTTTCTAACTGTCTTCATATGTTCCTTTTTTCTTTTTCTTTCCCCCGGAAGGACAACAAACTAACCTTGTATTCGTAGTCGCTGTGAAGATCGACACATGACTGCTGCGCGGCTTGCCACCTCTCTGGAATTGTTTCGTTTTGCCATGTCTGATGAATGATCTTTGGGATGAGCTGCGGCCGCTGATCGATAAGTATCGAGTTTGGAGCTGGAATTTCCGAGGAGTGGATAGCATCCGCTGAGCAGTCCTCGAACAGCAGTGTTATCAAAGTGAAGACGGCATTCACTAAGAACCCGATGACGATCAGGTTCACGATCAAAAAAGCAATAACTCCCTTCCTCATGATGAAAAACGATTTTCTTGATAACAACTGCAAACGTGAATAAGGGGGTAGGTGAAGACTTTGCTGGGGGGAGGGAGGAGGTGAAGATAAATATGGCCCCTAGTGAGTTCAGCCTTTCAGGAACGAATTGAGGCTGAAAAATACTAAGGCGGCAAAGGGAAAGGGAATGAGAGCAAGTAATAGCACAGAAGGTGAAAAGAAAGAGAAGACGGGAAACGATAAAGAAGATAAATGAACAGACACACGTACCAGAAGGGCAAGACAAACAGCAAACGGGCCAAACTACCAGCCTTCTCGACCAGGGTCAAAGGCTATCCCGGTGTAGACTACAGTACCTAGTAGAGTTCTGTCATTTGAAGGCAAGTGTCCGCGGGAAATTAAAGAATAAAAGTGGCTGTGCAGTTGAGGAAAGACCTCACAAGCTTACACGCCTAGAGTGGCGCAGGCTTGAGGGTGGAGTGGAGGGGTGGTAAGGGATGGGATAGGGATACATAGGGGAGTCGAGTTGTACTATTGTAGTAACACATTTCTCTGTCGCTCTCTCACCTCAGTTCCTCTGTAGCTTACTGCGATTCGCTGGTGGTTGAAAGAGCAGTGCATGAAGGCCCTGCGGAAGACCCTCCGAGTGTTTCACCAAGCCACGCGTTCCCCAAAGCTGCATGATTGAGCCCAATCCACAGATATAGGCTCTCTCTACGCGCTACAGGCCTCCGAATCCCGAGTCTGGTATACTTATGGGTTCAAAGCTCTACAGTATTGAATACTTGTATCTCGGGGGTCGGGCAAACTGAATGTCCGGACGTCGATACATCTTAGTCCTTACCTACGTGTATTTCAATAAAACAAAACTCGCAAAGTCCCCCCCCCCTAAAGTTAATCACCCTCATGCTCATAGGCTCCCGCGAGCCTCCCAATAATCTAATAATACCACGATTGTGCATGCGCGGCAGACAGAAGGACAATTTCCAAGATTAACACATGTCGTCTTTTCATAAGGACACCCCCATTATTACAACGACGCGTGGCTAATGGGCTGGTGCTTCAGGCTTTCCATAGATAAACACTTCATGATGACACTGCCATGGCTTCAGTGCTGTACATATATGTATGATATTCCACAGGCACCGACCGACCTTCGCATTCAAAGCGAACATCGCCTCTCGCGGCTAAAGCTAGGTTACCCATGCCAGCGTCGCAATCCATATCGGCTGATATTCTACTGCATCAAACATCTTCGGATTGATGGAGATCTGGTTGTTAATAGTTTTTCTAAGCTGAGATAAAGTTTGATACCGGTACAGACGGCAGTACGGAAGATTCCCCATTGTTCTCTATTCTAAGTAGAGTATGTCTCTCTGTCTATCATTGAAGATCCTTATATTGCCTATATGCGCTCTTTTATAGATTTTGTTAACTAATTGTTATGCACCCATGCAGCTGCCATCATGGATTTGGAATTGATATATAATCGACCCGCCCTATGAAATGACCCTTCCCAACGATGAGCTCCTACATAGCCAAAAAGGAATGAATACATCCCTATTGGATTTAGGAAAGACTGGGAGTCATACCCTCACGGAGCGACTAGTAATTGTGTTTTGTTATGATACATATATCTACTTGATCAGCCAAATCACGCCTGGGTCTAATGATAGACTAACCCCAACCCCTGGCCCTAGAAAGCCCATTGAAGAAATCTCCCAGTGCGTCGGGAAGCTTGTCTAAACTCTTCAATATGCACTAAACCTCACAATGGAAAAGTCCTCACAATGGAAAAGTGCACGATGAAGCTATTTATACAAGAGCATAGAAGATCTGATTCTTTCGTTAATCACCCTAGACACCCCCTCCTACTTAAAAATTTTCTTTGAGTGTTCGCTAGTCGAAGTTTTATGTAGTGGATTGCCAGTCACGCTCTTTTCCTTAGTATTGTGCAGGAACAATACTAAGAACTCCTCAAAGAACATAAGAATTCCCGGCTGACCGGTCACCTAATATTACAACAACAACGACAACTGAAATTCTGAAATTCTAGAATGAAAAAAATAAAACTCGCGCTATATTTTGTTTTGTCTGATTTCAATTATATGCCTTGTGATAAGTCCTTGTGATATAGACCCCTATCCAGCTCTTGTTAGTAGTCTTTATTCCCTATAATTTACAATTGCAACAATCGTATCTCCAACTTGGACTCGACACCACAACACAAGTTTCATAAGTCTAATGCTTCTCCATATCATCCTAGAATACCATCCGCCCCATAGAGAGTAGAGAGTACAACCCCATTCCCAATACATACCACTCCCCCATCCTTACTCCTATAAAAGTAACACATACTCCCCCGATTCGACATTCCTACCCACCGCCCACCCCCCAAAACAACTGCAGCCAAAACAGCCAACCTCCCCAAAGCAGTAATTATGGTCAACTTTATCTCACTAGTCATCACCCTGTTCCTTGTGTGCGTCTCCCTCGTTGGCTCCGTCCCGGTTGCCTCAGAGGAAGTCCGCGTCGCCAAGCGCACCACCGATTGGGGCAATTATGTCTTCATCGCCAGTCAGACCTCGGGCATTATTGGGCAAAACTTGGGCTTAATTGCATCTCCTGGTGTTTGTGCCCCCCCCCCCCCCCCCCCTCTCTCTTCTCCCCCCTTACCCTTCGCCAGTGGCATTCATGTAGAGTAGATACTGACCCATATGTGGATACATCTAGAACCGCGCCGCCTGTGCTGGAGAGCTTTGGGATCTCCAGGCCTGCGCAGCAGGCTATGTGAGTTTGTGTACCGAAGAGCGGTGGGCTTTTGAATGGTGCATTCAGCACGTGTATGCTCCACACCCCCCCTCTCCTTCTCAGTTATAATACTGATAAAGTGAACCTGCAGAATCACTGTCGCGACTTGCGGTGCTGAATGGCTCAACATGACCCTTGGATGTATGGGCGAGAGCTCGGCCTACTGCGTCGAGACCCTCTTCACCCTCGAGACGTGTGCGAACCTCATCGAGTACGACCCTGCGCCACCACTAGAATAGTAAAACCGCTATGCGTGTGCGTGTATGTGTGTGTGTGAAAGGAGGAGGAAAAATAGGAGTTAGGTGAGGACCATTACTGCACTTTTGGCCTTTGCTGTGGATATTTTGGATGTGGTATCTTTTCTAGTTCGGCTTGTAAATTTTGAATAGCGCTGTAGATCTCTGTAAATCTCTCTCTCGAATCTCTCTCTCGAGTCTTGTTTGTTAGTATATAGGGAAAGAAGAAAAACAAGGGGCGAAAAGTGCTGGGGAATATCATAACTCTACCGGCTTGGCTGGTGGTAGAGAATTTGAGCAGTTAGTGTTCATGTGCGATCGAGTGATGGTATGTGATTGCGGCTCTGCGCAGTGGCGAGTGATGACCTGTGATCACATGTCTCGGCGCAGGGCTGGGTGTGTGGACGACATGGCCCGTAGCCCTCGATGGGGCCCGGGAACAAGACATCGGAGTCCATTAGCGGGGTGTGTATCTAAAACTAATCCGTGCGCGCATCGTCAAAGGAGCGGTCTGGCATGAAGGCGTGGTTTCGAACACCGGCCACTCTCTTGTTTGGCGCAGCCTTAGCAGAGAAGGGACAGGGCCGTGGAAAACACGTGCACCCCACCATGCGGTCCCCTCCAGCATAGAGTACCAACACAGGAGTATTACAGTGATGGTCTTTTTTGACCCGGAATACTCTGGCAGGCAGGATACTAGTAGATTACATCTAATTTAGACAGCACTGTCAAGTGTCGGGATGTGATTGTCGTAGCCTTCGAGCTACATACAACCAATGAGTTAACAACAAATATCAAGATGTGGCCTATCACTCATGCCGCTGGGAGTGCGCACACAAAATCGAAGAGATCATTTTTCTCGATATTTGATTCAAACCTCGCCGGGGGATCGGTAAGGCACTGCTAGGGCCCGGTTATAGCTATTCGCTTGTCTCTCCCGCAGAATGACTTGTTCCTAAGCTTTAAAAGCCCATCACCTGGCGACCCTAGGCCACAGCCCCACGATATCACCAGCTTAAACACAATATTGGCTTCGTTATATCTACGGCTCTCGATACGAAAGGCCGGGTAGACTTTGTGTGTTGTGCAGCCCCCAAGGATCGAATGTAATTCACACCTGGCCCCATTTTCAAGCAGGTACGTCCTGGGCTTTACAGCTCGTTAGCTGCATAGACCATCTGGTTTAGGCTGGCCTAAGCTCGTTCTAAGCCCCTCCTACTGTCCGTAGGGGATAGGCACAAGACTAAATCTAGCGATAGGCATATACATACATGTATCAACTTACTGGTCTTTACAGTGAGAGCTTCGTTAGATAAACGTTAGGCACAAGCTACGCTAGGCGACAGCAGGTAGCCTATCAACCAGGGATGCTTGATTTACGCTGTTCTAGCTTGTATTGAATCAACGAGTTTCTGTCTAGACCAGTTCTTACTGCTTGTTCCACGAAGTTATGCGACTTAGCTTGCTTAGAGGACGCAAATTAATCCCTGGTCTCGAGGAATAGACAATTCATCATTCATCGGTGTTATCAGTCCATGTCAATCCATTTTATTTGCTGATAGCTAAGCACAGATTCTTTTATACCAGGTCGCAAGTCTTGTTCGCCACTAATCAACGATATCTAGTAACCATGGCGCAATAATCAATTCTAAACTCTCAACCTTTTTCTATAAACCACAAAACTCCAGGTATCACAATCTTACAACACACCCTTCGTACTCGGCACCTCATCACCCCCAGTCCTCGTCGTCGCTTCCCTCACCGCAATCGCCAATGCCTTAAATGCGCTCTCCGCCCTATGGTGATCATTGAATCCCCTCAGGCAATCCACGTGCATGGTGATTCCCGCAGCCTGCGCAAACGACTCCATCACATGCGGGATCATCTCGCACGACAAGTCGCCAATCTTCTCCCGCTTCAATCCCAACTCAACCACGGCAAATGGGCGTGACGACAGGTCCACCACCGCGCGCGACAGCGCCTCGTCCAGCGGTGCAAACCCGTTCCCAAATCGCTTGTAGCCACGGATGGGGCCCAGGGCCTTCTTGAAGGCTTCGCCGAGCGCAATTCCGCAGTCCTCGGCTGTGTGGTGGTCGTCGACTGGGGACTTGTTAACTTCAATTCAATTCGGGGAGGGTAAGGGAGGAGAGGGGGTGTACTGTGAAGATCACCCTGGCAGACAAGACTCAGACTCCATCCGCTGTGTTTCGCGAGCGCATGTAGCATGTGGTCCAGGAACCCAATTCCCGAATTGACGGCGATGGTCTGTGAGCTTGATGCCTGCGTTGCGTGTGCGGTGTCGGTCGCGCCGGGGGTAGCCTCAAGGAGGGTCTCCAATGAGCCGCCGTCGAGCGAGAGGGCGATCTTGACTTTTGTCTCGTTTGTGTTGCGGCTTACAACCGCTGTGCGGGGGGCATATGTTTGTGCTGACATTTTTTCAGACTATTGGTATCGAGGAATTGGAATTGGCAGGGAGCTGGAGAGGTTCAGGAGAGGTAGGGTAGAGCAGAGCAGGTTGGGCACCTTGTTTACTCACTCTAGTGGCGGGGTGTTTGGCGGGGTGAAAAGAAATTTTGAGCACCCCTATCGATAAAGGAAATGATGTGAGCCATGTCATCACGTGATGGGGCGCGAGTGATGGCTTGTGGAGTGCCATCTTGATTATCATGCACGGGAATCTACCAGTTACTACATAAATATAGATATTCACATCTATTCCTATCTGGAGTAATACTATATTCTGCGATGCGATCTCTTGGAGCCCGCACTTGACCCTTTAATTCGCCAGCTCGTTTCCTGGAACATGGCTTTTGTCCCGAATATATGGCCGCTAACTAATGAAGGAAGGGGATAGGCAAAGATATATGCGGGGTTATATAAGTACCCGCAGGTCCTGATGCAATGATCATTTCTTCGCCAACCAACCAGAACAGCTAGGTGAGGAAGTCAACTACAGCTATTTAAATACGGGTTCCTCGACTAGTTATTATCCTGAGAAGAGTGGGGAGTTGCTGCTCTTGAAACTGGTGTTGATTAGGGACCGAGATTCTAACCAATATCGCCCCAGAACCACATATTTAACTGACAGAGACAGGATTTGATCCTATGGACTAACTGTGGTTATCATCGAACTTTAAATCCTAGGCCGGTACCTTCACCAAAGCTGTACTATATAAGATAAACACTTCCGCCCCCTACTGCGCCTGAAAGAGATCATTCATTCCTGGCCATGAGACATTGGTTTGAGGTCATTTACGGTGCTAAAAAAATGCGGCTTTTGGCGTTGACAGGTTGACAGGCTGCATCACCATTCCAGGATGCTCGAGTGTAGTAGCTATTGCTGCTAGAAGGACCGTGGTACTTATGCTTTTACCTATGGCGGGTATCCGCATTTCCGGATACCCCTCCTCTGGTTGATTAATCATGACCACAACGAATGGCCACTCTTCACCTCCGGAAAATACTGCCGAAGCTCAACCAGAAGGAAATTATGGCGTCAGGAGCGGAAGTAGAAGATCGAATGAAAGGGGAGAGAAGAGAGCCACGCGGTGGAGATGCGCGATCAGATCATACTTTACGTACAGTTTCTGGAGGCGGGGAAATGATTGATAGCTATCATAATTATAATCAATTGACCGTCTGTACCTAGGCACAATACTTGCGTCGCCTCCAAAGGAAATCCCTGTCGAGCTGGCTGCTCTGCGAAGCTTGCATCTGGATCGGGTTCTACCTTGTAAAGTAGATAGAGTTCCCCATTCAAGTGCATAAAGTACATAATCGGGCGGTTCTGGCTTGCCACTTAATCTGTTATCAGACGGAGGCGCCAGTACTGCTCCAAATCTGGAGCCCTGCTTAATATATTTTTATGAAAAGTTGATAATCTATATCGGGACCACCGAGTCCACATCTGAGATATATATGATGGATTTGATTGCGGTGTCAATACCTACAGTAAAAGCAAATTAGCCCCCAAGTAAAAAAGTCTACCACCGGCCTCAGCAGCAGTCCATTCTTGGTCGAGCTGCAAACCTCAGTGAGAAAATTAAACCTCAGTGTAAAGAAGCAAACAACATGCATCGTACGCCGCACAACAGATATGTAGAAGAAATAAGCAAATAACTCCAGCAAGCCATCTTTAACGGAGGCCGCCAGCGCCCTTCGCCAATTGCACTATCAACCCTCGTGCCATACGATAGGAATCTGGAGACCTGCAAAAAGCTCAACTAAAGCCTCCGACTACGATAGATATCGCAATAAAAAAATGGTTCCTATCCCCCAGATCATGCGGAGGTACAACAGTCGAGTACTTATCACAACCCATCCGCCGGAGGCCTCCGGTCGTGCATCCCAACCAAGCTTTGAAGCGAGCGACGTTTTCTTTCCAGAAGACTGCGAGGAGCTTCCCTAGCTATGTACCTAGCCCCCCTTGATGTAGTTCTTTTTTTTCTCTCCCGAGTCCCATCGCGACAACGATGTAGGTAGCGTGCATGTAGGTTAGTTAGCTGTGTGTTCCCGACAACCTGTCAAGCGAAGAACATCGGAACTTCTTCGTTGATACGGCAAGTCGCCCCCCGTATCCCCCTCGTACCGGGAACGTTAGGCTACCAGGAAGGTCGTCAACGGCGGCCTCCGCTAACGAGTCGTGTGTTCCTGTAGGCTAGCACTAAAACTAGGCTAGCAAGCTGCAAAAGTACCTACTCTAATGCGCCTCAGCTCCCATGCGAGCGATATTTGTGTCTTCTCTTGCGTGTGGAAGGGCTCCCAAGTGGTAAGGTTGTGTCTGATATCGAGCAATGATTGTAACAACCCTAACAATCCAATGATAATACTGCCCAGTCATGGCTTTCCAAAGTGCTCCAAAGTGTAGGAAGTTAGTTCGGTGATGCCTGCGGAAAGCTTCCCTCTGGGATGGTGCCGCCAACCGTAACGAGCCAATTGTACTCTAACTCTAACCCTACATGTAGAAACAATCCTTACCTTACCCACTCACATGCTACGGATAAGCCGTTGATGGGATAGATTTCTGCGAGCGAGAAAAGAAGGCGCCTAGGCAACTACTCTAGCTACCAAAAAACACTCCCACTTTGACCTGGCATGCCTGATCAACAACGCCCGCCAAATTAATGCTAGCCAGCTGGGTATTAGAGGACCCACTGGAAATACGGAGGATCTAGACGAAGATAGCAAGTCTGCAGGGCCCAAAGAAAATATTTCCTAGTGAGCAGCCTTGAGTGTTCGTGTGCTCTGTTCTCCCCTTTTTTCTCTCTCTTGAACTCGGCTTCCTCAAGTTCGAACACACTCGTTTTTTCGCCAGGGCTAGTGATTACTTTGTGGGACCCATACCAATCATAAAAACCTGCTCGGGGGACCTCACCAGATACACACCTAGGCCCATCCACTCTTTTTATAATATCCGGAAGATCTCCTCCCACGGACGATACCACGGACGACAACATACCCGGGAACTTCGTCTAGAATCCTCGGTTCCTTTGAAAAGAAGTACCCACTCCCTGCGCCGCTGACGAGGTCTGGTACCTGGGTTTTCTGAATATTATATCTATCGAGAGACGCACGCACTCTTCCATCCCCAACTCGTCAATTTCCAGACCATCACGGCATACACGACGAACTCTCGGCCATCATGACTTGGGTAGAGCGCTTCAACAGGCGCGTTGCAACCAGCCCTGTGGGGAGGTACTTTCAGTTGGAGTTTTCAGGACACAGAAAGGAGAGGAAGGGATCACGGTTCTTTACTGAGATTCGTGCGGGGTTGGCTACGTGAGTTGATGCTCTATTCTACTCTTCTGATTATTGAACTTCAAAGGGGACCAATGCTTATCGTGGGGATCTATGCAGGTTTTTTGCTATGGCGTCAGTACTTCCTTGATTAGATATATTTGCGAGCTTGAGGCTTAACCCACGGGTAACCGTTACTAACTTACGCCCTGTTCAACATCTACAGTTACATCATTTCTGTAAGTTACACAACCTCATTGATAATCTTCAAGGGGCAAGCGCTGATAATATACTGTTTATAGGTAAATGCAAACATCACTTCACAATCTGGCGGGACCTGTGTTTGCAATGCCGGTCCAGACGACCCGATATGCGCAAACGATACTGATTACCTCCTTTGCGTCGGTGTCGTCAATCGTGATCTTGTTACCGCTACTGCTGCTATCTCCGCTCTCACGTCTTTTTTTATGGGTCTCGGCGCCAATATGCCAATTGCTTGCGCTCCTGGTATGGGACTTAACGCTTACTTCGCATACCAAGTTGTCGGTTTCCACGGCTCTGGCCCAGTCCCCTATAGTCTTGCTGTAACTGCTGTTTTCGTAGAAGGTTTTATCTTTGTTGCGCTTTCTATTTTCGGGATGCGGCAATGGCTTGCGAGAGCCATTCCTGCCTCTATCAAACTCGCAACAGGAGCAGGAATTGGTTTATACTTGGCGCTTATTGGACTTACCTACTCTGCCGGTATTGGTGCCGTGACTGGTGCTACCTCAACACCTTTGGAACTTGCCGGATGTATTGATGAGTACAAGAACGCGGATACAGGAATGTGTGAAAGTCACAAATTGCGAAACCCGACCTTGTGGATTGGTATTTTCTGTGGCGGAATCTTCACGGCATTTTTGATGATGTATAGAGTCAAGGGTGCGATTATCGCTGGTATTGCGTTGGTTTCGATTATCAGTTGGCCTAGGGGAACGGAGGTTACCTACTTCCCGTATACTGAGACTGGGAATTCCAACTTTGACTTTTTCAAGAAAGTTGTTGCGTTCCACCCGGTAAGTCCTTTAGCTGGTAAAAATTAGGGGGGGCTGGTTGCTGATGTTCCCGTGTACAGATTGAAAAGATTCTTGTTGCCCAGGAGTGGAATCTGAGTGGTGCTGGAAGCCAATTTGGTTTGGGTGAGTGATTTTTTATGATTCCCTCAACTCTAAACTAACCGTGAGTGATAGCCCTCGTCACCTTCCTCTATGTCGATATCCTCGACTGTACTGGTACCCTCTACTCCATGGCTCATTTTGCCAACCTCATCGACGAACGCACCCAAGATTTCGAGGGCTCAGCCGTCGCCTACCTCGTCGATGCCATTGGTGTTTCCATTGGTTCCCTCTTTGGATGTCCTCCCGTCACCGCCTACATTGAATCCGGAGCTGGTATCTCAGAAGGTGGAATGACTGGTATCACCGCCATGGTTACTGGTATCTGCTTCTTTATCTCTCTCTTCTTTGCACCAATCTTCGCATCCATCCCACCATGGGCCACAGGGTGCACCCTTATTATCGTCGGAAGTATGATGATGAAGGCGGCGGCAGACATCAACTGGGCCTACCCCGGTGATGGAATCCCTGCATTCGTCACCATCATGGTGATGCCGTTCACATACTCTATCGCATATGGATTGATTGCTGGAATCATCACCTATATCGTCCTCAATGTCGGTGTCTGGGTTATTAAGAAGGCTTCTGGGGGAAGGATTGTGCCATACGGCGAGGAGATGAAAGATCCGTGGACTTGGAAAATTCCAGGTGGGTTCTTCCCTAAGTGGGTCGTTAGAGCCAGCAGGGGTGATAAAACTTTCTGGAAGAGCGATGAGATCGATGGAGAAAGCAATGTCGATGGGAGTGCGAGGAGAAGCGGGAGTGCGGGTGGGGCCGAAGGGAATAAATACGGTGAGCCTTTTGCGGAGGAGAAGAAGGCTTAAACTTTTCAACCACAGGTTTAGATACGAGGGCGGAATCCTCTCCGGTTTAGTGCGGGGTCCATTTCTAGATGCGGATGATACCATGGTCATGGGTTAAATATTGACGGGCCCTGTCGATCTTCTTTTCGGTTCTTTTGGAAGGGTGGTAAGCTTTTTAGCGAAGTAGAATGCAATAGTTTAGTTATACTTATGTGCCTCATACGTTATATATGGACCTGAATGAATTATTTAATGCAAAAACTAGTGGTGGCTTTTGAGTGATTTTGGAAGGCCTAGGATCTGATTTACAATAACACCGGTGTTTAAGCCTTTGGATTGGTCCTCCATTTGACAAGACAGCTCTCGTACTTCATCAAACGAAATTTCGAAGTTGAAGAGTGCGTGTGGAGGAACATTGTTTCTGAGCTAGTGTGTGGTTCAGGATGTTGTTATGAAACATGCTCGTGATAGTTAGGCTTCTGATGACGTAGCTACATGTAGGCTCAGCAGTCGTAGGTTAGAACTCGTAGCTGCGATCTGTCCTACGGTACCGCCTCCTCCCCCGCCTCCACACACAAACAACCCTAGTCCACATCTAAAAAAATATTCGTTTTCGATCTAGATCTAAATACAGGGTATTTCGACAGGAGCCCATACCTCCCATTGCTTTGAGGGTCTGGAATGTTTGATACAGCTACAACATGGACATCAGTAGCCTGCAGGTGCACCGGCTTCAGCATATAATAGCATGAATTGATAGCTCGATTGGGTTATATCTACGTACAATCATATGAAGTTGAAATATAGGTATGGGAGCGTACTGCACCGGCCAAAGTTAGTGGGTGCATGTAGATTTCACCTCCGGTCTTAATGATAAGAGCAACCTGCTATGATATTAATGTTCAATAGCACTCTGCCATGCACTTATAATCTAGCACTGAATTTACCTGGATATTTCTGTTCCGTATTTCATTTGCTCGGGAAACATGCAAATGCATGACTCGCCCCGCTTCATAAGGGTAGTCGCTTTACAAAGGCGCAGGTTCTGGGTTTATGAGTACTCGTCCTGCAAGAGTACAACTTTCTCGTCTACAGACATGGACCCTGGCATATTAGGGCAAGTCGACAGTGTGATGTTTTCGTCGTCCCAGGTGTGACGTTCTTAGAAAAGACACGTTGTGTTAAAAACGCGGGATAGGGTAACTGATCACGAGCCTCCCATCTCGCCGTTAACTCCATATGCATCGTATCTTATTCTATAAGCTTTATCCTCCACTGAAGCTCCGGATCCGGTTGAGGTGAGCTTGAGTTCCCCGAGTGCTATTTCAGATAATGCAAGAATTGGGGAACGGACTCACACCACGAATGAAGGGCCCTGCCAAGTAAGACTTTCTGAATCTGAGCCATCTGCTTGAAAGTTAACCAGACCTATAGGGCTCGAATCATTATCACCATTGACATTAGAGGCCTAGCGAGAGCAATCTTGGACGATATTCTATGAAGCTATCAAGAAGCTCGGAACCCAAATATGCATTTCTCAATAGCAATCCCGCGATTCATTTCCGCCAGCTTTCGGCCTACTTACCGGGTAGATTGAGAGTTAAGGAATTAAGACAAGCTCTTAGACGTTTGATTCTGAACCCTTGCTATTAGCTGTTGCTTTGTCACCTCATGATCGAGTGATATCGGAAGAACCGGTCCCCGCAACAGTACCGGTAATTGAGCCGATCCGTCTTTTGGCCGTAACCAATCTAGGTATGTAACAATTACATGTATATTTGTCTTATGGTACCGGAAGTTTCTTTTTCTAATTAATACTCACTGAAATTGTGCGTACATGGTAGGTACACATCCTTACTTACCCGGTCACTCACAGAGATATATATAAAATTCTACAGTTGTGACTGTGAGACTGTGAGTGAAACCTTGGATCTCAATCAAAGCCACCGGCTTCCCCGAGTCAACAAATCCCGGGGCGTGACAAAACGCCCACCGACCACCGACTGGCACCTAATAGCGCAATTCCGGGTGCTATATTCCGTTTGACCGCTTATCGCAAGGCGATGGTGAGGACAACATGGATACCTAGGAATCGTAAACTGCACCCTCTCGGCTCCATATTTTTTTCATGCATATTGAATATGGGGGGCATAGAACGAGGTACAGTAACTCTGGGTGTGAAGTTCATTTCGTTAACTGCCTGTTATGTCACTGCAGGTCAATAATGCTCGTTGACATGGTACTGGTTGTGATTGCGAATTGGGGATTTGGGATTGGGTGTTGTTGCAGGCTATTTGACGCTTTTAAACGAGATGGGCCCTGCCTGCCCTAGCCCTGTGGGGGAATTCATGTGCAATATCGTGCGTGCAGGGCAGGAGAGGGCTTTACCGAAAACCTAATTCTCTACAACATGGCAATCGATATCCAAAGCAAAGCCTCCACTGCAAGAGAGAGAGGCAGACTACTCAGCCCACCTTTTCAGCACGGCATGTTTCTACTTCTTATCTTCAGATCTAGATCACAGCCTCGAATGCGGCCGCTTGGCAACGGCGTTAAAATAGTCTGTGGTGGTTGACTCTCATCCTGTGGCTTCGGCTAGGCTTTTAGCGGATAAAACTGACGACGTCTGTGGCGCACTACTGATTAAACAAAATTCGAGCTGAACATCTAGCGCAGTGCAGCCCTGTGGAGAGGGAGGGTTTTTTCACGGCCGCGATCGGCGGCACAGTGGATAGAAAATTTGGGAATTCTCACATCCTACGTAATGGTCTCTGCAGGGGGGTCATGGTTGGTGGTGGTAATTTTTTGTTCTTTCTCATTTCGGTTCTTGGGTTGGGTCCAGTACGAGAGACCGAGTGATCGCGGAGGTATCCACAATAGGACCCAACCGTATCGCCGGCGGAAAAATGGGAGGAAAAAAAAATCAAAAAAGTGGAAATCATCGCAGCAAAGAATAGAAAATATGGACTCGAAGGGGACGAATGAGAGAATGAGCATGGGCATAATAAGCGCAGTTACTTCTTCTTTCTCACCATTATCCATGTCCTTTAGGGGGTCAATTCCTCCTTTTGTCAGCTGAGCTGCAATATGGGCTCCTGAAACGTTATATACATGTCTACCTACATGCTCAACTTGTCATATCTGGTACAAATATCACATTCTCTGTTCCATCGCGTGGACTGGATTTTTGATAATGGTACGTTCTTAAGATCTTTGGCATCAGAATGGGAGGTCAATTTCCTGCACAGAGCAACTAATGCATTAGTTACATGTCAAGACGTCGAGAATCTACTGCTTTGGGAACAGAAGTAGAAATCTGAAGAAGAAGAAGAAGTCAAAGAAGGCCAGGCCAGGGCCGGATGCATATTCCGGTAGATTGGTGATAAGATCTTATTTTCTCGTCCTTCCCGCGCCGGTGACATACAGCTGTCCCACTGAGGGCAGGTGCAGTAGTTCTAGAGTACCACATCCAGTCTAATGCAGTAGATTTATACCCGCCGCGCACTAATAATTACTCTTCTCTTGGAGAAAACCAAACCTGGGACGAGCGCATTGACGTGACGGTAAATCTACCGTATTTTGTACACGTTGCAGAATATTTTTTATTTTTATTTTTATTAGTTGATACGGAGGGGAACTTTGAAGACCTTTTGGTTCCTTTTTTTACTTCTTATTTTTTGGACGCGCGCTGGGGAGATTGGGAAAGATTTAGATCTGAACGACATAAGGGCGATGGTAGCTGAGTAGCCAGTGAGCGCGCGTTAGGTGATACTAGTGGGGGGACAATAATCTTGAAAATAGTAGTAATGATAGAAACTAGTACCAAGCATTAGTTTTCCAAGATGTTTCCCCGTATTCTTTATGTCTTCTCATGTCGATAGGGGGGGGGGGGGGGGGGGGGGGGAACAGAGCGTCTATCCAGACAGAAGATGTGTCTCGGATCAAGCAGCACTCCGTAGATCGAAACCCCAAACCTTGATTTGACGCGACGAGAGAAACGCGGTCCCAAAAATAGCCAACGAAATTGAAGATCCGAAATGGGATAAATGGTAAATTCAGCGGGCACTAAAAACTTGCCACAATGAGCAAGGCGAAACACCACCTCTCCCACCTCCGTTCTCCCTCATACCCTGTAAGCTAGGCTACAGGATAGGGTGCTATGTACCGGTACCAGATGGAGTGTTTGTATATCAGGTATCTGATTGATGGTTGGGTCTGGGGTAGACCCAGTAAAGGGAGCGATATTGAGCTGGTAAACGAACGGACAACGCACACGTTGGAGATCAAGAGGCCCATGGAGGGCGTCATCTCGTGTGCAGCGGGGAGGAGGAGCTAATCGGTCCTCTAGTGATGTGAGGATGAGCTCGAGATCTCAAAACGTGAGTACTAAGGGAAAGATGGTATGGAAGCAACGACTGGTCAACTGTTAAGATGAGAAGATGACGGTTGATGTAAGGAGACCTGCAGCATATTAATCGGTGGAATAGACAATTATTGTACATGTACATGTAGGTGCTCAAGATATTAGAGAACAGTAGGTAGCAAGAGTAGCAGTAGTAGCTAATGTTTGCACCTGTGATCTACTGTACATACACCACCACCACACGGTCTCCATAGCTCGCTCGCCGCAGTTCATTCACTCACTCACTCCCTGGTCTTGGTGGAGTGGACTGGAGGCCACACTCTCTAATCCACCCCCCCAACATACAAAAGAACCCCTCCCCCGCCCCTCCGTACCCCCCTCCTTTTTTTTCCTTCCCTGACTGCGAGCATCATCACCATCTTCAACTCGGCCTCACACAACCCCTCTCCTCCATCAACGGCCCCTCACAGTTTAATTGTTTATAAAATATTCCAATATCTCCCTCTTGAGACAGAGCCCCTCCTCTCCCCTCACTTTAGATTCGCGCACTCTGCTACTTTCCCCCCTTCGAGAACAGTACGTGCATAGTAGCGGTTTCTCTCGCAGTAGAAAAGGCACATATCTGGACGCGTTCTAGTGCTTACTTGGCGCCTGTACCATCTGGTTTGTGCTCCTTACATGCACCATCCATATTCCTCCTCCTTCATTCACCGTCTCCCTCTATCCCTCTGTAAGGATCATGCAAAGACATGACGGGGTGGGGGGGAGGGGGAATTAAGAATTTTGTCTCGAACACTTCAACTTACTATATGGTTTTTTTTCTTCTTTTTTGGTCGAGTCAGAAATTCAAGTCACGACGCGGCTCATTACTACTTTTGCTTAATTGCTTCTGGGTCACAACTTCACAAAACCTCACCCGGTACCTTTTTTTTGTGCCTCATTCCGCTCAATCCAGCATTTCTCGTGTCAACTTCCCCCATTCCATATAACATTCAGCAAACCAATTCCTTACGCGATTTGAACGCGTTTTGCGATTTTGCTTCGTCTTCTCCGTATATTCTTCTGTGTAGAAAAAAAAAAAAAAGGTAGTCATTATGAATTCAACGCGTCCGCGACCAGTAAAGATCTACCGAGACGCGCTCGGACCCTCGTCAACGCCCGGTTACACCTCCTTGTCCAAGACTTGCATCCCAGCCATTCCTTTATTCTCAGCTTCCGCCGCTTCATCCAGGCACACCCCCTTACAACGCACTCATCATGGTCGTGGAAACCCGCAGACCATAATGTTCCGTCCTCCCATCGTCGGTCCTTCAACATCCCCTTCTAAGAAAAAGACCATAAGCAGGACTATATACAATAATACCCTTTACCCGTCGAGAATCCCTTTACCTAACCGTGTGTTCAAGAACTCTTTCGAAAGAATATCTATGCCTCCACCTCAAGCAGAAGATTTTACCACTGACTCGCCTATGAAAAAACCTCCCATCTCAGTATTCAACACTTCCTCAGCTCCGATGGCAGCTACTCAGCAGCAGAGAAGACCCCAGAGTGCATTGTTCACTAGCTTCCAAGCTAGCTCGACAAAGGTCATGGCAGGGAAGGAGAATATGATACCGGATGTACGCTCATCAGAAGAACCTACAATAGTGGGAGGGAAGCAGGTCGTCTCTTCATCGTCAACAGCGTCATCGTCCCAACGGTCAGGTGCTCCACGAAGGGTCTTGATGGAGGCCGCCCCAATTAAGGAAAAGAAGCCGCTTAAAGAGAGGACCCCTGTCAATAACGCCTCACTCGAGAAGGAGTCGCTCTCATGGGAGCCGCCGGAGATTGTCGATGATGGCAAAAAACCTCCCTATAGCTACGCCACTCTTATCGGCATGGCTATCCTTCGGGCTCCTTCTCGTCGTCTAACACTTGCTCAGATCTACAAGTGGATCGCAGATACCTTTCTCTACTACAGGACTTCCAACAATGGGTGGCAAAACAGCATCAGGCACAATCTATCACTCAACAAGGCATTCGTGAAGCAGGAGAGGCCCAAGGATGACCCGGGAAAGGGAAACTATTGGATCGTAGGTAAAGGCTTTGAGAATCAGTTCATGAAGAATAAGAGCTCGCGCAAGTCGGCCTCCGGATCCCATTCAAAGAAGCTCTCGACATCAAAGGCAATGATGCTGGATGAGATGGAAAGCGCCGCGGAAGCCGAGGATATTGAGATTCATGTCGATCGTTCTGAGCAGATTGACAGCACGGATACTATCGAGGAGAACATCGGAAAGGACTCGGTAGACGAGTTACTTGCTCTATCATCTGATGCTACCAGAAGCGCCAGCCCTGAACCTCGAGTCATGCCTGACGAGGACGATGATATCTTCCGACCCTCATCACCACAAGCGACCATCGCTGCAAACTCATCACCCCCAGCAAATATTTGTTCATCGCCACCAATGACCAGAAGCCAGATGCACCTTCCCCGTGATGCGACTCCTCCCTCAGTCTTCCAAACACGGAAAAGGAAGATGTGCGCAATGAATGACAGCGGTTACCTTTCGTCGCTGGAATCATCGGTGGTGCGACCAAACAGCGAAGAAGACAGACCCAGAATCAAGCGCGGAAGAGCCGAAGAGGACATCGCTCGTATTCGACATTCCTCTCACGAAAGCCCAATCCGCCGATCGGCAAAGACTGGATATCACAATTTTCTCAACTCATCCCCACTGCGGGGCTGCGGTGACAACCCAATGCTCCCTCCTCTTACCCCTGCTACTGTGCTTCGTGCGCAGAAGCCCCCGATGTCTGTGAGCCCGATCACGAACCTCCGACTTCATCGCGAGCGCGTGAAAAGAATGCTTACATCACCTGCCCGTGACATCACTTGTTTGGAAGATAATCACTGGAGCAACGCATACCAGAGTCTTGGCGACTACAATTACAATATGCACCATGACGAAAACGCTGAAATCACAGAAATAATTTCTAGAGCTTGCTATGGATCACCGGACAAACGTGCGGCAAAGCGACGAGAAGCCAGGGAAAGCTTCGGGGGTGAATTAAGGCCGGCGGAACTTCTTGGAGAAGGCTTTCTCGAACCACTAGATATCTTTGGTATTGATGTATATGGCGTCATGAGGAGCGGTTTTGAACAGTTTAAGAACGACGGGTTTGGGTCCCCAGGTAGACCTGGGTTGGACCGAAGCCAAACTACAGATTTTTAATGGGCTTATTCCCCCACGACACGCGACAACGATCATCACGAATTACGAATTCCTTTATTTTTTATCTATCTTTTTTGGGTGGGAATCTGGACAAAAGTGACACGGAGCGCCTATGTTTATTTCTTTCAAAGCTTCATTTTATTTTAAGAAGTCACGAAGTTCATGATGGAACTGAAAGGTCGGGATGGAAGGCCATACATCGGGCAGACCTTGTTATCCTTTTTTGGTTTGTTATTTTTTTCGGATTGGTTTTTATTGGCCATTTTCTATAGTGCGGGGTTCTCCGGGTCTGGTGGGGGTGTTCTTCATTTTTTTTTTTTTTTTTCGTGTTCATGTTTTGGGTTATCTGTTTGTTTTTGTTTTTGTTTTTGTTTTCGTCTGTTTGAGCGACAGCAGATATGTCATTTTTTTTTCTTTCGCATTGGAGTCTCGACGCGTTTGTGTGCGGTTTTTTTTTTTTTTTTTACAACTGTTTGCCACAACAAATTCTTTCTTTTTTGTTACTCCCATACTCATTAGGCTATAATACCCTCTTCTTTTCTTCTCATTTGGTAATAATACCAGCACCTAGGGATTTGGAATTCATTCGGGGGGCATTGCTGAAAATACTGGCGGGGTAATGGTGTTTGTTTACAAAGATCAAAGCTTATTGAGGGGAGTGTGTATTTTTTTTTTTTTTCTTTCTATGCGTGTGGGTGTGTGATGGGTCATTCTGCATGTTTCCTGTTTACTTTTTTTTTTCTTTTAACAGCTTGTGGTTTGATGGATTTCCAGAGCACACATTGGTACCATCATTGTTATTATCGCGAGTTATGGTGTTTTTATTGGTTGGGAATTGGGTTTGGTGGGGGAATTCTGTTTTTATCTTACTTTTGAATCAATACTTTAGTGTATTCTACCAAGAAGTACTGAAAATGCCTGCCCTGTAAGGCCGCCGGTCTCCTGCAGTGAAGATCTCGTAAGATATCGCGATTATTGCGAGTTTTAAATTCTTGTGTATTTCGTATTTTATATATGACTTTTATTTTTATTTTATTTTTTTTAATTCTTTTATTTTCCAATAGGAAGCTTGAATTTCGAATTTCAGCACGCACGCAACAGCTCCTTATCGGGTGACCTCCCACCGCGTATCACAGTCGCGCTCGCGTCGTCACGCGATTCAAGCTGTTGACAGGGAAGGGGCGAAAGAAAAAAGAGCGCCGCCTTGTGAGAATTGACGTAGTAAGGCTACCTATCGGCATATCACAAGCGGAATGGAGAGAGATGATGATGGGTGTATTGATATGGAGCGGTGGTGAGATCTCGCGCGCAGGACTATGTAAGGCAGTGTAACCACTGTAAACCTCGTCGAGTACGCTCTTACTGGACGTTGAACTGGAGACTTCGCTGTTATCGGCTAGTTATCCGATTAGTACCAATGATAGGAGCTCTGGCAATTAATTCGGAACATCCACATCCCAGACACAAAAGAGCACATCTAGAGTACTGCGAGCGACGTATTTGCAACCGAACTAGCTACCCATTGATCAACAGCAGGAATAGAGTACGGTTCATGCACATGCGAGTTTGAGACGGTGGAAGTCGGAGTTAGGCTGGAAGTGTTCTTTTTTTCTCAAGCCACAAACAGAAAGGGACCAATATGGAGGTCGAAGTAAACTGTTATGCATGGAGGGGTACATGTAAACAAACCCAGAGTAGCTGGAATGGGCACGCGTCTATGGACTATCAAAAGCCGCAACTAAAAAAACACTAACTAGAGATCGGTGAGATCATTCGGGGAGGGTGGTTCTTGGAGCATTTACCCGTGCTGTCACGGTCTGTTACAGTCTGAAAATTGCTCAGATATACCGTGGTACTCGTGAGATCGCGAAGCATTGCGGGGGGGTCTAGAACATCGGATCGAACTAGAGAAATGCATCCTGCAAGTACGGTGGATTTAAAACACTGAGGCATAATAAAAAAGAAGCAGGCTGGTAATGGGGTATCTACGAGTGTCAGAAATTGAAGATATCGACCTAGGTTTAAGCCTGAGGCCGACAGTTGTAAAGATTAACATCAATACATATAATACTAGGGCCAACGTTTGCTAAACACAAGTTATTAGTTACGCGTATTTAACGGGCAAATTCAGTCTGGCCTGGACTTACCTGACCTTTTATCCAAACCCGACGTGACCCTGCTTGAACTTTGTTTTCCCATAAACTAACATTCACTAATAGAAAACTCAAGTCCCGGACCAGGACCAGCTACTAGTAAGTTATGGTTTACTAATAGAACTTACCTATATAGCTCTTGGGTTAGGATCGAATACTTAACATCTAGCGTGAATCTAGACTATATATATATACTTACTGGCTTTCAATATCAATATTAGACTACCAAGGTATTGTTTTAACGTTGTTGTTGTTGACGTTGTTGCGCGAGGTGGAAAGTCGGCGTCATGATCATGATGTATTTGGTAAGATCTGCAAGACAGGCAAGGGACAGATTAGTACTGCGGGCCAGTAACAATGAACTGAATGTAGATTGGGCTAGATCGCGCTAGTACCCAACTGGGATTCAACTCCTAAATAATTTCAAAATAAGGAACTGGTCAATTATATCAAATACAGGTTTCTTTACATCGCTGAAATGTAGAAATAAAAGGTTTTTTGTATCTTACTAATATTAACACGTGATCTCTTCAATACATCACGTGAAAAGTATAGTTTTTTATGATGCCTACATATGTATCTGGGTATTAAATTATTTGACTGGGCTACGAAGGCTTTGCTGTTGCTTCACAAGAATGGTACCATAATGATCCTTACGGGTAACACTGCTGAAAGCTCGTCCTGTTTTAGCTACTTGTAGTCATCAAGAAAAAGAAAATCTCTGGTCCTCTGATTCTCACCTCACAGAATATCATTCGATTTTCATTCTTTTCTCGAAAGATCTTAATTGCCTATAACTCTTGGTTACCTACCCCAGAGAACTAGCTCACAATGAGGCGCCGAACCAATAAGAACAAATATATGAGGGTAGACGATGAAACCAGGGGAGTTGGTTGTCCATCCGGTTCTCTCGGTGGTAGTAGTTACCGCTCATCACCTCTATCATCAACACCGAACTTTTCTTCTCCTGGACCTACGACTGAACAGTCAAGACAGTCACTTCGTACTCCGAAAGCTCCAGGAGCAGAGAAAAGCTTTACTGGTAATTCGTTAGTGAAGAAGCAAATGACTTCGTCCAACCAACGCCCAATTGATCCTGGACAGAGTTCGTCTGGATCAGTTCACCGAACCAGCAGTCGGAAGCGCAAGTCCCATGAGTTTCTTGTTCTAGATGAAGAGATGATGGAGCAGGAGGAGAAGAGGCTAGCAGAAAGGGAAAGGAAGGACAAATCAAAGGATACAAAGGAACGTGATGTGTCGAAGAGGCAGCGGGGTTCGAGTCAAAACAAAGGTGAGAACAAAAACATATGAATTGGGAGGACAGCTGGATATCATATCAGGAGGGAGTCATTGATTGGTTAAAAGTGGCCAACGATGATTGGGAGATTACTGAAACTTGTCGAATTCCCTTTTGCTAATTACGGTACAATTTAGGGACTAAGGCTAAAGGAACCCAAACCAAACAGAACGAAGACGAAGAAGACATTGTCAAAACACGGAAGAGTAAGGCCAAAGATAAATATGGAGAAGTCACAAATAATCTTCGTGATAAATACGGAGCTTTGATTCATCCAGATCCACACCAATGTTCATTGCTAGAACTCAACTCAAAAGGGGATTGCATGGAGCTTTCCGAATTTGAAATGCCTCAGCATCACGGAAAGGATAAGGGTGACCCAGAATCCATTGGTGTTCCAAACACTGGTGAACATTCCCCGACGCTCATGCCGGAACTGTGGGAAGACGGGGAAAGACTATACCCACACGAGGGGTATGAGGCAAAGGTTACCCAGAAAGAATTTGACGATTGGGTTGGATCATATTTCAAGAAGTTGACGAATGAGGAAAAAAGGTTTTTAGAAAACAAGGGTGACATGAAGACACCTTTCATCATCCCCGACCTGGGCCAACACTATTCTAAGACCTGGGCAGAGGAAGATGGATTAACAACCCCAGAATACAAGGAACCTTCTAAGTCACCCCCGCCGACCCCAAAGGATGGATCTCTTCCACCGGGGCATTCCTTCAGGCCATTGACTGCACGTCTCTTTGCGCTTCTTCTCCCAGAAGCCCAGGAAGACCCCACCAACACAGAATCAGAGAGCGCCAATAATCTTTCAAGCTCTCAGCCGGGTCCAAATGCATATACAACCACTATGCCAGGCCTAGAAGAGCTAGATCTTGTTGCGGATGGGCCTACAGATGAAAGACTCGCTCAGGAGTTGCGTTACATTGGATTTTTTGACAAAAATACCACATATGTTTGGGAAACTGGTAAAAAGAAAAGAACCGGCGATGAGACCGACGAAGGGTCTGAGGATGAAATTGGTGAAGAGATTGACGATGACACTGACGAAGAATCCGAGGATGACACTGGTGATGGAGACACAGACGAGAAGACTGACGAAAAATCCGAGGATGAAACTAGTGAAGAGTCCGACGGTAGTGTGGGCGAGAAACCCACGGATGAAGTTTCAATCCGCCTAAAAGAACTTCAGGGCCTTCTCAAAGGCCAATGTATTCTAAACATTGCAAGAAAGACAAGAATTTCGGGAGAGATAGAACGTCATATGGTTCACCAAGAGCTACTACGGAGTTTTGGATCTCTGGATAGCAAGATCAATGATGCATCGAGCACATTCATTAAGAAGAGTTTAAGTGTGGTTAAGAGATTTCAAACTATGAATAAAAGAGTTGCACCCGCAACCCGCCGTGGAAAGAGAACTGGCTTTACTAAAAAGCCATGGCCGATCCCGGAATCTATCCGGAAAGCAATGAAAGAAAGAAAGCTTTTGGTGAGAACCAGCGAAGCAGCACTGAGAGGCGAAATTCTAGGTACCTTGCCTATTAAAAACACATTCGAGGAGATGGGTGATCTCTTGAAGAAGGTAGAGGAAGAACTAGAAGCCAGTACTGAGCAAGTAATGGTTGATAGTAACTTGTTCAAGGGGGAAGGTGAGGAATGGGAAGATGAGGATGAGGGAGGAGAGGGGACTAAGAGGAAGAGAAAGGAGAAAGATGATGATTACTATGAGGAGGAAGAGAAGGAGAAGGGCAAGAAAGAGGAAGAGAACGAGGAGGACGAGGATGAAAATGACGAGGATGAAAATGACGAGGATGAAAATGACGAGGAAAGTGAGTCTTGGGGGGATGATGATGATGATGACGATTACAAGGGGTGTGTACGCGGATTTTAGGCGGATTAATCGTTCATTTCTCTTGAGAGAGGGCAAGAAAGCAAGTTTAAATAATTCGCATACTCGTTGGGCTCTAATTTGTACTATAGGGCAGTTGCGCTAAATTAACACTGCCAGCTCATTACAGTCCTCAATAATAAAATTCTATGCTTCTCTTATCCAGACGCGCGACCGAAATTCCAGGATTTTGATATAAAGGTAAACCTTCGCGATTCTGCTTTACTTACTAGGGAGCTAGGTAAACGGGTATATACGATCGATCACTTGAAATAGAATGGGATTTGGAGTAATCTTACGAGGTACTAGATCATGTATTTGGAGGTAAAAGAGGGCCTGTAAAATTACACTACAATCATGTATGAGTGACTATAAAAAGACCCCTCCAAGCTTACCTATAATATATGAACACCAGGATGGCCGAGAAGGTAGTAGCGCACATTAATCAATAAGCGGCTGCAGTACCTTTTATTATTTTTATTGTAGTGAATCGGCTGGGCCGGAGGCTATGTTGATTTTGATTTCTCTAGAGGATAATTAAGGAGGTGCGGTGGAGGCGCTGGGAATCGACACTTATCAATGACTTTGAGCCCCGATGTCTCCAGGACATAGTCCCACAGTGTTGAACAAGGTGTTTATTTTAGGCTTTCAGGCCCGAGAGTTAAATCTCCGGGTTGGACTTTTTCTTGGAGTTTGTATTTTTCATGGAGCTATATTTCGCAGATTTTATATTTGCCACAAGGGCCATTTTCCATGGCTACAGCTTGTGAGGGTCTATAACATGTTCTTACCACCTATTTTGAGTATATAAAGCTCTGTAATTTGCCCGTCTTATAGCAATAACCAAGAAAACAGTCATAGTATTCCGCACCGAAAACTTCACAAGATATGCGAATACCGCGAGTGATATTTCGTGAAGAAAGCTTGGCTGTTGATTAATACTATTCCTGTACTGGGGTGTAAGTCTGTATAGTGGTTGCAACCACGGTCACTACATGTATCTATAGACTTACCCCTACATGCGTAGTACAGTATCTACCTACTAGTAGTAGCCCACCTCGCGACCGCGATGTCTCCCACCTCCTGAGAATTCTCCCACCTCCATGTAGTAAATACTTGAAGGCTGAGCCAATGTTACCCGTAGCCTGTTGCCCATAGCCAGCTTTAGTAGTTGCCCATAGCCAGCTCTCATACTCGCTCATTGATTACAATTGCAATTGCCAGCTCCTGTGGTTGATCATATGGCCAACTCCAGTGCCAGCTCCCAGTTAATAATTGATTGTTGCTCTCAGTCAATTCAAGCCATCGTTATGTTCTACTTTCCATCTACAGTGCTTCCTCCCTCTCAATAAATTTACAGCTCCACCTCCCGTAGTATAATTGATCCCCTCATACAGGGCATGCCAGTGTCATGTTCGCAACCTGCTCTAAATTTTTTTTTTCTTTCTTTTTTTTTTTGTTTAATTCATTAATTCCAAATTTTTGGTTGCTATATGGGTTAGGATCCTTCACTCTCAACCAATCAAATGCCCAAGCGTTTGAAAAAAAAACCATAATCCAGTACATAATGGATAATGGACATGCAGCTTCCCGACCACTTATGGTTTACTTAAGAATCTCAAATGTCAATACAGGGCCTCCGCCAGGAGTATTCTCTTGGCAAGCCAGGGTAAAGGTTAAACTTTAACCGCAGCAACTTTATTGGTTTGAGACAACGATACTCTCCCTGTAATCGAGACGTCTCAGTAGATAATTTCTCATGATGGGTAGAGCAGCTCGAACGACGAACCTCTTCAGGTGGTGGAGGAATCCGTGGTAGCCCCAGTGGTATGGCCAAGAGGTTTTAACATCACTTAGGCCACGGCGCGACAACAAAGCTATGCCTAAATAACGTCCCTAACTAACCCTATCCAATGGAGAATAATTGAGTGTCCTAATTTATGCTCTTTTTTAACAGCATATCATACACTCACTACCACCCGTTCCCGGTTCCTCCCTTTGGTTCACCAGATTTATAACCATAACCAATATACCCAGCCCTTCAGGCTCGACACAGAAAGCAATGGCCTTCCTAAAGATTGTCCTCAAAACTGCCAACAAACACCTCGCTCCGCCCTACCATACGTTCTCTCATCACCGACGCTCTAATTGATCCATAATTCGGAAACACAACGAGCTTGTACATGTTACGATGTGAGGCTTTAGGCGGTTACTGTCAGAGAGAGAGAGAGAGAGAGAGAGAGAGAGAGAAGAATCAAACTGTGAACAGTCTTGAAGCGTTATATCTCGCAGCAAAGTTGAGGCTTGATTGATGACAGACAACTTATATAATCTCACTCGATTCGAAAGGTATTTACCTCAAAAGACTACAAACTATACGGATAATTGCTGATAAGAAAGTAAAGAGATAAAAGAATTACCAGGTATGTTATACAGCCAATCCGGGGCTTTGCTGTAGATGTCTTCTCAGGGCCGCCGTAAAAAGCTAGGCTGCTCAATATTATTGGTAGGAAGTCGAGTTATGGCCGGATCATATATATGGTGGCCGCTTGCCCAGCTCACCTTATGTGCTTGCTATATTTATACAAGCCTTAAATCTACACTGGTAACGCGTTCCAGAAGCATGGCCGGATTAAAGTTTGTTTTCTCCGTATATAGCTGCGGGTCATCTTTTACCACTATCACACCAAACAGTCTCTCTGCGCTGGATTTGTAGCTTTCGGATCTTTAATTTGGGGATTTTAATAGCTGTGTGATATGACTAACGGAGGATCGCTTGCGATATACTTATTATCGATCTCTCACGAGAAGGGTCTGACAGTGTTTCAATTTCGGGAAGATCGGGACGGTGTGGAAACACAAAAGATCACTCGACGTCTAGCAACTCCACGTAGCAAAGGAAACGAAGCATCTATGATCTTAATAAACCGAGGCCGCTGTAAATTGGGTGAAAGAATCCTCTTTCTATCTATCTACTATACTATAAAAGAATATGGCCTGAAAGAGTTTCGCTAAACCGGCCTAATCGTAGGCTACATCCGGCCCTGACATGGGAGACAGATTGGCCAAATAGTGAGCGAGAAGCTAAGATCGTTCAATCTACAATTGTAGGCCGGCTAGAGAGAGCTCCAATCGATATCACACATACCCCCCACTAAGGCCCTCAGGCCCCTCAAAAAAAAAAAAAAAAGGAAATTGGGCAATAAATATACACAAAAAGTGATGCTGTGACCATACGCCCCTCACGGGCTACAGGCTCTAATTCGCGATATTGAACTCTACTCCCGTTACAGGCCGTACACCCCTACCCCCGGAGTTAAACCCATGACCTCCGGATGGTCATGGTGGCTCAACCCACGCGGTATAGCAAGGCGAGGCGTCTACCACTAGACTACCTCGCCCACACAACTGTTAAAGGCTGGGAAGTAATACTTAAGGGAGTGATCATGAAGGCAAAGCAGACTAGAGGGACACCTAACCCTGCAACCACGAACCCACCAGCCACCCTCTTGTGTAATATAATATTTGAAACGGGTTCCAAAGAAAGTATAGCTAGATTTTCACGTATAACCTCTCATGTTGAACTCACTTAGGGTATCAAGGAAAACGTCTAATATGTACTGGCTTCTTAGTACTGTTATAATGAAGACTGTACTACATGTAGTTATATGAAGAGAATCTGGGTAATTGTAAATAAGCCTATTAACGCACCCTAGCCACTATACCTAATCAACTTGTGTGTATCTGTGTGAACCTGGGTTCGATTTCATAAGATATAGATGTTCTGTCCGATTTAGAGGCACGTACAATCTAGACTCTAGAGAAATTCTTGGATTTTACGCTATATGTTGTACTTACTATTCGGGGTTAAAATTCTGTGCCGGAATCATTTGATTAATTGGGCCTTTTTATAGTCATATAAAGCAGAGAACACTATGAGTAAAGGTTTCGATTCTCTTATACTTTGGGATTGTCTTATAACGAAGGGTGTAAGTTGGAGGATCTTTGGCCCTGTGCGCATAAGTCTAAACTACGTGTAGTATTTATTCGTAGATGCATGCTGTTTATGAATGCGACTGCTATTGTGTATGTAAAAAGCGCGCTAAGTTCATGTTTTCAATGGCATGTCCATGCAATAGTGGTCGTGCTTGGAAACGTTATTAAATTAAAAGTATATATGTGAATTGTATAATTTTTAGTGTACGAGTAAGGAGTGTTCTTGCGAAATACGTGTTCGTGGGAGCTAGATAGATATTAATCCCTTGGACCTTCTACCAAGTTTAAACGGCAATTTCAAAAGATATAGGATACCACTTAAGAAATGACAATATTCCAATTTGGATTGACGAAAAGACGTTCGCTCGCTAGCTATGGTACACAAATAAGAATCAAGTCCTCATTTTTGTTCTGGGACATCCCTGTTTTTAACGAACTCTCAAGCTCACCTCCATAAACCCGTGCCACATATCCTTCATAATTATCAGTATTCCTGGGGTATCGTTCATGCATCCGTGGCTGTATTCAATCGCCTGAAGCACATCCCCTACAACCACAGCTCACACACTCGACGGTCTGCTGCTCAGTTCCAAGTCGTGCCTTGGGTACCCGGCATATGCAGGTAGCGTTGAAGTTGTTTTCTTTCGCCTGGATGCATCGGAGACAGCATAATTTCTCATAGCCTTGTTTCTTCCTAGTTTACGTTAGATCTCGGATAATAGTAAGAGGAAGGACACTGTCTTACCATTTCGCTATGAGCATGGCATCGGCATAGTTATTCTTCAACAAATAGTTGTAGAGCTCTTTGGAGATGGCCTCTTTATTGTAATATAGATCATAGATGTACCTTGAACCTATATTTCAATCTTCAGCTCCCTGTATCTCACGGCGCGGAGGTGAGAGTAAGTGGCGGAGCTTACGTTGGTGAGATATCTTGAAAATTTCCCATGTTGCTTCATTCTTCCGTTTTCCTTCATGAGGCGCGTTTCCGGCTATAGTGACGCGACAGTTTCAGAATTAGTCTGGGTCCATTTGGTCTCGCTGCGAAGTAGAGGTGGGGATGAGCACACGGGTGAAGAAAAGTACTAGAACAGGGGCGAAAAACCGCGAGTGAATAAGGGGGGTTAGCTTACCATCCTTCATCTTATTGGCAAACTCGAGAAGCATGTCCTCGAGGTCGTCAAACCCCTCCGGTGGGGTTTTAGAAGATTTACTGGTTCTGATGGGAGGCATCTTCGCGGGAGTTGAGTGTCGGGGGTGATGAAGCTCGAGCGGTCGCGATATGAGGTTGGGTTAGAGAGGTGTCGTCGACAACTTGAAGAGCCTCAACTTTTCTTGACATGACGCAGCGACCAAATAAAATATGTACTGAGCTAATGTCACTAAAAGTGAATCACTTGATCAAAGTCCGGCATCACTCTTATTTTTGTTTGTAAATACGATACATGCATCCATTTGTAACTGATAGCTAAAAAAAACTATATACAAAACACGAAGGGGAAAAAAAGAGAGAAAAACAGAATAAAATTACCAATAATGATTATTATTTCCGCAATTCCTTTTATGCACTAATAACCTTCTTCACTCTTTCCCTTAATTTCCGGACCAGCTCGTCGATAGACTCCATATCCTCCGCGTCGAGATCCTTCTTTAGCGCAAGCTCTTCTGGGAGCAAGTCCAGTGCCTGCTTCAATGACGGCTCATAGTTGCGAACCTGACTGCTGAGTGCATATACAGCTTTGGTTCTGACCTTCTCCTCCGGGTCTTTCAGGATAAGTTCTACGATTTTTGGAACACCACCGTGCTTGTGCATGGCCTCCTGGGACTTGATGTTGTTCTGAGTAGCAGTCCCAATGCACCAAGCGGCCATTAAGCGGAGCTGAAACTCAGGTGCAGAGAGCTGAGAGATCAACGGGGACCAGAGTTTGAGATTGTCGATGTTGTTGGCATTGTCGAGATTCTCGACAAGCATCTCGAAGTTATCGAAGGCGGTTTCTTTGTCGGGGAGGGGTACCTCGGGGTCGAGGATTGCGGCCATCGATTCTTTCATCATGGTGGAGTCATCCTTTTGGTTGCCAAAGAGCTTGGCGAGAAGAGCAGGATCCTAACGATGAATGTTAATTACAATTAGTCTGAGAACACGCGGATAGAAGGGAAAAAAGAACAGGTTCAAGTCGTGACATACCAACTCGGTTCTTTTATCTTCGGGTGCACCAGGCACCGAATTCTCGATGCCCCAGGAGAGAAGCTTTGACATATCCGACATGCTGATCTATTGAGGAGATTTGGTGGTGGTGGTAGTGGTGGTTTGTGTTTGATATCAGTGAGCTTTGCTGATGGTTGTCGCAGTTGTAGGCCTTTCTTTTTCGTGGGGCTTATTGAATAAAGATTGTGGAGCAACGCCGAAATAGCTGGAAACAAAAAGACACTTCGGGAGTACACTCCGAGATTCTACCCCCATTGATAAAGATGGCCAAAGGGTAATTTATGTCCTTAAATTATCAAATTTTGATTTTAAAACAATGTTGAAACGTTGTGATGTTTTTAGCACTTCTCAAACAACTTTCATGAAGCTTGACATTCGTTGCATTTAGAATTGCGAAATAGTTAAAACCCCACCATGCCCGCGTTTACCCCGCCATCAAGTTTTCAGCCTCAAACCAGCTATGTATACCAAGAAAACAGCCAAGAAGATCAATGTTTCATGGCAGTATTGATATTCCATTTACACGACAGCTTTGTTCGTTCTTGTCGTCAGCTCCAGCAAGATGATTCATTCGTTCCTACTCACAGCAACCAAATAAGTCATAAACGCTCTGGGAAACGCGGCCGAGCCGCGCACGGTACTGACGTTGCTCGGGAGGTCTCTACCGGTACTCAGTTTACTCTCTAGAAGCACAGATCCATCATTCAGCACACAGACTACACCAGGAACGGAATATGCCAAGAATCCGAGTTGACCGCGCGTACGGTGAAGGTAAAAGCTTACATTCCGTGAACCATTACAGTGTCACCTGGGGCATAGGGCGAAACATGTTCAGTATCAAGAGTTTTTACAACACCATGAATACTTCCATAGATGAACATTCGTAAAATGTAAAAATAGGACCTCTACAATTCATGTATGGTGGCGGCGAATAGGTATCTGTAATTGCCCAGTAAGATATCCGCATCAGCGCTTGGTCCTCATCATCGATGACAAAGAAGGAAACTCGACTTCCTTGTGAAGTAAGAAACCCTAATACTACTGTCTGCCAAGCCTCCATAATATGGCGCTGGCGTGTTGGGGGCGGAAGAAGGGCGGAGACAGGGCATATCGTGGTGGTGGTGGGTGTGTGCGTGGGCAACTGCGTGCGGGCCTCTCCCTTTCTCTCCTCCTCCTCCTCTCTCCCCTTTTCTCTTCTCTTCCCGAACACCCATCTATCTTCCATCTACAAAAGCCATCATCGTCCCCCCCATCCCGGAGAAGCCAGTTCCCCCCTGCTACTCCATCTCAGTTTCTATCACCACAACTACAACTATCAACCCACGTAATTCACGAATTCCTTAAACTTTCTAATCTCATAGACCTTTTTCATCAACAACAATGGAAGGTCCGTAGAAGTCCCCCTGAATTTTGTTCATCTTCATCCATCTCGAGATGATAGCTTCTTTTTGGGATCCATTATGCTAACTTTCATCGTGAACAACAGAAGAAGTTGCCGCCGTATGTGAACCCATTAAACTCCATGTGTTGTCCGTTGTTGGGACTTGAAGTGGGGTTGTAAAGGTGTATGTGATACAATTCAAGCTAACATGATCTGAAACGTTTCCAGCTCGTTATCGACAATGGGTAAGCAATGATTTACAGCCCACAACCCGATCGGATTCAATGGAACTTTTAATGCTGACGCTGTGAACAGTTCTGGTATGTGCAAGGCCGGTTTCGCCGGTGACGATGCTCCAAGAGCTGTTTTCCGTAAGTTCTATCCCTTATCCCAGTGGTGTAGTGACTTGTGTCTTGTACTACCCCGCTATTTGTACAACACAACATTCGCTGACCACTCGATAGCATCCATTGTTGGACGTCCTCGCCATCATGGGTAAAAACTCCCAGAATCCCTTTCTCGCTACCCCAGCTCTAGACCCCTTTTGCTCTAATTGATGCGCAATAATGGGCGATCAATCTGGGGGTGTAGAGCAGTGAAATATCGAGTACATCATGATTGGATAAAGCTAACAATACCTTCTTCTCACTAGTATCATGATTGGTATGGGTCAGAAAGATTCATATGTCGGTGATGAGGCCCAGTCTAAGCGTGGTATTCTTACTCTGAGATACCCCATCGAGCACGGTGTCGTTACCAACTGGGACGACATGGAGAAGATCTGGCATCACACTTTCTACAACGAATTGCGAGTGGCGCCTGAGGAGCACCCTGTTCTCTTGACTGAAGCTCCTATCAACCCCAAGTCCAACCGTGAGAAGATGACACAAATTGTTTTCGAGACCTTCAACGCCCCTGCTTTCTACGTGTCTATCCAGGCAGTGTTGTCTCTGTACGCCTCCGGTCGTACCACCGGTATCGTTCTTGACTCCGGTGATGGTGTCACTCATGTTGTCCCCATCTACGAAGGATTTGCTCTTCCCCACGCTATCTCTCGTGTAGACATGGCTGGACGTGATCTTACCGATTACCTCATGAAGATTCTTGCTGAACGTGGTTACACTTTCAACACCACCGCCGAGCGTGAAATTGTCCGTGACATTAAGGAGAAGCTCTGTTACGTTGCCCTTGACTTCGAGCAGGAGATCCAGACCGCCTCGCAGTCATCTAGCTTGGAGAAGTCATATGAGCTTCCCGATGGACAGGTCATTACCATTGGTAACGAGCGTTTCCGTGCCCCTGAGGCTCTCTTCCAGCCTGCTGTTCTTGGTCTCGAATCTGGCGGAATCCACGTCACCACCTTCAACTCAATCATGAAGTGTGATGTTGATGTCCGTAAGGATTTGTACGGAAATATTGTCATGTCTGGTGGTACTACTATGTACCCTGGTATTGCCGACCGTATGCAGAAGGAGATCACCTCTCTTGCACCTTCTTCAATGAAGGTCAAGATCATCGCCCCCCCTGAGAGGAAATACTGTAAGTTTAAAAATCTCCTGTCTATAGAAAGACCTTGATGAGCTAATTTTATCACAGCTGTCTGGATCGGAGGATCTATCTTGGCATCTCTGTCCACCTTCCAGCAGATGTGGATCTCAAAGCAGGAGTACGACGAGAGTGGTCCTTCCATCGTCCACCGCAAGTATGTTATTCTGTGTTTTGCCAAATATACTACATATGCTGACAATCTCTTAGGTGCTTCTAAACATAATAATCGATTGGGCCGGTCTGCGTGCAAGATCAACGGTTTTGATGTTAACGTAGTAATACAAGAACCGGTGGGTGAAGGGGGTGGGGAGTGGGGAGAGGTATGTGGCGAAGAAGCAAAACTGCGGGGTATTTGGCGGGGAATGCTTGTCGGGGGATTCGATATCTTTCTTTCGCTGTTCACCGTTTTTTTCTTTTTGTGCTATTACGTACTTGTATCTGAATAAAGAGCGGTATAGTGGAGCGTAAGGGGATTTATCTTATGCCCTGGGTTTTAAAACTTTTTTCACCTTTAGTATGTTTATTGTTTCGGTCCCGCATCTAAGAGCTCATATCACCAAAAAAAAGAAATTTCTTTGGAAAAACAATCTATGGTGGAAGTCTGTTCACAGCGTGTCCTTCTCGGCATCTTAAATCTTTCCTCAGCTGAATAGACCGAGACCCTGGTTCTGAATTTGCACTAGTTAGTAACATGCATGCAACTCTTTGTCTCTTGAGTATTCGCTGGGACCCATCCAGTAGATATTTGATGGTCTTAGGCGTCTAGATGTGGACTGTAGACACCCTGGGTCCGCTTGTTGTAAAATGATACCTCCAGTCAATGCCAAAAATATAAGTTCTCGGGCCCAGTTAATTCTAGCGTGTAATTTCTCTTCCAGAAACTCCTTGGAATATTGTAACCAAGGTTTACCTTAATCATCATTGAATAACCCAGTTCGTCCAGTCTTCCCGCCTGTCTTACTTGAGGTCCCTATGGTAGAGCCCCCATCCAGACAGCTGTGGGGGCGCCTAACCTGGAGCCACATACATATAGTCATACCAAGAGGCTTTGGAGCTGGTGCCACATACATGTAAGGTTGATATTGATATTCCTAGCTGTAGCAGTCACTCACGATTCAGGCGTGGCGGTTGGAACCACGAGTGACCCCACATGAAACGCACGTGTTGTACGCCAGCTGACATAATAATCCCATGATCTGCACGGTGTCGGCTGCAGCAGCTCAACCTTCCGTCATACGTAGCGGGTTTTAGTAGCACTGGACACATCCTGCCCTACCCGTTCCCTGATTCAGCTGTCCCAACATTTTTTTGGACTCTCCCCGTTTCTATGTCTTGAGGAGTTTTGTACTCTTCTTCTCCCCTACACGACTTATCGCAATGATACCTTTCATAGACTATCGTGAGTTTCGAAATACTGTTTCTGGAGGAAGTAATGTCCTAATTTGACTTGTGCGCTGCAGCATTCGTTTGGCTTCAGGATACCATAGGTGTGCCGAAAGATGAACGTACGTAGGACTTTTGGTCTTCAGGCAAACAATGGAGAAAAGTAACTAATAATATATGAGCACGATAGTCAAACTTATATTCACAATTCTACTTTCCTACCCGCTCGCGGGCGTCTTAAAAAGGCTTCCGGACACAGAACCTGCGAAAAAAAACCTATTCATGATAGGGTATGTCTATTTTGTCAATTGAGTCCTAGATATAGTCTCTTCTAGAAGGGGAGGAGAAAAGGCAGGAACTCACGGTTGCATATGCATGGTGCTGACTGAACCATGCAAATAGAGTGTCGTTATTCTACCTAATCGGTGTATTCTCTCTTTGGTCCGGAATCAGAACGCTTTTGATCGCTTCTTCTGGCGCGTACTGTATTGCAGCATTCGTGCAGGGCCCGTATATGCCATGGGTCTCTTTCGTATTTCTGATGGGCCATATGCTAGTGGGGCATATACACCGGGAGATGTACCCCCAACCTGGGGTGGTGGATGTTACGGGCGCGCAGATGGTGCTAGTGATGAAGGTCTGCTCTATTTGTCTGAAATCTCGGGAGTGGGGAAGCTAATGATGTGCGGTATTCAAGTTGACGGCATTTTGTTGGTCTGTGCATGACGGACGGCTGCCAAAAGCAGAGCTTTCTGAATTTCAACAGGATCGCGCGCTACCGGAGATGCCGAGTCTGCTTGACTACGCCGGATATGTGGTATGTTTTCTCAGTATTTAGCCCTGATGCTTGAGAAACTTTGCTGATTCCACAAAAAAGTTGTTCTTCCCTTCTCTATTCGCGGGTCCAGCCTTCGACTTCGCCGAATATCGCAGATGGATCGACTGCAGCATGTTTGACGTCATAATTCCAGATACCAAAAGGGGCGGAACAAAGAGGAAAAGAAAGATTCCCAGTAGTTCTATTCCTGCGACAATAAAGGCGGTGAAGGGACTCGCATGGATTTTCCTGTTCTTAAAGTTCTCGAGTTGGTATACAACAGAGTTTGCTCTCAGCGATCAATTCCTGGAATATGGTATTTTCAAAAGGTAAGGCTTTGCAGGCAGGGTGATATATGCTTGATACTAATTATATTATCAGAATATGGTACATCTACCTTCTTAGCTTCACTGCACGTCTAAAGTACTATGGTGCTTGGTACCTCACCGAAGGTGCTTGTATCCTCTCAGGTCTCGGATACAATGGTCTTGACGAGAAAAAACAGCCACGCTGGGATAGATTGACCAACGTTGGGCCGCTTGCGCTTGAGACCGCCCAAAACACCCGTGCGTATCTGGAAAACTGGAACATGAACACAAATAAATGGCTCAAGAACTATGTCTACCTGAGAGTCACACCAAAGGGCAAGAAACCAGGTTTCAGGAGCTCTATGGCCACTTTCGGGACTTCTGCTATTTGGCATGGAATCTCGCCTGGGTACTACTTGACGTTCATTACTGCGTCATTTGTACAAACCGTTGCAAAATGTATGTGTTCCGTCTGATTGGCATAACAAAAAGCTAACAATGTGCTCAAAGACTTCCGCCGGCATGTAAGACCATTTTTCATGACTGCTGATCAAAAGTCAGATGGTCCATACAAGAAGATCTACGATGTGTTTGGTCTTCTAGTGACGCAATTCTCATTTGCGTACATTGTTGCCCCTTTCATCATCCTTGACTTTAAGGATTCGTTGAAATTGTGGTCTAGAGCATACGTAGGTTTTGTTCTGATCCATATAAAAAATCAAATTAGTTGATATCTGATCTTTTAGTTCTTTGTTCACATTGGCATCTTCGTCTCTCTTGGGTTCTTTAACTCTCCCGGCAAGCAATGGCTTCAACAGCGTCTAAAGAATAAAGTTGGCCGAGCTGCAGCCCGCGAGCTCCACAAATCTGCATCTTCGGAGAACTTTCAATCAGGCTCTCTGGGAGTCCCAGATGATCCGATCAGGGAAATTGAGGATATTCAGATGGAGTTGCAGGCGAAGAAAGAAGAGATTCTCAAGAGGAGAGCGACCGACAGGATGAACAAGGCGAAGAAGCAGAAGTAGACGCCTTTTACGCTGTTTGTTTGCATAGTCACGTAGTGTTAATTACGGACAGATTTGGCGTAGCGTTTTAGTTGTTTATGTCTCCTTATTGTTTCTTTTGTCAGTTGTATAGAGACGATTGGAGGTTGTAGTTTCTAGGCATGACGCCCAGCGTGTGTGTGTGGTGTTGTATCGATACCTTCTAGTTAAGATGTTGAGATTAATATGGCTTGAGAAGTCATTAGGCCTCACCAGATTTATTATGAGAACGATATGTTTTGAGAATTTCTAACATAAATAATCTTATTTACAAAATTATAGAAAAAAGTTAAATTAAGAGGGTTATGGTGTTGTAAAGTATGTACTCCCAGGCTACACTAGAAAATTGCCTTTAGTGAACGTTTGAGCCATATTTAATGTATTTGACAATCCGAGTGATAAGTGAAGACTGAGAAATTCTTGCATCATTGAGCTCTGATCAAGATTTACCCTTGAAATTACTGAAGGGACGAACATTCTCAGGTCTGACACCAATTTGTGATAAACTATACACATTGAGTAAGTGGTTGATTGATAATATTGACGGTGGTACTGGCGGAGGTGGGGGGACCTCTTCGTTACGGAACATTCACGCACTTGGTTGTTTGGCCGACGACTCTCAATCCTGGGATTTTATCGTTCCTAGCCCGGGACTACTCTATGACATAGCCCACTATAAACTCACTTCTTATTGTGCTACCTATATTAATAACGTAGTTTATTTGAATATCGAAGAGCTCGGGTATCGCTTATCCCGCTTTCCACCAACTGCAGCCCGGTGTGAGAGCCGCGGTAGAGCTACTCGACGATGATACGGCTATGCCGAGCAATAGCACTGCATGCAGGTCACTGACTACTATGGCAGCCCCAGGGATGTTTTGCGCTTCCAGGAAGGTTCTCATCTCTGAGTGCAGAGCTGGTTTATTCCGTCGGCACTGTATATCCTGAACCATCTACTTATATACTTCTTGGATGGGTAGGAATATTGTATGTTGGCTAGAGCGGCGAAGGGTTCTAGTAACAGGTACAACCCGAGAAGAAGTGCTGAACTCGAATGCTTAATCCTAACGATGGGATCTGGCTGTGCTTTGTGGGGTGGGTGCTAAGCTGGTTGGGCTTAGACTTGTGAGGCACATAATCTAGGCCTGATACCCGTCATTACCAACCACAGTACATGGAATTTCAGTATCACTTCCATAGCTGTGGAATCCCGTGATATAAAAGTACTTTTGAGTGGTATCTGCACTACTTATCAACCCACATCATTTCTGGCGCTGAGTTTACAGGTTAGGGATCACAACTGGTTTTCCCACACGGACATTAATTATCAGCTATTGATATAATTATACGATACTCTCATGTTCTCCGGAAACGAGGAAATTCCGAGCGAAGGTAGCATATCTAAACCGTTACTTCTAGACCAACTCTGAATATACCAACCAATCTCATACTAACTTACGTATCCAATCAATCCTATTTTAAAATACTCATGCAGATCCTATATATAAACCCTCCGAGTGACACTCCATGATCTCCGGGTAACTCCCCTCCTTCAATACCAGCCAAACACTGTACGAGTCTCCAGCCCCAACTATCACGGAAACCTCCGCCAGCCATTCCCAGCTCTACCCAAAACTTAAACACCGCCGAACGAAATCCCCAGACAGAAGAAAGCTAGTAAAAACGAAAAAAATGTCATCCAACGTCGGCCTAACCACGCCCCGCGGCTCCGGCACCTCCGGCTACGTGCAGCGCAACCTCTCGCACCTCAAGCCACGCGACAACATCGCGCCCTACCCAAAGGACTACGACTCGTTCAAGACATACAAGCAGCGGCAGCCCGACAAGGAGATCCTGGAGCACGACCGCAAGCGCGAGGTGGAGGTCAAGTGTTTGGAGCTCAGGGATAAGCTCGAGGATGAGGAGTAAGTGCTTGCTAGCTACTTCTATTGGTGGAGGGGGACGGAGAGCTAATGTCCATGTGTGGGAATGTCAACAGGGTCGACGAGGAGGAGATCGAGAGACAGGTCGATGAGCTCCGCGTGAAGCTGCTGGATGAGATGAAGAGGGGTGCCGGCGGTGTCAATGCCAGGGGTCTCAAGCCGCACCAGGTGCATGAGCTGGCGGCCGCGAAGCTTGGTATGCTACCTCCAACCCCCTGTTCGGGGTTTTTTTCTTCAATTGTTGTTGTGGAGATGCTGATTGGTGGTGATTGTAGCGGAGAGCGAGAGACTGAGGAATGCGCTGAAGATTTCGGCGGATTATGAGGAGGGCAGCCATTGGAGGAAGCAGAGCGAGAAGAAGGAGAGGAAACGGGAGATGAGGGAGAGCGAGTATGCGAGCCGGAAGGAGAGGGACGAGAGCCCGTAGCAGCTTTCCGGCTTGTTCTCGTACTGTTTCCTGGTGCTGTTTTTTTTTCTCCCTTTCCTTTTTGTCTTCTCCTTGGTGCTGTTTTTTTTAGTCCTTTTTATTGGCTCTTTTTTTTTCGTAAGTTTTTTTTACAAGTTTTTTTCGGGCTTACTTTTGATTTTTACTGGATTCTTTTTTTTTACTGGCCGAAGGAAGGCATATAATTTGACAATGATCATGACACTCCTGGGTATGGGCGGTGTAGGTTCTACGAGAAAAAAAGAGCAAGCAAGAGAGGAAGAAAAACAAAAGCATGGCTGAATCGGCGTTCAGTTTATGGTGTATCAAGTTAACGCCGCCCAAGCAAGCAAGCGAGCATTAACTACATGATCCATCCAGAAACCCTCCTCCGTAAAGCTTTTTCCAAGTGGCATTGTAAAGCGCTCTCCTTGGATAAAACAACAATAGCTAGATAGCTAGATATGTGTACCTGCTTATTCCACAGCTCTCGACTGGTTTGTTTTACGTCATCATGAGCTGTCCCATCTGAATCCTTTCTGTCTGCCCTGTCCTCCTATTAATATTCGTTGCTGAGTTCCAGATGCAGTTACCGGTCGTGGGTATCATTTCCTTCCCTTCCTTACTCCCACTCTCTCTCAAAGCATCGCTAATCTCGATCCGCCGGAGTATCGGGTACGTACTGGACAAACTGTCAAATCTCTTCCGCGCACATGGCCTTCTTCCCCTTTTCTCCCTATGTAGGTACTAACTAATCGGCATCTACTACAAGAGTGTTGTTCACTCAATGCCCTTACCCTGGATACATGTGCCCTGTCTTACCTGCGTGTGGTTTCGAATGTTCTGCGCGGACTCGGCTTGGCAGGTACTTGCAGGGATGCTTCACTCGTCGGACAGCGAAGTGCAGCTGCGAAGGGAAGGGGCCGACCGCTTCTTACTTGTCTATCACCGATAGCCTCATGCCTATCATTGACTGCTAGCGGGAGTGTGTGGCTGCTTTGTTCTCTGCCTGTCTTTTACTCACGATGGAGCGTCTTTGTCCTGCAGTGGGGAAGGAGGGCAGAGTAGAGCAGAGTAGAGGGAGTAGGGCATGTGTATGTAGGTATGTGATGTGTATATGGATTTAGAGGTCCCTTCTGCCCAGTAGAGTACGTGCATAACTTCTATTCGCGGAGCAGGATGGGGAATGGAAAAGAAGTGGAAGAGCGAGAGGTAGAAGCTAGGGTACCGCGGAGTGCTTTTTCCACCCGATGAGCCAGCAGTAAGCAAGTAAGCCAACTGTCACACCGCGTGCCTGCCTATCTGGCTGCCTGTGTATCTGTCTCTGCAATGTGCCTGATATCTCGATCGCCTCATCGTACGTGAGTCTCTCTCCTCCAACCAAAAAAACCACCACCAAAAACCACACACACCACACATACATACATACAGGCAGATCATTAATAAAAACCCACCCACTACCCCGTTCCATGTCAGCCCTTATCTCCGGCCTCTTCTCGCACCCGAACCACCCCCACCCCCCACCACCCGCCATGTCTACAGTCGACCCCGTCGCCGCCGCTACCGCAGTCGACATCGAGACCGCCGCACCCCCAAGGTCCACTATCCGCTACCGCAGAGAATGGGGGCACGCGGGCCACTACCACGTGTCTGTCGACTTCAGCGCCATCACCCCCGGTGACATTGGGGGCCTCTACGCTGCGCTCTCTGAAGCTATAACAGCCGACCTAGTGCGGCGGCAAAGCTCGAGCAAGAGCAGCAGCAAGCTCTCGTCGAAGGCGGCACCGGAGCGACTGTTCCCGCTCAACTGCGATATCAAGGTGGAGCTATGCAGGCTGTTGGACGATCAGGGGCGCTTGTATATACCGCCGGTGAAGGAGACGAGCGTGTTTAGGCAGAAGTATGCGCAGTTGGGTGGAAATGGGACGGATAAGACGTATGAGCTGTTGGCGTTCCTGCTGGATAGGGATGTGAAGAAGGCGTGGGAGCATCTGCAGGATGGGTTGTTCTTTGAGGAGGGGGAGGGGTGGCCGTGGTATTCGCTGTTGGTGTCGTATTCACATGGTAGGTGTTTCTTGGAGCTTTGAGGAGAGAGAGAATGGAGAGAGATGGGAGTAATTATATCGATACTAACGGTGTGAGCTGTAGAATCGAGACTGGATAAAGTCGTCAAGCACCAAGGCCGGCTCGTAATGGCTGACATAGACCCGCAGACCTTCTTCCCCCTTACGGCATCCCCGCCGCCATCACCGCCGTCACCAAGTAGCTACGGCCACAGCGGCCACAGCGGTCACAACAGTCACAGCTACGGTCACAGCTATGAGCACCCCGGGCACTCCGGGCACACCAGCTACACAGGCCACCCAGCGCTCATGAACGGGCATACACTACCGCCCGGCGCCGAGATTATCGTTGAGAAGGCTAGCAAGCCGCGGCGCACGAAGACGCTGACAGAGATGACGAGCAGCTCATCGGCCACGGTGAAGCCGCACAAGTCCGAGAAGCCGAGTCGTAGCTCGTCGCATAAGTTGGCATCGGCAAAGTATGCGGATGTGAAGGCGAAGTCGAGGAGCGCGTTCTCGATAGGGAGTCTGGTAAAGGCGGATAGGTGACAATATCGGTGGAGGGACCTGTCGTGGGAGGAGAGGACGGCGGGTTGTAGATATTGTTTCTTTTGAGGTCCAGGGAGTCTGCTGAGTGGATTCTTGTCTGTTGGGCCAAAAAAAAAAAATGGGGTTGGGGGGTTGGGGGGTTGGAGGGGTGTTTCTTCTTGAAGCAGAGTGGAGGGGAGGGGAGTGCGGGTTTCTTTTGTACTAACAGGCACTGCTTTCGCAGTTTTCCTAGGTAGCAGTTTTGTCTTGTCTTGCGTTCTCTTTTCTTTTTTCTTTTTTCTTTTTTCTTTTTTCGTTTTTGTTTTTGTTTATTCAATTCGATTAGTAGCTATCAGTTATCAATTGAGAGTGCATTATCCATCATAATTTCCTTTCAAGCGTAGACAATAAATACCTTCTCCCTGATTGACGTTGCGGGGATGTCTCAGTTCTCTCCTTCTCTGCTTTGACGTTTGACGTAGGAGGCTCTTTTTGCACAGCGACATCCCTGCCGGCGCACAGTCTTAGAAAATCTTTCTTCGTCTTGGCAACACCAACCCAGACCGAAGAAAGAGAAAACTCTCCTCCTTCGAAAGAAAACCCCATACTCACGATAGGATATACAGCATAGCGGAGGAGACGCTAAACACATATCAGAGACACTACCAAATGTCTCTCCATCTCTACAAGCCGCTGGGCTCCAACGACGAGTCCGTGCGCCTCTCCACCGCGCACACGCTCACCACCGAGCTCACCACGCTCCTCACCACCGAGTGCACCCCGCAGAGCAAGAAGGACGTCGACTATGCCCTCTCGCGCCTTACAAAGGGCCTCTCCTCTGGGAGCAACTCCTCGCGTCCCGGATTTGCAATTGTCCTCACCGAGGTACACCCCTCCCATTCCCTCCAACTCTCACTCTCTTCTCTCACTTCCATTCACTTGCCCTCTAACACAACCCCGAGGAGACCACATAGTTCCTTGCCTCCCTCCAGTCCTCAGGAAACCCCGCCAAATGGGATATATCCCTCGCCACCATCCTCTCCGCCGTCAAGACCAACACCACCCCACAAAGCGGACACACCACCCGTCCGGAAGAACGCGGCTACCACCTCGGCCGCCTCTTTGGGCTGCAGAGCATTCTGCAGTCCGGCATCACCGCGGCACCCGGCAGCGAGGCCGAGGCCGCGCACAGGGAGGTCCTCGATGAGCTGTTCGAGCTGGCAAAGCGCAAGCCGTGGCTGCGCGAGAGCTGCGCGTGGGCCGTGTGTGAGTCTGTGCAGCGCGGGGTTGGCGCAGCGGCAGCGGCAGCGACGTATTCGGCGCTGGTGGAGAGCGGGATGAGCAAGACGACTGAGGGCATTGCGGTGTGGTTGTGCGTGGCGGCATATCATCCGGGAGTCGCGGCGCCGCGGGAGGTGTGGAGCGGAGGGTTGCCGCTTGGGGCGGGGAATTTAGGGGTGCTAGGCAAGATCTTGAAGGATTCAGGGGAGGAAGAAGGCGGCGGGGGTGCGGCGAAGGGGACGTGGAGCCAGAAGTTACACTTTGTATGGGACCTTATTCTAGCAGTGTATTTGGCGGAGGAGGGGGTGTGGAGTGAGCTGAGGAAGAGCTCTGAGATTGCTGGGTGGGCTGAGCTCTGGAGAGCTGTTGTTGATGGTGAGTTTCTTTTGTTCTTCTCTTCTTCTTCCCTTAACCCTGCCTTTTCTAGGATGAATCGCTATAGTAGTATCTTCCCTGGAGCTGGTTGCCCAGGATTGCCTCAGCTCAATGGCCCAGTAGCATTCCCGGAAGCCCCACATCCCCAAACCCGCAAGGGCCAATGATCAACATGCATCTTCTCAAAACCCGCTAACCAATCATTACCCCCCCTCCAGAATCATTATTCTCAACTTCCGCCTCCGAAGAACGCAAATTCCACGGCTTCCTCCTCTTTGCTAAAGCGCTCGAGCAGACCACGCCCTCCACCTCCCAGCATCTCTCCGCCCTCTTCACTAAGAATTTCATGCGCAGTCTCATCAACCAGCTGTCCGACGCCTCCCGCTACCTCCACAAAGCCGCGGCTAAATGCTCGCGTGCCCTCTTAGCCAAGGCAGAAGCGGCGCCATGGAGCGTCCCCATCATAATAACACAGCTCATCACAAACAACGGCACCCCGACCTTCGACTCTCTGACCAAAGGCAAGCACGTCGAGAAGATCCTATGTCTAGCCAACGAGGACGGGCTTGTAGCGGTAGTGCGCGTGCTGCGCGGCATCATGCTCGCGCCGGGGGTGGACGAGGTGAAGGCAGCGGAGGTGCGCAGGCAGTGGGCGTGCGATCAGGTCTTGTCCGTGGTGCGCAGCAGTAAGAGCGTGAAGTCCGGCGCGTGGCTCAGGGAGGTGGTGGAGATGTTTACCGCTTTCGGCCACTTTGATGTGCAGGAGGGCGTGACACCGCCGGTCAGCGCGGCTAGCCAGGGGATGTTTAGAAGCCGCTTGATGAGCTGCTTGTCGCATCTGATCACGCTCAAGGATGCTGAGGACGGTGACGAGACATGGCCCTACAGGGCCGTCAAGACCATTGGCGCACTCAAGAAGACCGACGGCTATAAGCTCGCTATCGAGATTGACGACGTTATCGCCGAGGCGCTCAAGAGTGCCACTAAGACGCTCGAGCGCATCCGCAAGAAGCGTGCCGCGCACAGCAGCAAAGACAGCACCAAATCGTCACAGCTCTCCTCCTTCGAGCTCCTCTACTCACTCGTCATCCTGCAAGTGTATTCCGGCGAAACTGATGCCCTAGGAGTTCTCGACGAGCTTCAGATTTGCTACGACAAGGTCGTGCGCAAGAAAGGCGACGACGAAGACGTAGACGCGAGCCAGGTGCTAGTCGAGATCCTGCTGAGCTTCCTGTCGAAGCCGAGCGTTCTTCTGCGCAAGCTGGCACAGCAAGTGTTTGCGAGCTTTGTGGACCAGATCACGGCTGGCGGGTTGGAGGCCATGTTTGCTGTGCTGGAGACGAAGGAGAGCTTGGGTGGGCAGCAAGAGCTGTTTGACGGGAACGATGAGGACGAGGAAGGCGACGTTGATATGGACGGCAGTGATGACGGAGAAGAGGACTCGGACGTAGAGGTCGTGGACGCTGAAGATATGGATCTCGACGAAGAAGACGCCAGCTCTGACGACGAGGACTCCGCATCCGACGACGACGAAGAAGACGAAGAAATCGACGAGACCGAAGCCACCAAGCTCGAGTCCGCCCTCGCCGAGGCCCTTAGCGCCAGCGGTGCCGCCGCAAATTCCGACGACGATGGCAGCGACATGGACGACGACGCTATGCTCGCGCTCGACCAGCACCTCGTCACAATCTTCAAGCAGCGCAGCGCCGAGAAGTCCAAGAAGGCCGAAACACGGGCGGCCAAAGAGACCATAACAAACTTCAAGAACCGTGTTCTGGACCTACTCGACATCTTTGCGCGGTCATCGCGGGCGCTTGATGTCGGTGTGTCGTCAGTCATGGTGCTGCCGTTGTTGAGGTGCGCGAGGAGGACGGCGAGTAGACCAGTGGCCGAACATGCGGCGGTGGTTGTGAGGAACTTTGCGAATTCGTTGAGGGGGAAGGAGGCGGATGCTATGGTTGGCAAAAAACAGGAGAGGGAGGCACTGTGGGGCCTGCTAGAGGAGGTGCACGTTGAGGCGGCGAAGGACGGGGGGGCGGGCAGGGAGAAGCATAAGGCCGCCTGCTCGCAAGCTAGCATTGCGATCATGAAAGTGCTGGTTGCGAGCGGGGGCATGAAGAAAGAGGATGTCGAGAGGGCCGTTGGCATCTATATGAAGAGCTTGACAAAGCTGCTGACGGATCGCACATGGAGGGTACAGGGAGGCCTGTTTACGGACTTTATAAACTGGGCCGTGACGGCGGGGAAGAGGCTACAGAATGGAGAGGTGTCGAAGTGAGAGTTGTAGATATAAAAACGCCTTTTTTAGTGTAGTGTAGTGTAGTTAGTGTAATAAGTTGAAGCGAATACCTTTTTTTTCTCTTGCTTTCTTTCTTTGTGTTTTTCTTGGGAGTAAAATGTTGGGAAGAACGAGCCCCTTCTGGCGCAATCTTTGAGAGATTTCCGTAAATTGTGAGTGTTCAATGTCAAATAAACACTGATCTCGATTCTCTTGTGCCAAATCAAGGATGTCCGTGTTGGAATGATCACAAGAGGTCACTCGCTCTTGGCAGCCATATTGGTAGCGTTATATTGGTTGTTAAAAGTACGGCCACGGTTGACCTAAATTATAAAATAATGAGCACATTTCTCGGTTTTTCGTAATGTTATTACTAGGCAAACCATGGCCAAAGAATAGTAGCGTTCTGGGGTAGAGAGTTCCCGTAGTACATATACTGGAGTAAACTAGGAGTTCAGAATAGACTTTGGTTGATTGATTGATTAATAATTCACTCGTGTATGGAATAGGCTTTGGTCCTACGTGAAGCATAGGAAGAAAGCTCGGACTCAACTCATTAAAGTAAAAAGAACCGGAATTATTGTATTGATGATGATGAGGGGAGATAATAAAGAAAGCGAGGCACAAGAGGGCGGTGGTCAAACCCAACTAGCGAGAGGACACTGTAACAACTATAACCTATCCTTCATCACAAGCACCACCTGTCCTTGTATTACCCACAACTACATATATATATCTATGTAGTCAGTCTACCTGCGCCACCCACAGCGTCCAGGCCAGCCATAGATTTGACCGTGCTTTAATCTAACAATTTTGCCTGTCGGTGGCCATGCCAAAACCTCTCATGAACTCCCAGCTACAGAATTTATCTGGGCGAAGTATAGTCACGAGGCCTTAGAGGTCCTTACTAGAGAGTATATACTATTTCTAGATCTTTCCCTTGGGGAGACGACCGAGCATTAAGACGTTAAGCTTTAGGGCTAGCACGTGCCTTGATTTGAGCTCTTCGTCCTCTAGAGAAATTAAAATCAAAAATACAGCCTCCTAATCTATTTCACTACAGACAATAAATAAAAGGAACAAAAGATACTGCAGCGACTTATTGATTAAGGTGCACTACTATCCCCACCCCTGGTTCGAACCCAGGACCTTTGGTATCCTGGGTCAACACTTGGTGTCTAACCCGACGAGCAGTCTAAACCAGTAGACCACTCGCCCATAGCAGATGCTGTGCTGCAAATGATAATTGACAATTGACCTTGGCAGTGTGCCAAGATGAAGCAGAACTCTTAATCCTTTATTTTAGAGCACGTCTACGTACATGTACCGAAAACTGTCATTTTAGACCTTTTCCGTTGATTTATCTTCGTCGTCTCCTAACTGCTGCGAGGAGGCATCGAAAGATGCCACCTTGCGCTTCTATTTTTGTGTGTGGACTTTTTTTGGTTCTCTCTAACCTCTCGGTCTTTTGTGGGTTTCTGGTTTCTAGCTCAGCCTTTTGGTCTTTCCTCACGTTGTCCTCTGACCGCCGCTCGAAGACGACTTGAGGCTTTGAACTTACATAGTATAAGATGGGCAGTCATGGTCCCAAAATCTTGGCCTACTCATACTTTAAGGTAATTCGCTATCAAGAGGATATAGCGCGTATAAAACCCATGCACCCCCCTAGGTTTCAGCATCGGTATTGTGCGAAAGATCACATCCTGAGGTATTAGAAGCATCTTTAGCACAGGTAATCTCCTCCTGTATATTCCCTCTCCGAAGCCAAGAGGATTCAGGTACATGTAGCTAACAAACTGAAAATCTAATGGCTACATATCGGCACAACCCCCCACCTTCCCCACCCTGAACAATCTTGTAAAAGCTGGAGAAACACCAGACAGACTTAAGATACCATAGGGAAGATCCCTTAAGGCCGAGACCGGCCAGAAATGCAGCTAGAAAAAAGACAACCTTTCTCTCACCCATGGTAACCGTCACTAGGTGGGGCAAGTTATCTTATAGGGGTGTACTCGAGTGACCGAGTGACATTTTGTGATGGATAGCGGTAACGTGAGTCTTTCACTGAGCACCAGACATATATCACCCAATCCACAACCAATATTGTTCGACCTTTCTACTAGTCTCTCACTACTATTCTACTCAACCACACTCAGAAATGTTACTATTTCAACCATCTCATGTCTACAATCCTCTGGGAGCAATTAGATGGATTATCGTCAAAAGGAACCGTCAAAGTGCCTGAAAAAAAATCAATTCAACATTTCGCCCTGCCAGCCCCGAAAAGTACCCACATGAAACCCGGAAACAAATACTAAATACATAACACATGCTCTTTTCCCTTGCTCCAGGCAGCAACATTAATACAATAATGTAAAAGCTGCAATCCCTTTTTTTTGAGACCTACACCCTGACCTTTTTAGTACCCCACAAAAAGAAAGATCCAGTCCGCTTTTACGCCCAGGTATCAAGATTTGTGCCCATCTTTTTTTTTAATAGATTTTCTTCATTCTTCGTCAAAACGCAGGGGGTAAAAAGCAGGCTACTGATTTCCCTCTCCCTTGCCACTGAACACATCTCTATCTTTACAAGGAAACAAAAAATGTCAATCAACATGAAAAGAAATGCATCTTGCTATTGGCAACATACTTATGAGACGAACTGGCCGAGGCCAGCCATGTCACCCTCCTTAGCAGCGATTTCGAAATATCCATAGATGATTCTATAAAAAATTTATATTAGCAAATGTCCAAACATAATAACCTCGCAGTAGCAGGAAAAACTTACGTAACAGCCAACAAGATACCAGTTCCAGAACCAAGAGCACCGAGAAGGTCGGAAGCGACAGAGAGAGCACCAATGCAAGCACCACCGAAAGCAGCGGCAACAGGGATAACACGCTTAAGCTCCTTGTACATGCTCTGCTCACGATGTCCGGCCATGACCAAACCCTGCTCCTTCAACTGCTTGGCAACGTCACGGGGACTAGAGCCAGAAACCTCAATCCAGGTCTTGGAGAACATGGCGCAGGCGGTGAGCATGAACAAGATGTAGATAGCGGTGTGAAGAGGGTCGATAAGAGCGTCGGTGAAGTTGAGGGGAGGAGACATGTAGTAAGAGATACCAGACACAGCGTAGAGCTGAGCAGATCCTTCCTTGGGCTCCCAGACACCGAGGAAACGAACGAGAAGGTTGTCTGGGAGACGGTTGTACAACATCTGTGAGACGAGGAAAACGTTGGAGCTCAGAGCAGACTGTAGCATGATAGGCATGTTGCTGGTGTAGAAAAGACGGACCGGGTAGGTTCCACGAGTTCCACGGTAACGGCTAGACTTGACGGGGATCTCGACACGGAATCCCTGGAGGTAGATGACCGAGGCGAAGACAACAAGAGTAGCCAAAAGGTTCATGATGTTGGGGAGATTCTGGCGGTAGAAAGCCTCACGGAGAGCGCGGTTCTTGTCGCCCCAGGTAAGGAGGAGATGGAACAAAGCAATGACGGCTCCCTCGAATTCAGGTCCACGTCCAGTGTTGATGGTGGTGGGAGAGAAAGCCTTCCAGATGATGCTCTCGCAAATGTTGGTGGCAATGAAAAGAGAGATACCGGATCCAAGACCGTAACCCTTCTGGAGGAGCTCATCGAGAAGAATGACAATGAGACCTGCAACAACGAGCTGGAGAACAAGGAGAAGGCAAACACCAGCACCAAGATCACTGGGCTGTCCGTAGAGACCAGTCAAAACGTAGACGGTAGCTTGTCCGAGAGAAAGAATAATGGCAAACACTATAGGTTATATTGTTAGCTCATTGCCATTGAAGGATCGCCAAATGGAATTGAATGGCTGCTTACACTTCTGGGCGGTTTGGTAGAGCTCGCGATCAGACTTAAGGTCGAGGTTGACATCAATCAAGTGAGTACCGGCGAGAAGCTGGAAAACCATTCCAGACGAGATAATTGGAGATATTCCCAGCTCCATCAATGTTCCTCTGTTACTTGCCAACATCATACGGAGCCAATAGAGGGGATCCGAGGTATCTGAAGATACAATTCCATACAATCTTCATGCAGGTCAGCAAAGCTGTCCAATGAGAGCAATTAATCTGGAACAATAAAACTTACGGCATTTGGGACATAACCAAGAAAATAAGTAGTGTCAACTATTCGCGCCATAGCACGTCAGCATCCATGCGCAAAATAAGGCCACATTGCTACCAAAGCGAGGCTCAAGCATCGCGAAGAAAAACTCACCCCAGTCCACATTAGCCTTTGTCTGAATGGAGTTTTGCGTTCGGGTGACGCCACCTCTGGGAGGATGGGCACGAACGGCTTAATCAGGTCGAGAAATCGCACTGTAGAAATGGAGTCAGTATAGTTCAAAGGAATTGCGAAACACAAAGTTTTCTGAAGCGAGATGGGAACTCGGGTACTTACAGCCGCTCATGATTGCGGTGGAATTAACAGAATCCTATTAAAATTCAAAAGAAAGGATGGTAATGAACGAAGAGAAAGAGAGTCTCCTCGCTATGGAAGGCAAGCACGCTTTAAGAGAGAGTGCCGTTGGGAGGAATGTTGGTTGAGAGATGGTTGATGGTTCTGAGAGAAGGAAGAAGGGAAGACGTTCAGGAGAGTTCGGGTTTTTTTAGTTGGAGGCAGAGAGTTGAGGCCACATCTCTCTGGCTGGGTCCAACCCGCTAGCCCCTTGTCATCCCATCCACACAACGCCGCCGCCTCACTCACCTACAACCGAAATAAGATTCCCTCCTTGCGGTGACCGGCATTAACAGTTCCAGAACAACAACACATCTTCTGATGTATTTTTTCCCCACAGTAGGTAGATGTGGCCTGAATTGGTGGGGGGATGAATAGGTCCTTGGTTGATTGGACAGGTGCGCTTCTTGCTACATGTAGAGCACCTCCCCATCTTCTTTCTGTGTTTCTCTTTTTCTTTCTTTTAGTTTCTACCTGAATCGATTCGAAATCTACCCAGGCACAGGAGCAGAAGAATAAGCTTATTTATATGTTCACAACGGGTATCACATTCAATTTTCATTAATCGCCCTTGGTGATCATTAACGTCGAAATATAGCTCCGCCACGTGACCTCCACTTTCACCTTCACCAAGCTCTCTACCTAATCTAAGTGCGATAATCTCCGTTCTTGACCCGAATGTTAGCTTTCCATGCCGGACACCTGAATTGTACGATATCTTTCTATCGTCTACAAGGAGTACAAGTGACATCACTGGGGGAGAACTTACAATCGTGACATATCTACAAATGCGCATCTGTCAGCAATCCGAGCAACCAACGAAGGAAAGACACAATATCCTTAAATCAGGGTTAGGGTTCAACTTACTCATGCGAGAAGTCGCACGTGTAATATGCCGCCTCACCACCCTTGCCCGTTCCCAACGAAACCCTAATCTCAAGATCTTCCATGGCCAAGATCTCGCTCGCCCTCTCCTCATCCACATTCTCTGGTTCTCCATTAACAAGGAGCTTCAATTCAGGCGAGCCATCAGTCGGGATGAATGACACATTGGTCTTCTCCGGAACGATTCCATCGATGCCAGAGTATCCAGTCGCGCACAAAATTCTACCCCAGTTAGCATCTCGCCCATAGAGGGCTGTCTTCACTAAAGGAGATCTAGCGATAGTTGATGCGACCTGCTTCGCATCTGCAAAGTTATTTGCATCCTTCACGCTGACGGTCACGAACTTTGTCGCGCCTTCCCCGTCACGAACAACCAGCTTGCTGAGCTCTTCGGCAAACTCCGTTACGACCGCTCTAAGGACGGCTTCGGCTTCAGTTCCTGCCTCTACGGTCTTGCCACCTGCAGCGCCGTTGGCAAGGAGAGCGACAGTATCGTTGGTGCTCATGTCACCGTCTACAGAGATGGCATTGAACGAGCGTTCAACCGCGTGGGTGAGGATGTTCTGGAGAGCCTCTGGGGAGACGGGGGCGTCCGTGGCCATGAATCCAAGGAGGGTGGCCATGTTGGGATGGATCATACCAGCTCCCTTAGCCATTCCAGCGATCTTGTAGGTTGTCGAGGATCCAGGGAAAGTGAAGCTCTTAGAGCAAAGCTTGGGGAAGGTGTCTGTTGTGCAAATGGCCTTCGCGGTATTAAGCCAGGCCTCGTGAGATTGTGCAAGGATTTTATAGGCTTCCGGGATCCCATCGAGAATCTTTTTAATCGGGAGCCTTTATCAATCCTAGAAATTAGTCTTCTATATCATACATACTAAAGCTCAGATCCACAATATCGTACCTTTGTCCAATAACACCAGTGCTCATGACCAGAGTACTGCTCTCCTCTTCTCCCACCAGCTTGTCAACTCCCCTCCCCATAGCCAATGCATCCTCCATTCCACCCTTTCCGGTGATGGCATTAGCACATCCGCTGTTAGCCACAAGCCCTCTGATCCCATAACCCTTTCGCTTGTCCAACATTTCCCTACCCATGACCACAGGTGCCGCTTTGAAGACATTCTTCGTGAAAACCGCAGCGGCGCTGCACGGCAACTCGGAAGTCACAAGCGCAAGGTCAAGGCTCTTCCCATCCTTCTTTACTCCACAATGAATACCGCCAACGTTGAACCCCTGTGGGTAACTCCCACTCTGAGGGACGTATTTCCACTTTGCATTTGGCGCGGGCCCAGTTGCGTAGCCACGAGTAGTCATGAAAGCGACACCACGAGTGGGGAACCTCGAGGAGAGTCTAGAAAGCATTGTGACTTCGTGGAGGGTCAATTGATAGGTGTAGGATAAGTCCTATGGTGTGGAGGCGGGAGCGAAGCGATGAGGGGTCGGGTGAGTCGTATCTACAAGTGGGGGGGGAGAGCTTTTTTATCTACGCAGAGCCGCTTGATCTGGGTTGCAGGGAAAATTTCGTGTGGTGGGTTTGTACTACAGCAAATGGATAGCATTAGCTTTACAGGGGGATATCAGGCGAGTTGCTGGGCTATATATTTCGCTTGGAGATGCTACTCATGTAAACGGTTGGGAATTACGAGATCTTGGGATTAATCCGAAGATCTAGAGCTGGAGGGTATTGCATAGGGTTAGGGGTTTCGGAGGCGTTGTGTGGGGGGGGGGCATGAGAAACAATTTTTGATTGTAAGGTGAAAGACTATCGAGCTTAAGCTCTCTAAGCTCTTTGAGGCTTTTCTTGTAATTCTGAAAAATACATATATTCGATTGACCCGTTGTGTGAATTATACATGTCTATTCATGGTGTATGTTTCCCTCACCAATTATCACTCGAACTTGCCTAAACCTGTTTGGGAATAATCATTACGCTAAAAACGAAGCTCCAAACAATTCACACCTATCCGCGGACCGCCCTACGAGCCGACCGCAAACACCTCTAGTATTAGATCAAGACTCTAGGATAGGTACCGGTCAATGTAACGATTGAACAATTGCCAAGACACATGGACTTGGCATATCTCACCGTGCTTTCAGGCCTACAGTACAGCTGTAGTTACGATTATCAGTGATATTTACAAGGTAAAGGATAAATAAGGTGGTTCTCTATTGCTTTGTCAAGTGTTTGCGGGGCTCGGGTCTGCAAGGGCTTTTGATAGGGTTTCAGGTCCTACAGTTCCGCTTAAACAACAACGGTTTCCAGGGCTCTCGAAGCTAGACACCCTGGTTAGTCCGCACCACGACCATACCTACGCGGGTAAGTTTACTGTGAGACAAGGTCGTCATGAAAAGGAAACGGTCGTCCAACTCTGCCTCTCCCGGTGTAGCCGCAAAATCCTCTTCCACCTCAGAGCCTCCTCCCACCACGACGTCTTCGAGCATTCCTACGCAGCAGCCGCCCCAACAACGCCCAGAAACCACCGGGAAACACCGTGCTCACACCCTAACCAGCGCGCCCAACAGGGCTAGCCCCAGAATCGGCACAAAAGGAACCAGCTTAGGATCTGAAACTGTCATGTCTTCATCACCTCTGAAGCGCGCTGCTCCAGCACGAACACCTCGACGCGATAATCCAAACAATTCCAACTCTGTTCGTTTCGCAGAGAACGCAATCTCGCCCCCTCCAGTTGTCACCAATGCAGACCGGTCAGCTCGGAAAAAGAGTGCGCGACAGATTGTTGCCCGTGTAGTAGCTGGGGACTCTAGCGAGGACGAGGAAGACGAGCTTGTTCGGCGGATCTACGCAGATTCTGAAGACGAAGACGACGAGGACGGACCCCTCCCAGAAGCGGTCGACGAAGCTGGAGCAAAGAAGGGAAAGTCTCGGGGAAGGAAAAGGAAGCCAAAAGAGCCAGAGCCACCCCCACCGATTGAGGGTTTCGAGTCGTATTTTGGGCAAAACAAGAAAGCGCGACAAATAACTTCAAATAGCACTCTCGCGTCCCTCCCCCCTCTAGACCATGGGCGTTACTTCCAGCTGATCAGGGAACACGTCCCCGACCATGTTGAGGATCGACTGTACCTCGCGGAGCTCCACAAGAAATCCTTCGACCAATGGCAATTCGAACTCTCTCAAGGTTTCAACATTCTTCTATATGGTTACGGCTCAAAGCGTAAACTGCTGATGGAGTTTGCAAAACAAATATACACAAACCCTTCGTCCCTCGTTGTGATAAACGGATACGTTCCCACTCTTACGGTCAAGGACATCCTATCCTCCATCGCAAACGCCATTCTCGGTCAGGGCCATAACGTCAAGCTCGGCTCCAATCCTAACGAGATGCTCGATAATGTGATCGCCATTCTTGACTCGGATGAGGTCTCAAAGCTCACGCTGATAATCCATAACCTTGATGGTGAATCGATCCGAGGGGAACGCTCCCAAGTCCTCATCGCTCGTCTCTGTGCGCACAGAAAAATCTCTCTTGTAGCTACGATTGACCACCTCCGCGCTCCTTTACTCTGGGATGCTGCCCGTGCTTCACAATATAACTTCCTCTGGCACGACGCGACCACATTCGCGCCATATGCTGTCGAGTCTTCAATTGATGAATCCCTTGCCCTCATTGGCGGTTCCAAGAGAGCAGGTGGAACAAAGGGTGCTAAGCACGTCTTGTCATCGCTGAATATGAACGCACGGAGTCTTTTTAGAGTTCTTATTAGTCATCAGCTCGAAGCTATGATGGATGATCCTATGGCGGGTCAGGGAGGAGCTAATGAGGAATGGGGGATCGAGTACAGGGTGTTTTATCAGAAGGCTGTGGAAGAGTTCCTTTGCAGTAACGATATGGCGTTCAAAACGCTGTTGAAGGAGTACGTGTCCCCCTATCTACTAATTTCGTACACAACTTACTAACCATCTCCCCAGGTTTCAAGACCATCAAATGATCGTCTCCAAGAAAGACTCACAAGGAACAGAGGTTATGTGGGCGCCTTTTGAGAAAGACGAACTCGAGTCCATCTTAGAAGATTTAGTCGCATAATGGTATCCGATCTGCGATGATCTGTCTGTTTCCTTTATCTCGATCTTTATTTGTTTATCAGCATCAAAAGGACTTAGTGATGTAATAATTCAGGAAGGAGTTAGCTGCATTTTTACGATTTTCCAGAGAAATGGCTCTGTATTATATTTTTTATTTTACGTATGTTTGTGCATGGGGCATCATCTTGTTTGGTACACCTTTATAACAAGGACACAATCGAAATCATAATGATGACTACAATTAGCAAATCTTTCCAACCATTCTTGACTCATATTTACCCTACCATGTCCAAAGAAGCTACCTGGGATAGGGGAAGACCCCGTGCTCCTAATGTCTCCTATAGTTTCGTGGGACAGCCCTAGCTAAACAGCCGTTGCCCAAGTAATCAGATTATGGAGGATATTAAAAAAATGTATGATGGGACAATACCGAAGACTTAAGCCAATAACTTGGCTATTCCGCCTTTTATATTTGTTAAGTAGTTCAGGCGGATGGATTGCGAGTGATAAAATATGATCAATCTTTCCGGTCACGGTAGACACTCCTAGTAAAACCCATGCATGATCTAGTTAGAAGGGATTGCTCTCCTTAGAGCCGTATTTAGTTCTGGTTGTGTCATCTAGTTATATTGGATATGGTTATGCGCTGCCAGAAATCAATGTCAAGTGCTGTGCCATATGTGCCATGGCCTAAGGATAATAAACATTGGCCATTCCGCTAAGCCTTTAAGTATTATCAAGCTAGGTTACCTTATGTAAATGTATACAGAGCTTTCTTAAACAAAAGTGCAAAAAATAACTACTGTAAGTATCCGGATAATGAGGGGTGCAGTTCTTTTTAGAGCTGGAGTTAAAAAGCAATGAGTACGAGTGTTATATCTGGAATACTATGACATGTATAAAAAAAAACAATAATTTCAATCACAAGATATCACTCGCATAGAAGTGAGTTTGTTATTGTAGGCTTAAGTTTTGCGGTTTTAGACCAACCATGATCGAGGATGTTTTCGCCTTGACTTGTGATATTAGGTGCTGTATTAGGTGTACTAGTGCATAATTGTGAAATATCTCATAATCAGGGCGGGTATTCGGGACACAGTGATCGGAGTTGCTTCTTTGTTAACTCACAGAATATCACTCGAGGGATATACTTTTCCATCTCCCTCATTTTTTTTTTTTTTTTTTTTTTTTGTTGCTGTTTAATCAATTAATCGCACGTAGCCTTATAGCTATGGTAATTTCTTCTCCTTCATGGTTAACGTACTACCCCACCCAGGAATTGTCTGATAAGGAAATACCATATATGCCAGCCCAGAATCACGCGTATGCGTGAACGGCACGCCCCTTACCTTCCTCCTTATCAGCTGCCGATATCCGGGGAGTCGTTGACTGGTTGGTGGCTATGAACGATGGGATATCTTATTGGTAATTGATGTGTTGGCAGCCGTAACGAAGTACAGGAGGGTGAATATATGATTGGTGGCTACGTGCCGTAGAGATGAGTATAAGGACAGGTGAGAGAACTTATAGAGTCACAGCTTGTTTTCTTCCTCATAATTCACACCACTATTCCATTTTGACGACCGATATAGCTCATCACTATCTAATGTATAATCAAGGGGCAAGTCATCATTGCTAGTTAAATCTATTATCTCAATGCCGCCAAGGGATGTTGATGGCGAGTAGCAAGTGTAACAAATTAAAGGACTTCCACGAAAGGAAGATTCGTCGCCAAAATGTGCTGGCTAGACAACCATAAAATGCGATTGAAAATAGAGCATACTAATGTTCAATTTTCCCTCCTACCAGCAGGGGTGCTAAACGGGTTTGACACGTCTGTTTTAATTACCTGCTATTTGATCCTTACACCATTGGGTGCATTATTCTTTGATTGTGATTCATTCACAAAATATCACTCGAACGTTACATCAGTCACCATGTTGATCATTATGAGCCTTTGATTTCTGGATTTTAATGCACATAGGAAATGCATGTGGTGCGGGAAGATCCAACGTATGAGATCATTAACATCGGTTAATCGCCGCTGTATGGTTTTGGATCCAACAACAAAACTCCACCCCGTACTAGAATCGAAGTCCACCAAAAGAAAAAATTATAAAAAAAGATCACCAAACCATTAAAGCACCAAATGTTTGTTCAGGACGCCATTAGATTTCTAGTTCCTTTCGGGTATGTTGCTTTCGAAACATGGCACTTTTCTGTTATTTGGTAGCCATGCAACTTTCTCCCTTTTTTTTATTTTCAGACCCAAACCCCCGGGAAAGAAAAAAAAGAAAAAACAACCTGTCCCACAAAAAAAAAAGAAAGAGAACCAGAAATCGTAAAAAAACACCAACCAACCCAACTTTTAACCAACCGTTTATTCCTTGGTCTTTTGGGTACCGCGCAGCAGACCAGTACGACGGGCGGCAATAACTAAAGAAATTTAAACTTAGTAAGGGGCCTAGCTTCAAAATCCGAACAATTCTCGTTTTGGGATACTTACGACCAGCCTTTTGACCCTGGGAAGCGTAACGGGAGATTGTAGAAGCCTTTCCGATGTGCTGATGGTTACCTCCTCCGTGGGGATGGTCGACGGGGTTCATGGCCACACCACGAGTTCTGGGCCAGCTGTTCCTCTTGACCTTGTACTTCAACTTGGCGCGCGAAGCCTTAAGCAAAGGCTTGTCGGTTCTTCCACCACCAGCAACAATACCGATCATACCACGGGCAGCGCTGGGAACGACCTTCTTGGCGCCTGAGGGGAGCTTGACACGGGTCTTGCCCTCATCGGGGGAGTGTCCGATGATGGTGACATAGTTTCCGGAGGTACGACCAATCGCACCACGGTCACCGGTCTTCTCCTCAACGTTGGTAACGACGGTACCTTCGGGCATGGAGCCGAGGGGGAGAACGTTTCCGATGTTGATGGCGGCCTTCTTTCCGGCGTAGATGAACTGACCGGTGTACATGCCCTCGTTGGCGATGAAACTGTGAATTCCCATACCCGTCAGCCCAAATACCCCACCAAACAACCAAAGCTTCAAACAGCTCCAAGCCAAGAATCTCGAATGGGAAGTCGTACGTTTCGTGGCGGAGCTTGTAGCGGTAAGGGTCGCGGAAGACGACCTTGGCAAGAGGAGCACCTCTACCAGGGTCGTGGATGATGTCCTTTACGACACCACGAATGTATCCATGGCGCTCGGAGTAGTCGAGGGTTCTGAATTTGGCCGGGTTCTGGAAATTGCATCGAAAGCCTCAGTCAGCGGGCTTTCTTCTAAACCAACCACTAAACCACTGGATATCAAAAACGGACCTTTCGTAGCCTGGTGTTGGCCGTGAAGATGGAACCGGCACCCTTTCTCTGATTGCGGATAACTCTATAATCCCGGCCCCGTTAACAATTCGAATTCCCAATTTGTAGACCGTGACGTGAACTTGCCTTCCCATTGTGATCGATGGTTACTAGAGTTTTTGGTGGTGGTGCTGCTGCTGTTGCTTTGTTGTCGTCGACGTCTGTTCGGTGTACCGGGAAAGATTTACTAAAGTTGTGTGTGTGTGTGTGGCTCGGCCCAATTTGGAATTCCGGGCCAGGGTTGAGCCCTAAGCAGTCCCATGTAACAACCAAGTACGCACGAGTGATGGATTATGATGGAAACAACCAAAAAATTGTCGAAAGCTCGAAAATCGGGCGGCGTATATATTGTGGCCAAAAGAGTTGAATAACTTGAGCAGAGATATTCCTGTGGATTAGGTCGCTTATTAATTTTGAGTTCTTCTCAAGCAACTGCAACGGGTTATCCATAATTCCAATATGACCCTCGACGTCGCAACTTCATATGGGATCGGTCCTTTCTAACTGAGCAGGTGGCGACCAGTTGATACTGTATTTGAGTGATCGGGGCTCTGAATCTCTGCGGAGGTGACTATAAAGGTATTCTCGAATTGTATGGCAAACATTTAACCAAGAGCTGCCTTGGTCTATGTGTAGGTACTGTATTCAATATAGTCTCGTACCCATCCCCTAGGTAATATGGGAAGAGTGTCGGGGGAAATAATGTCAATGATGATACCACATGTGAATTATGAATTCAAGTGTGATCACAAGCGCGTACTATAATGTGGTAATGACCGTATATACTTAACAGCATATATACAATGAAGTCGATAGTGGTTGTCCACACGCACATGCATCCAAGTGCACTGGAATGCAATATTCGTCAATCTGTAGCTATAGGGTTTGAATTATAATGAGCTATTGTAAATGAACACAAAAAGATCGGCGCGAAGAATTCTATAGATTCAAAATTAGCTAAGGCACACAGAGTGTATTATTTTTCTTCCATTCTGGAATCGTTTTGAGACCGATTAACAGCAACACTAGTGGATGTTCTCCAACATTCCATACCAAGATGTTGGTCGGGGTTAGACGAACCAAACATACATGTACATACATGATGTACCTTTAAGATTATTACCCACCCTTAAGCAAGTTGGTCTATATGCAGTTATAAAATGTGATATATCTAAGGAGATGCTTCACAATTGCCCCCCTAAAGCGCCAACCAGCCATAGTGCCAACCTAACTTTTAGGCTCACTCTTCTTTCCGTCCTCTCAAAATCTTGCATATCTACTTTGCGTGAGTCTTTCTGTAGCCATTCTACTTCCTCGCCGAGTTGCTTCTTCAATCCATCATCTTCCGTAACTATCAATACGTTTACCTCTAGATCGAGGGAATACGAACGCTTTGTATAATTTGAAGACCCCACGAGTGTAATACTTGGGTTCTCATCTTGAGGTTGGGTCACCCAGATACCTATACGATTTTAGTAACCTCAATGAATATTAGAATTGGGGAAGTCACCTTTTGCGTGATAGGTCCAGGCCTCAGGATCCTTCCCAATGGTCCCCCCCTTCATCCACTCCCGAACATGTATTTGCTCACTCTTGCCCATTTTAATAACGTCTGCTAAGAATCTTCTTGCTAGCAATGTATATGCTGGAGGTAACATGCTACTAACGCCCTTACTCCCATAAAATCCATTCGCTTCTGGAGCTGCAGTCACGACGGTGCCTTGGACTGACTTGGATTCTAGCAATAGTTTCTTAAGCTCAGAGTGAATGTTGAAATAGCCCGCTGTGAACATCCATTTTGAAGATGCCCAATCAGGTCTTGAGAGCAACTGTAGAACCGCCAAAAGACCTGGGTGCTCGGTCGATATATCTGTTGGGTGCATGAGCGGAGTAAACTGAGCAAGGGGGTATACAACTGTCCTAGTGGAGGCCTGAGGCAGAGCTACCGCAGGGGCCGCAGGGCGTATGAGAGGTCCGAGAATAGCAGTTGCAGAGACTTTAAATGCGGTTGGATCCTCTGTCGGCTGGGGCGCTGGATTGGAGACCGGCCACTCCAATGTAAACCCGCCAACGTCTATCGATGCAGGTAAAACCTTGTAACTGATTGAACATATCGCATGGTGAATACCGGCAAAGTAGTTTGTTAAATCTTTGGACGAGAAAACATGGTATCTATCTTGTCGGTTCGTGAAGTAGTCTTCTGAGAGATTCGCCCCAGAAATGATAATCTCATCATCGATACCGTAAAGCTTCATGTGCTGAAGTCCCCAACCTTCGTTGAGGCGCTTTGGAACAACCTGTTTCCTCAATCCACGCAGGTTTGGGGTATGGTACATTCTAATCTCAACACGGTCTCCAAATTCCTCAATCAATGGAGCAAGAAGGGAGGCACATGAGGCATTTGGTGCCTCTCTGGTGCCACGGAGGGCATCAGATAGTATTGAAACTTGGAGGTTTGGTTGGTTGCGGAGTACTTGTCGAAGTGTCTCAATCTAAATCCCCTAGGTTCAATTGCAGGCTCAATCGTCAAAAGGATGTATATAACATACAAGCTCATTCTCAGTTTTTCCTATATAAAGCGTACTAAGAAATATTCTCCTTTCCGCTTTCAATATACGTTCCTATTCATTCACCCCAATACTCTCAGAACCGCAGCCTCGATCGTTTCCCTTACTAGCGCCAAAACTAACAACCAATTACCTTTAACGTCTCGTAAAACTCAGTTGGGGCTCTCAGTATCCTAATTTGATTTGCACGAATCTCAAATCTAGGCGCAAGCTTATCCAATTCCCCGGTCAGGGTACCCAACATTGAGGTTGTATGAGCTGTTGTGCCGTTGTGTGAAGGTGGGGGGGATGAGGATGCAAAGTTCCGCTTTGCGCACGAGAAGAACAAACGTGAAGGAGGGGCGGAGGACCGCAATAGAGTGCGCCGGAAGGTTGTAATTATCATGGGGAAAGCTTTACTATATGTTTAGTGATCTTCGGCGGTTGATTCTGAGACAATCAATTGAGTCGTTTTATTCCAGGCCGTCTCCCAAGTACAGGCACTCGTCGAAATTTAAATTTCCGCTGACTAAGCGACGAGTATGGGAAAATACCCGAAAACTGGAGTAGTCTAACGTTACACCATGGCAGCAATGCATGCCATGCCGAAGATGAGACTTAAACGACTCACGCAAATGATTCGAGTACTTGCTATTGCGTGTACGTAGTACTCGAGCATTCGTAAGGTTAATGGTACTAGAGTATACGTATGCAAACCAAAACCGAGTCGACAAATCCTTAAAGTCTGAACCCATGATATTAACGTCTGCTTCCTATAGTATGTGCTAAATATATATCCGCTGATGGACACACTGATATTATGCCTGAGTAGATGATATTAAGGCCGGGAATCGAGGGAGAGGTCTATTAATTAATCTTGGAAAAATATGTACCTAGGGAATCTTCTATCCTAGTCCTGCCTTGTTGCAGTTTTTCAAATCACTCGAAACCCATCTAGCTAGTGGTTTAGTATGTAGGACGTTTCTTTCGAGAGGGTAACTTTAGATCTACAAGAGCGACACATATCGCCCCGCGACATCTCGAACACCTCTCCACCCCTGCAAAACTCTCCACTCCCTAGGTTGTTTCGCCTCTTACTTTCTTTTGTTCAACACAAGCTTACGGATTTACTTGAATAGCTGCATAAATATGTCGACGATTTCTAGGACTTTGAGGTACCTTAGGCGGATAGGTTTTAAGCAGTATGCTTACCAGATGAATGTATGTGTCTTCCCAGGTACACTCCCGGACTGCAACCTTTAAGAGAATGCTAATTCTTGTGGAATTTCTTGCTAATTGGTGGCATAGCGCATTGGTTGGTCATCGCCTCTACAATGGATACGCACATAGATTGACAATATACTAGGTGACACCAAGTACGGTGTTCTTGTTGGTACCGATAAATACGGCAATAAGTATTATGAGAACAAAGACGAGGAGCTTCCCTGTGAGTTTTTTTAGAGAATACACAGATAGTTTAGCGCCACTCGGAATATACTAATAAGATTTGTGGCGACAGTGAGAACCAAGTGGGTTGACTACAAAGAATGGAAGGAATACGATGCGTAAGAACTTCTGCTGAACCATGTCTTCGAAACATATTAACATTATATATAGATCCATGGTTGAGCCCGGCTGGTAAGAAACACTATTCATAAAAAATCACTCGACAATTACTATTGCGCGTTACATAATATCCCACTTTACGGCCCGAATTTGACACTTAGATATACAGGCACGGATGGCTCGCATATATGTTTGACAAGCCCCCCACCTCCGAGCCGATTATGAAGCATGATGTTAGGCCCTGGGAAAGTAAGGAGCATATTCCGAACCAGACATTCAGCCGTGCTGCTTACAAGCCATACTCTACGTGAGTTGAGATTTACCCTCTAGATTGGAGTATTTTTCTGATAAGTTATAGGACCAAACCGAAAATTTCGTCTTGGGATGCAATTGCCAGACCAAGAGTTTAACACCTTGGTCATAAATGACTTAAATAGCTGGTACTGGGGATGTATGAGAATTCTTTTCAATCCTTTTTTCAATTTTCGTGCCGGTAAATATCTATAGAACATGCGTGCGAGGTTGTTGACGCTGGTAAATACCTGAATTTCATATTATGCTTGAACTGTTATGATGAGCCGGATTCGTAATCAGAGAGTGACCATTTCTTGATCGTCCCGAGTGGTGGTGCATTATAATACTATGCTATGAGCTTTAACTGTAGAGTGCATGTATTCTCTGAGTTTTGCGGGTCGGTCTCAAATCCCTTGCCTGCTGCCTCCTGCATGTGGTCTGTTTTGTGTTTATGGGTAAAGAGCTACATATATTTTGCAGTTATCAAGCTTTGCTGGTTGGTGTGGTACATGTATTAAGAGTGTTATTGCTGCATTGACCACACACAAATTTTCCATGAGAATGGTTGAGATTCATCTTCTGCGCATTGAACCTTGCATTATCGTCAAGAATGTTTTTGCAGGATTAATATCAGGGTCCCTTCTCTGTGAAATTGAAGTTTAACCTAAAGCTTTTTTGTGTGGTATGCAGGTCCTTAGATGCAAGATGTTCTAGAATTTGCTTTTTTCTTCCTCCGGCTCAGTGGCGTATGGTAGCCCTGCTTTTATACCCGAAAAGTGACGTCTGTTGCCGGTAACCCCAATAAATGCAAGGGTAGATCAACGGAGCCCACGCTAACGCTTGTTATCGTCAGCCGCTAAGGCACGAGCGGGAAGTCTCAGTGATTGGCACCTGGGAGAAAAGCACCGAGGGAGTTGAGGTAAAGGCAAAGACTTTCCTGAATTTGAACTCTCTTTGTCTGTTCATCCGACCCGCGACAGCAAGGAGACTTTCGCTTCAAGAGCTACATACACTCTGCATGGACACATAGGTACTTACATGTACTCAGCTCTATGTGCATCTGCTCCTTGCTTTATTAAATCGATTGATTGGCTACACCGTTGCATTCACCGCTGTGCTGCACTGTGTACCCAAAGGGATTTTGTATCACCGGATCCTGATCAACGCCCATCTTATCACAAAATCCTCTCTTACTCTTACTTTATCAGGGTCACTCACCATCTTCTCCCACTCAATTGACCATTTTTCTCCCCGAACCCAGTGTCAAAGATAACTCTAGGCTTCATTTTACACTTCAACCTCGACGAACTCTGGATTACCTCCCTTCAACGAATTCTAATTAGTCGATCGACCCTAGAGTTTTTACTCTTTGGTCGCGCAGCCGGAACGGCATGCATCCCAATTTCTTACATTGTGAACGTCCCTTCTGGAGAGGGGACGACTTCACAACTTGTATACGTAGGGAGTAAGATCGGCCCTGTAAAGACCTGCTGGTTGTTTGAGCAGTTGCCTAGGCATGAAATGACTGACAATCCATCAAAAATAGCCTCATCCAGGTTCTCCTACCATCTCTCGTCGTCGGCCTATCCACGTTATGGCTGACCGTATCTCTTGTACACCGCTTCATCTCCAAAAGGCGCTCGAAGGGGTATCGAAAGCTTCCTACTCATCAAAACGCGTTAGGAGTAGCGGCTGTCGATGATGGCGACTCAACCGACGTTGACGATGACGAATTTGCAGAACACCTGAGCTTGAGACACACAATGAGCCATGGTACATTTACCGAAGCGAAGGTCCTGGCCCCGACTGGTGAGATTGTTTTAGCCGCTTGCGAGGTGCTTGGGGCCTCGGCAATTCTGGGAATTTTTATTGCCGAAATTTTTAAGAGGAACGGTGACATCTGGAACTATGCAGGAATGCCATTCGTTTCAGGAGTTGTATGCTGGGTGGGTTCAAACGACACGCATATTTGGAAAGGACTAAGCTTATGTGAAATAGGGTTATGTTGCTTTACTCACAGCCTTTAGGCTCTGGTTTTCGGTGTCTGGGGGCCGCGATTTGCCATCTCTCTGGGATCACACGGCACTTATTTACATGTTCAATTTCATCTTCGCCACCGTCGCATTTCGAACTGCTTTGATCCAGCCAGAGATTGGCATTCACGAAGCCTTTATCATAACACAATTCGCATTGATCACCCTACTATGTATGATCGCTCTTTCTAGTAGGAGGGGTAACAAACCGGTCGAGTTGAAGGTCATTGACGGACTCGAGCCCTCTAAAGAGCCTCTTGCCTCGCTGTTTTCGTTGGCTAGTTTTAGCTGGGTCGATGGGATCGTATGGAAGGGTTATTGGAAACCTTATGTGCTTGAAGAACTTTGGAATCTGAGGGAAGATGATATTGCATACTCAGTTTTAAGTGCTTTTAGGCAAACCAAGTATTTGACCTGTGGCACATAACATTCACGATAGTCGTATACTGACAAAAATCTAGGAAAGCATCTACTCTCGCCATTACTCTGCTGAAACATTTCAAACGGGATCTTGCTATTCAGTCTGCATGGGCTGTATTTGCTTCAGCCTTCACCTTTGCACCTACCCTTCTTCTGCGAGTGATTTTGCAGTATGTTCAGTCTCCGGAAGATACACCAAAGAACGTTGCATGGCTTTTCGTTGTTTTGCTTTTTGTCGCTGCAACTATCTCTGCCATTGGGAATGGTCAAGCATTGTTCATTGGTCGTAGGATCTGTATCCGACTTAGGGCCGTAATAATTGGAGAGGTCTATGCAAAAGCACTCCGGAGAAAGGCTGCCGCAGGAGCCGATAAAGAATTGGGGAAAAAGGACGAGAAGAAGAAAAAGAAGAAGAAGGACGGAAAGAAACTCACGGATACTGACGATAAAGATGAGAAGGAGGATAAAAGTGATGGCGATCAAGCTAATGTTGGCGCTATCATCAATTTAATGGCTGTTGATTCTTTCAAGGTTGCGGAAGTTTGCGCCTATTTGCATTTCTTGGTATGTTGTTGATATTATGAGTTGTAGGAGAATTAAACTGACAATAGTAGGTTGCTGCTGTTCCTGTTCAAGTAGTTATCGCTGTGACTCTACTTTACCAGATTCTTGGGTGGAGTTCTATTGCCGGCATTGGCGTCATGATTCTTTTGCTCCCTATAAACTACTATATCTCTAGTCAGTTTAGCAAAATTCAGCAAACAATTATGTCAACTACGGATAAGCGAATTCATACCACGAACGAAGTTCTGCAGAATATTAGAATCATAAAATTCTTTGCCTGGGAGGAGCGCTTTGGGCAAGTCGTGGATGAGTCTCGAACCGCAGAGCTGAAGAACTTGAGAAGACGTTATATACTGTGGGCAGTGGCTGCAACTTCGTGGTACGGATCTCCAATTATAATTACCTTTCTCAGCTTCTTTTGCTATACGGTTATCGAAGGGAAGGATCTCAACGCACCTGTCGCTTTCACGGCATTATCTCTGTTCAATGTTTTACGTGTCCCGCTAGATCAACTCGCAGACATGGTCACAAACGTTTTACAAACCAAAGTCTCCATCGATCGTGTGGAAGAGTTTTTGAATGAGGAGGATACCGAGAAGTACATTCAACTCAAGCCTACAGAGGACGAAGATCCAGACGCTCCGCTTATCGGCTTTAAGGATGCCGCATTTACTTGGGGAAGCAAAAATCAGATCAAAAACAAGGCCGGGATATCGGCTTTCCAGCTACAGGACCTCAACATTACATTTATACCGGAGGAGCTTAATATTATTGCGGGACCTACCGGATCTGGAAAGACTTCATTGCTAATGGCTTTGTTGGGAGAGATGACGCACATTAAAGGGATTGTACGTTTACCTGGTGCGCATAGCCGGGAGGACTTGACACCAGATCCAGAAACAGGGTTGACCGATTCTGTGGCTTATTGCGCCCAACAAGCGTGAGTTGATAGATTCTCAATTCCAGTTCATTATAAGCTGACATAACGAATAGATGGTTGGTAAATGATACAATCAAAAATAATATCCTTTTTGCAAGTCCGTATGATGAGGAAAGGTATCACGCAGTTCTTATTGCATGCTCATTGGAACGTGACTTTCAGATCTTGGATAATGGCGACGAAACGGAAGTTGGAGAAAAAGGCATCACTCTCTCTGGAGGACAAAAGCAAAGGATTTCACTCGCAAGAGCCCTATATTCAAAGTCTAAACATCTTTTACTCGATGATTGCTTGAGCGCCGTTGACTCTCACACTGCAAAATGGATCTACGACTACTGCATAATGGGGCCCTTGATGCATGCCAGAACCTGTATTTTGGTCACTCATAATGTTGCGCTTTGTGTTCCACTGGCGAAACATGTCGTGGTTATGGAGAACGGACGTGTTCTGGCGCAAGGCGATCCCGAATCGGTTGTTGCTTCTGGGGCGCTCGGAAACGATGAACTGTTAAAGTCGGGGGTCAAATCGAGGCCTGCCTCCAGGATGCCCTCAAGAGTTCCGTCTTTTATCGGGACTCCGACCGATGGCGGAGATCAGATATCTAAGCCCAAACCTCTGAATGGATCCACAGATCCAGCCGGTAAAAAGGACAAAAAATCAGGAGAAGAAACAAAGCTCGAAGGTAGCGTTGATTGGAAGGTTTATAAACTGTACCTGACCGAGATGGGACCGTGGTGGTATTGGGCTATCGTCTTGTCGATTTTCGGGGCGCAACAAATGGGTACTGTAGCTACCTCTATCTGGATTCGTCAATGGGCATTAGAGTATGAGACCGAGGCGAATGAAGGTGGCAATTTTACTATGTCTAGTGTAACTCACAGTGCACTTTCTTCCTCATTCGGATATTCTGGAAGTTGCTTTGCATCTGGAAGTTGCTCATGGGCTTTCCCAACCACAACTTCGCCAAATACTATTGGAATTGCTAGCAACCAGGGCAAGGTCAATGTATGGTATTACCTCATAGGTTATCTGCTTATTGGTCTTGTATACACCACCTTGTCCTTCGTCAGGGAGGCCGTCGTGTTTTATGGTTCCTTGAGGGCGTCGAAGCGAATTCATGAGCGGCTTTTACATCATATTATGCGTGCAAAATTTAGATTCTTCGATTCTACCCCGTTAGGGAGGATTATCAACAGGTTTTCCAAGGATGTGGAGGCCATTGATCAGGAGGTGGCGCCTGTTGCTTTGGTAAGTTTTTTGGTGGTGTTATTAGCTGCGAACCCTCAACTGATTATTTTAGGGTATGGTTCATTCATTGGCCTCTGTTGTTGCTATTGTAATTTTGATCTCGGTCATTACTCCTGGTTTCCTCGGTGCAGGCGTGATCATCAGCATGCTATATTGGTTGATCGGGGCGTTCTATCTCCGCGCATCAAGAGATTTGAAGCGTATTGAATCAATCCAACGCAGCCCTCTGTATCAACATTTCGGCGAAACATTGACAGGTGTCTCTACTATTCGAGCATACGGTGACGAGCGACGATTTGTAAGAGATAATCTCAACAAGATCGATGCACACAATAGACCGTTCTTCTTCCTCTGGGCCTGCAATCGTTGGCTCGGGTTTAGGGTCGATATTGCAGGTGCTTTGGTTTCGTTCTTTGCGGGTGTGTTTGTAGTTTCTAGCGTTGGTAAAATTGATGCTGGGTTGGCAGGTCTTTCATTGACCTACGCCATCACTTTCACGGACAACGTTTTATGGGTGGTTAGACTCTACGCTATGAATGAACAGAATATGAATTCGTAAGTCCTAAATAAAATAGTTCATTAGTGGTATTGATGTTAACTGTTCCACAGGGTTGAACGGATTAGGGAATACCTAGAGGTTGAGCAGGAGGCTGCTGAGATTATTCCAGAAAACAGACCTTACACTAATTGGCCAGAAAGCGGCTCTGTAACATTTGACGATTATTCAACACGTTACCGTTCCGACCTTGACCCAGTTCTTAAACATGTCAGCTTCGAGATCAAGCCATTTGAAAAGGTTGGCATCGTTGGCAGAACCGGGGCTGGGAAGAGCTCGCTCGCACTTGCACTATTCAGAAGCTTGGAGGCCGAAACAGGAAAAATCATCATTGATGGAATAGATATCAGCAAAATTGGACTTCGCGACCTACGTCAGTCGATTACTATGGTGCCACAGGACCCAACACTCTTTACCGGCACGATTAGAAGCAACCTCGACCCCTTTGGAGTTTACACAGATGGCGAAATATTTAGAGCGTTGAAGAGAGTGCAATTGATTAATGAAGAGCCCGAGGCTGCAGCTCCAGTTGCTGGAGATGATGCATCGATCAACAAAAACATCTTTCTCGACCTTCAGAGTGCAGTTGCAGAGTCTGGTAACAATCTTTCACAGGGACAAAAGTAAGATTCTTCTGTATTAGTCTCCTTGAGGGACCCGCAATGTTGACTTTGATTTAGGCAATTATTGTGTCTTGCAAGAGCTCTTTTGAAGGAGCCTAAGGTGCTTCTTATGGATGAAGCAACTGCCTCAATTGATTACACTACAGACTCCAAAATTCAGGCTACTATCCGTGAACTTAAAAGCACAACCATTACTATCGCACATCGACTTAACTCTATCATATACTATGATAAAGTTCTCGTGCTAGATCAAGGAGAGGTCCGCGAGTACGATCATCCGCACAATTTATTAAAAAACCCAGACAGTATTTTCAGAGAAATGTGCGAATCTAGTGGCGAGCTGACTCTGTTGGAGGATATGGCTAAGAAAGCATATATGGGCACTGGTACACTTGTGGAGACTGCCGAAGAGTAAGGTTGACAACATCTCTAGTCATGGATAGGGAAATTATGTTCGAAAGATTGTATGACGGTATGATAAGAAGTTTTTTGTGTCTTTGTTTAATCAACTTTTGTGTATAATTATTACGCTTCTATTGTGTTCTTTACTACCAGTTGCCTCTCGAAATACATAGGAATAATTTTTCGGTTTGGTGTTCTTAATTTGGCTTATAGGCACAAGGTCAAGTACCTACATGTATCTACCTGTTTTGGGGGGGGGAGGTGGGCCTCTGTGATTAAGTTAGAGCCTATTCGAGGCGGAATTCATGAATCTTGTTCTTACCTAATTGGTAATTGACAGCTACATATATTTCAATACCATGCGGGGATACCTTGAAAAACGAAAAAAAAAAACATATTGTCCTTAATGATATGTGCGGTTTAGCCCGCGTGAGGACCCATCGCATATACATGGGTGGATACTGCCACTGTCTGCTTATTGGCTGATATCAGGGCTAGACTTATCTATTTAGGATTGAAATAATTTCCCGACGATTTGTGTCTGAAACTCTAAATCTTGATAACTACATGTATGTACTTACTCTACTGTGATCGTAATGGTTTAGGACATGAGATTGATCTACACTACTTTTCTGGTTGATACTCCTGAATATCTCATGGCTAGAGTAGATGCGTCAGCCTTACTACTAACTACATGTATATATAGCAATTGAGTTGATGGTTTAAGAAAAGGATATGGTAGTATTGATTAGGTTGCAATCTCCAGAGTTCTCGCAATAAGTATTGCCCCTAGATTAGGGAATGAGGCGGGACAAGAAATGATACTCTGGAGGGCTTATTTAGCCGAGGAGTCATGATTGAACGGCCATGCAGCTGGGTGTTGGAGTATATTGTACTTACAGTATTAACGCAATGGATATTGTGGCAATACGAAGTTATGCATTATTTACAGAAATGCAGTAGTAATACCGCAGTCTGACGGCGTTCTTTCGAGTACAGTAGTCATTCCACCTACTTTTATGTGCCGTACTAACCAACATCTCAGATCAAGAAGTTCAACTTCAGAGCTAAATGTTACACATTATCTATTACTATCCGTATCAATCTGAAAGAAATTTTCTTTCTGTAGGCTTGTTTGCTACTAACTGGTGCTATTAATGCCCGGTCAGTTTTGGAATAGGATCTGAGACCTGCACGTCCGAGTCATATCTTGTAGAGTCAAGAGATGACTCGAAATCGGGTCCTGATGTGAGATATGAGCGGAATAACAGTTGAGATCAGTTCTTTGCAGGGAACATACAAAAGAATCAGAAGGGTACACAAAAGTGAGTAATAAGTGGGCTGTCTTGGCGTCCCTCGCGCATCTCTAAAGTACAAGCAAGTTCCTATTTTTTCTGTCGCCCCACCAGTCGCCGCCCCGCACAGAAGCGGTAACATCATTCCTCCCATTCCTTCTGTCCAACATCAAATCTACATCATCCCCGAACACAACGTCGGTTTCTTCCTTTCGCAAGAACAACACCTTTTATTGCTAGTTTCGCTTTTTAAACAATTCACCCAGAAGAAAATCGCAGCAATGGCCCTCAGAGCTCAGGTTAGAAAATTCCCATTGAAATGCCACTACAACATTTTCCTGCTTGGCTTGGTTTTAATGAGTGAACATCGCTGATTCGAAGTTGATGATTTTGATTTAGTTCGAGAATTCAAATGAGTACTTGCTCTCTCGCCGGCACCATATGCGTGACCTTGGAGTGGGCAGTTTTTACTTACGGATAATTACAGAGTCGGTGTTTTTGCGACGCTTACAAATTCGTACGCGCTCGTCGCTACAGGGGGATCGATGAACTTCTACAGGTTCGCACTTATTTCATATACCGGATGAATATGGCTAGTAGATAGAAGGTAGATAGAGAGGTCTGGAGCTGATTTGGGGCTCATTTAGTGTTTTCGAGGCTGAATTGGCGGATATCATTCCCATATGCCACACCACCATCGCCGGAACCAGAATTGTTGGAAGATTGACCGCTGGGTATGCAGCTCCGAACGGAAGAAAAAACCAATACTATCCCAAAGTTTCTTCTAGGCAATATAAGAAGGAATGGCGGAGTTTCAGGAGATGTGCTAATGCAAAACTCCCAGAAACCGAAAAGGACTCCTAGTTCCCACTTCAACAACTGATCAGGAGCTGCAGCATCTCAGGAACTCAATTCCAGAGTCAGTGAAGATTCAGCGTATCGAGGAACGGTTATCAGCGCTTGGAAACGTTATCTGCTGTAACGACCACGTCGCCTTGGTCCATCCCGACATTGAGCGCGAGACAGAGGAGATCATTGCGGATATCTTGGGAGTTGAGGTCTTCAGACAGACTATCTCCGGTATGCCTAACTTATGCACGCATAACTCACTGAATTATTCCGCGCCCCCCCATTGGTGCAGTTGCTCACACTGAACCGTAGAGAACGTCCTTGTCGGTTCCTACTGCTCCCTCTCCAACCAGGGCGGTATCGTCCACCCCAAGACCTCAATAGAGGATCAAGACGAGCTTTCATCACTTCTTCAAGTCCCCCTAGTCGCCGGTAGTGTTAACCGTGGTTCCCCCGTCGTCGGCGCAGGAATGGTTGTCAACGACTGGATGGCTGTTACTGGACTTGACACCACTGCGACAGAACTGTCAGTTGTGGAGAGTGTCTTCAAGCTCGGAGAGGGCATGGGGCCTGGAAATGTCCAAGGATCACTGAGAGATACTATGGTGGAGACATTTTATTAAAAGACAGAAGATGATGGTGCCCCCCCCCCCCCCCCCCCCAAGCCCCCATGAATTGGAAACTAACAATATAATATTTCACCACAGAAATGATTCTCTTTTTTTTTGTAAAATTTCTTTTCCTGTTCTCCATTGGGCTAGTTAGTAATCCATTAGTCAAATAAAGCTGGCATAAAAAACTAGTTGCAATCGCGTACTAAGTGAAAATTCATGTACCTACAGTTGGGAAAACCGAACGGGCAACCAAATATAGGTACTACTTTAGTTTTACATACAGTACCACATTTATCCAAGATTATTGAGTTGGCTACTCAGTGTAATATGTTGGCTTTGCTAGTGTTTTTTATCGTAGTGTATACAAAAAAAAAAAAAAAAAAAAAAAAAAAACCATAATGGTGATGGTGATCGATGTCTTCACATCACTCACCCAAGATACGACAATACGACAACGACAAGATTCGAACTTGCGCGCCCGAAGGCATCCGCTCAACTGTACCGGTGTGCCAGTAATAGCAGGCGAACGTGTTAACCACTCCACCACGTTGTCTTGGTATTAGCAGGGTTTGTATCAGTTATCAGGGGTGCGTGCTTTAGTGGATCTTGGAATTAGGAACTCCTGGATCTATGGTGTTCAGGAACCTATTCGAGACGAGTCCAACAATAGGCTGCTTGGTTTTAATTATGGATACCCTGATATCTCAAGGCGTAAATACGAAATAGGACCAAGACGGATGATGGTTTTCTTTGGCCCTAGGTAAGTTTGTGATTGGCTTGTTATTCACTCATGGAATATCACTCGCTCAAGTCAACGTCTTTCACAAATGATGGGCCGGATGCAATGCCTGAATAGATCAACACCATCACTACTACCTATATTTTGTTGCATCTACTGTTTTCCGTCTGCGTGCTTTGATCGGTTTTTAATGTTGATTGACAACAGCGTTCCTGGTGTGATGAAAGACTTCATTCGAAAAAAATATATGGCTGACACTCATCAAGACTTCAACTCCTGGACATGGGCCCAGGGGCCCTTAAACTGTTCAATATAGGATAGTCAAACCCAGACTAGATGTTCCAAGGCAAACTTTAACCTCAGTACTACATTAACCACGCAACTTGTGATATTATCAAATAAATCATACGAGCGTAATTACTCCTAGCTCCCAAACAACCAAATACCCCCATAGAGAAATCATAGATACGTGAATTGATGTATGCATACACATAACCACACAAATAAAAGGTTCTAGCTTTAGAATTCAAAGAGTAGCCGTAGTTGCCTCAGGGATAGGAAAGCCCGTCTTGTTGGAGGGCCGGGCGGGGTTCGTTTGAAGATCTCCTTGATTCGTTCTCCTTCCTAGTACGCTGCCTCGCCCCATACCCATAAGAGACCATCAATCTTATTGGATTAGCGATTAGGACGAGGTGATGGTATCAAAGCACACGTTCGCCTGAACGATTAAATAAGCCTCGCCCATGGAGCCATAAATTTCGTTCCATGGCGAATAATAGATTAAACCGGGGGTAGAACTTTTAAGATGGATTTTATTTAATGAACTGAAGCTATGTACACAGATTTTAGATATCTAGAAAGCGTCATTATGCAACCGGCGAAATACGTGTTTGTCGCATTATTGTACAGTTCAGTGGTGCCCCACAAAGAGTAAACCTTCAGAGCGGGGGTTAAGGAAGGTGGGTGGTTTGGAGACCACGTTTTAATGCGGGTCGGGCCGCTGCTGCAGCTCAAATCGCCACCAACCCGTTCGTTGGGTGGGTCTTCTACGAGAAGAGACGACCGGCCAGTCTTGAATGGAATGCACTCCGAGGCCAAGTAAAGTACACACTGGCAAGTAAGACCTGCACCTCAAAGAGGGAGTGAGTGTTGTCCCATCTCCTGCCCCCCGCTGCTAACAGCTCAACTGGTCCGTAATCAGATACCCTTAGTCATCATTGGCAATCATGTCTCATTGGGCAAATTTGCACAACTGGAAAATTGAGGAAAATCTCTTTGGCTGCAAAAATGTTATATTGCTCATGTTTGATAGAACTAGGTTATCGAGATAAAGTCGGAATCACCCACAGATTTCAAAGAGCTGTGGAAAGTAGTGTCTTGGCAGCCAAGTGATGGATTTTGAAGTAATGTTCTTGAGACTTAAACATGATGATAACCAAGAGAGGTCTGAAACAACATTTAATGCAAGAATTCGTTTAAAATCTTAGATAGAATTATATTTTCAAACAAGATAAAAGAGAAGTTGAAGTGATTGAGAATTTATATGGTAGTTTTGGGGTGGAAATAATTAACTATATATAACTTAGATTGAAGAAGTAGTAGTATATTCGGGCCATTTCTACAAAAAGCTTCCCTCATCTTACCCCCACCATATTAGCATTATGAGTAGATGATGGTTCTGTTGTTGTTTATTGTAATCATAGGTTTGGACCTGCCATGTCTAAGATTGGCAAGGCACGGGTTATAGGCTGGGGTATGAATTGCAATTCTCAAATTTTGGTACGAATTGTCTCTGATTGTAAGGGTACAGAATTATAGGCTGAACGGAGATATCCAAATGTAAGCTAATCGTTTTTTGTAGACACTACCCTTTATTAGGAAAGTACATGTGTGATGATTGGAAAAGATGTTAAAGGTTTAAGGTGCGTCTAGAAAAACCAGTCTATTGTGAAGTGACTTTGGTTAGACCTTCTCTTACTTTGCTGTAGTAGCATGTGGGTAAAATGAATACTTTTAACAATCTTCTTCTTTGGGTCATTCCTGAGCACACCACAGCTATAGGCAAGTTGGACAAATGTAGTAAGCTGGTAGATTTTCAAGCCACGAGATCTATTTGGTGTTACTAGGATTGCACCGCACTGTATGCACGCGATAACCTTCCGCTCACGTTTTATGATCCTTCGCACTCGTATGCCTATCTGATCTTCTAGCCTCCTGTCCCCGCTTTTCGAACAACCACCCAAGCTCAGAAACCTCTTACACACATACAGACACATACACATTCAACACACAAACACCATGCCCCGCTGCGTCCCTTGCGAGCGAGACTTTCAAGATGAAGTCGCGCTGAATCAACACCAGATGTACAGCTTAAATCACAAGAATAAACCCGCACGTCAAATACGTAGCCAAAAACCTGCCAACGAGGGTATCCCCAAGGATTACAACAGTACTGATGGCTATGCCAGAAGGACGCAAGCACGACCAAGGCCCTCATACGATTCAGCACCGCACTCGGTCCAGCCTGAGGTACCAAAATATATCTGTGGACACTGCGATAGTAACTTCAAAAGCAAGCGCGATCTAGAACAACATTCCTGTAACACCCGTAAGGGAGGCTTCTCTGGCTCAGAAAGTCTCACACAGCATGAATCAACTCAGATTGAGCATAAATTCCCATGTGCTTTCTGTTACCCACCCTGCGGCCGCAAATTTGAGACGCTAGAAGCTTTGGATATACATTCTAGGGCCGTCGAAGAAAAAAATGAGATGAATATCGCTCGCCGTACTAAGAACAAGTGGTCGATTATACAAGAGACGCCGGAAGCTATCGAAAAGTTGCGAACAATGATTCATAGCAAAGAATTGCTGGAAAAATCTGGCTATAAGTTGGAGCCACTTACTGAGGAAAGCATCAGTGATCAGAGAAAATGCGTCAATTGTCATGGTTAGTGTTATCATCATCTTCAACTCTCAGAGATAAAATCTGACAAATTCGCTTCTCAGAAAAACGCTTCAAATCGAGGGCCAGATTAAACACTACTTGTAGGTTTCACCCAAAGAAGCCAACGAAGAAGGTAGGTGCGGCCCTTAACCTCAAAAGAAAGTCATGCAATACTAACAAACGCAGTTTAATAGAAGCACGGGAGACAGAGAAATATTGTTTCCTTGCTGTGGCCAACTCGAAGGCCCTGATTGCGAAAAATGTGTTGTCAACGACCAGCACATCTACGAGGATTTCGATACGTTCGCCGAAAAATTGACATTCGTGAAGACGCCCGCACCCCTCCCCGGTATACAGAAGCGGAGGGCAGTGGCTCTAGACTGTGAAATGGGGACTTCCTACACAAACAGCAGCGAGCTCATCCAACTTAGCGTAGTTGACTATTTCACTGGTGAATCATTGATCGACATGCTCGTCCGTCCGAAAGTTCAGTTGCGAAGCTTCAATACCCGGTACAGTGGAGTTACCCGTGAAATGATGGCGCAAGCTATAGCAACCGGGGAGTACTTGAATGGGGTTGAAGGTGCCAGGAATGAACTTTGGAAATGGATTGACAGCACAACAATCCTTATTGGACATTCTCTTCATTGCGACTTGCGCGAACTACGTCTCGCCCACCCTTTGATCGTTGATTCTCTTCTATGTGTGCCCAAAATCAACGCTTCAGGAAATGGTTTGAAGACCCTCATGAAGGAACTTTTGGGGCAAAAAGTTCAAGATTCGAAATCGGGACATGATTGCGTGGAGGATGCACTTGCGTCTCGTGAACTGGTAATCTGGTGTATTCAAAACGAGGACCTTGTTGCAGAGAGGGCAATTATTTCTCAAAGGGAAGAGGAGATAAGACGTCAAGAGCGGGAAGCTAACAACATCCTAAAAGAGGAAAGGCTGCGTCTCAAGCTCGAACAGGAGCAGTTCGATGGTGGTTTAGAGTCATCTAATAGCTCTTCGGCACCTATCCCTAGAGTAGGAGAAATTATGGAGCATGATTTCTCGTACATGCGCGACGAATATTACTCACAAGGTTCAAATTCGTGGTAGTAATTCGTGGAAATCTCATCTATAAACATTCAAACATATATATATAGAAGAATAAAACCTGTATGTAGATAAATGGTTTAGACTAGCTCATATTACCCATTGCCATAACTGTAGGGTCGCATGCAATTAATGAATTAAACAAAAAAAAAAGCTGATTTTACCCAGCAGCATTGTCGAGTGAGAGGTGATGAGTGGATTTTTTTTTGTTTAATTCATTAATTGCATGCAATGAGTGAAAAAAATGGAGGAAGGCTGGGATTAAAGGTTTACGGCTTTGAATGAATTCCTCTTTAATTACTGCCAGAGGTAAGTAAAGAGGTTCATCTCTGCTGGGTGTGCGTGTCTCGTGGCAAAAGTGTAGTAAATGTTGCCGTTGCATAAATCTTATATACACCGGCTTCTGACTTCACTGCCAACCGCTAGCCCCCTCATTTAGAATTGCTATCCTTATGTGGATCTCGATGGATTGAAGCCCATACACAGCTTATGAAAACCGACGGCCTGGTCGATATATGTATATCGATTATTATATACACACGAGCTGCTTTATGCACGTAAAAACAGGAACCTCCTGGGCAGTTTAAGGAGTTACTATCGGTATAATAAATATAGCGGCGTGATAGCCCTTTCCTACACCAATATCTTATTGGATACAGCGGCTTTATTGTATCCAGAGGAGTACTACCGCTATCACACATTTTGAGTACTGATTCACGCACCATCATCTTTTCGAAGCAACTCCGACAGATTTATCCTGGACAAGTAGATGGATGATTATCTGAACAATCTTGCAGATAATATTCCCTAGATTTAAAGTCTGCTAGTCTCGTCGTACCACAGATACGTATGTTCATAAACTGCCCCAATATTTGCTCCATTTTAAACTCTTTAAACTGCCATCTTTCGATGTACTGTACATGAAAATTACCTGTCCCAAATGGGAGAGGTTCAAGGGATAAGGAATAATTGGGTTGAAGAAGCAAGAATACTATAAAATTGGAGAATATGGCAAGACATACTATTCCTAGCCAGAAAGAAAGAAAAGAAAAAGAACCCTTAAAAATTCGACGATAATGCTTTGCATCCCAAACATAATAAACCCATGGTGGTTAACAGAGATGAAATTGTATCTATGAAGCGTCTAAAACGTGTCAAGCGAGAAAAGTAAGTAAAGGCCTATAGGTTAAAGAAACGAGAGGAGGGGGCAATTCTTTACAATCAAACTCACTACCCCTTGCACTTAACCAAAACTCTTTGACTATTTGGTTTGTGCCCCTCTTTCCTCTTAAACTGATTTTCCCAGCCTGGGTTAGCTTCTCGGCTGATATTTGAGAAAGTGCTAGACTTACCTGATGACACTATTTAGAAATCGTGTTTTACTCTTGTCCGTCAAATTCGGACTCGGGAAACCATCTCTTGATAGAGCAGTAGAAAGCCAGGTTTTGGCCTTGACTTGCCTAGCCACCAATCTTTTAAGAGGCTCTGCAAGACTGTCAACTTCGCTCCTCGCAGCCCCACCTCCGACACCCTAAATTCCATACCTTGATCAGTCATTTGCATCCAAGAACATTTAACGAAGGCAACCTACCCAGACAAGTTTCTCGGCCAAAGCTGTGCCGCACATGGCTACAACACCATCTATCGCAGCCTGGACAGGTGGTGGCTGATCTGCTAAAGAGACAAATGTCGCCCAGAAAGTAGCAGCCGCTTTCTTTACTAACGGTTCTCTAACCGCCAAGGCGTTCAACACAAATCCAAACAACATCTGCATCCTCTCTGTGGGTTGGTATTGCACGAGAATATTGACATATCTAGACAACATTCTATTTAAGAACTCCACCACACTTTGAGATGCCTCTGGGTCTGTCTGTGGGTCCTGCATTCTTTCCACAAGGGTCATAATAAATTCCATGAATTGCATTACTTCCGTCGAAATGTCAGGGCTACCATCCGTTGAATGTGAGCTGACCATGGTACAGCCTGTCGATAATACTGACTCGATTCGAACACCATTATTTGCTCTTTCAAGCAAAAACCCTGTGATCACCTGTGGTGCAAAGACAAATGGACCCGGGGTGGTTTCTGCAAAGCCTGTTCGGAAGACCGCACAAGCAGCATCAACTACTTCGCCATCTTCGTGCAAGCTTATAACGAGAGTCCGAACAATATCTAGAAGTCGTCTTTGGACAACTAATCCATCACCACGCTCCCAGAATGATCGGGGCTGCGGTGGTCCTTCGCCGGGTAGAAGAATTGGAACATCTTCTGGGACTTGTAAGCCTCTCCCAATGGAAATCAAACACCGCAGGGCCAATAAAGCCACTTCTTTTGCCTCTTCGTTCTGTTGAGCTACCAGTGACAAGCATTCCTGAACATCCTGCTCAACAAAACCTAGGAGTCTCTTGACAGGCCCCAGTTTTTCTTCATCCGATGGCAAGGCTTGAACGACATAAGAAATGGCACAAAGAACTCGTTCTTTTGCAATATCATCTGCTGTGCTTGTAGCAGAAAAGATTTCGTATTGATAAAGAAAGGTTGAAAGCTCGCCTGTTAGAGTACCGCGGCACGAAGCACATAGAGAGCATATAGACTTTGATGCACTCCTAGCCAAGGTTGGTGTTGAAATGGAAATAAATAGGAAATTCAATACTGTCGGTAAGAAATCCGAGTGTCTTTCGAAAAAGGCCGAATATGATCCTTGAAGTAACTGTTAGTGTTATTCCTCAGTGAATCACAGATAATAGAAACGTACCAATCAAACTGACGGCGGTTTGTCTTGCTTTGATAGGTATGTGATTTCCGAAATCCGCCAGTATAACAAACAATTTACCCCCGAACAATATCTCCAGGGATTCGTCCTCTTCTGGTTCCTCGCTCAAAGAATCGCTTAGAGAGTTGAGGCAAAATAAACTCGCCTCCACATCCTCCCAAACAACATCACTGCCTTCATCTGCTTGGAATAAAGCTCCCAAAACTTGATTAACAAGTCGTCTGAATAGCTCGGCCCCCAAGACGCCGTACACTACTTCCACTAAATCAGCTACATCCTTCCTGAAGGTCATAAAGCCGTCCCTCTGGTCCTTAGTCCATGATAACCACGACTGAGATTGGTGACCGCCCGGTATCCGTATTTTCCTCCAAAACTCTTCAACGGCCTGTAAAATTTCTTTTTTACCTGCCATCAACACTATTCCAAGTTGGTCTTCGTCGATCCCCTCGGGGTCTAACAAAAATTCGGCAAAGCTGCTCCAGAATTCAAATGTCGTTCCAGAAATTTCTTCCTCAGCCATGGCCCATCCGGGGACTTTTAACATTCCATGAAGCATCTTCATTAAGGTCCGACTTTGTTGCTTATCCCAGTTGCGTGCAATCTTTAGCACAGTTGCCTCTGAATACGCTACAATGAGGCGGCCAAATTGGAGTGACTCTTCTGAGTCTCCATCCCCGGATGTGAGTAATTCGTAGCGCTCAAGGGCCCATGGAGATACGATGATACCTGCTAGGCAGGACTCGTCCTCGGGCGTGAGGAAAGTAAAATAATGCGTAAGGATATCTGTGATTACCTCGCATGCCACGTCAAACATGTCGGGATGAGCCATCCAGTTGAGAACGGGCGTGGTTAGACGTTTCAATTCTGGGAATGTGTGGGTTGAATCTAAGATAGCACGTAGGGAGTAGAAGACCCATGACTGCATCACGCTTAGTTTCAAAAAGCTATAACGAAATAGAAATGGGAGTTTACCTGAAAGGTTTTTATACCTTCCCTCACAAGTCGAGTATCACATTCAGACGATCTGTTTCCGGCCTCTGTAATGAGATTAGTAAACTGAAGCTCCTTCTCACAGAATATAGTTTTACCATCGATATAACTCCCAGCAATAGAGTCCCATATTAATAAAACAGCCTCGTCCACATTTGAACGTATTCTGTCATGAAAGCGGAGGCTTTGAATTCTCAATTAGCTTCCATCCAACTAAGACGAGCTTTCTGTGTGCACCAAGCAGACCTGCGAGCTCACTTTTTGACATTCTTTCCATCAACCTTTCCCACCTCTTCCACAAGAATAGCTGTAAACCACAAGGCCGTAATTTTACTTCTGCTGTCTGCTTTACGTAATAATAGATCTGAGGTAGGAAGTCTTTCTAGTTCTTCAACCGGTACGACGCGGCCCAAGCAGAGTGAACAGACCACGTGTCTAATGAGATTCTGCCAGCTTTCTGGAAAGCGTAGGAAGAACACGACTGAGGTTGAACAAAGCTTTTTAATGACCATTTGGGAGGAGTTGGTGGAAGCGACATTGATTAGCCAGCCGATGAGACGGTCCCTTAGGATTGGAACATCCTCTTCCGTGACCGATTCGCTACCCATCCGGCCACAGGAATCAGCGAGTAATTCCCTCATACCTAAAGGGGAACAGTGCGTACCTATCAGAATTGAGCTTCACTGTAAAAGTAAGGGCCCCGAAGAACTGAAGAAGTTCGTCATTGATGCCAAGGAGAGAGTCTGCTAGTTTCCATCCCTCTGAAGAGCGTTGGACCACTTGTAGGGTTGCTTGGATTTGAGAGAGCTCTTGTGGAGAGCCAGGTTGGTAGAGGCGTTTGACGAGCTATACCAATGGATATTAGCGATCGAGATATCAAGAAACTCGCAGTACAAACGAGGGAAATCATGGAGAGCCTCACACCCACAACCTCCTCCAGCGTGGTTGGGAATGGGAAGGGATCCATGTTAGAAAAGCCGAATGAGATCTTGACGTCAGGTTTGACTGTAAAATACTCATGGGAAATTTAAGAGCGGAGAAAAGAGTGGAAGTTCATTATCGTCAAAAGTATGGCGGATCAAGAGCCACATCCGCGCTGTTGTTGTTGGAGGGGCATTGATCAAAGGTGACACTGCACGGCTAAGTCTCGATTGGGTTAGCCCACCTGTGCGGTGATCTGTGCGCCACCCCCACGGAACATAATTTTACTACATGCGAACAATGGATCACTATAAATTGATACGAGTGATCATTCATGATTAATATTTATGGTTACAAGGTTGTCCAGTTCTTTTACTAAAATTTGTGCTGGCATCTGAATATATACATGTGCCGTCTTTCTTACCTATATGTAAACATATGTACATCAAGTATAATGTATATTATACCTCTACACGAGCATACATGTAACGCATATACATAGCATATTACCCAGACAAGAGAAGAGCGCCTAAACAATTTGCGGGTCCGAATAAACATTTTCATCAGAGCTATAGAAACAAATCAACATCTCCTATCATATAAAGGTCAGCACGAAAAATCGTTTCTCAAATGTTCTGAATTGGCCAAAAATCTACTGCAAGAAAGAAGGGAAGGAAGAAAGGAAAAATGCAAATACATCTATCCTTCCTTACGCCCCAGTCGAGCTCGCTGAAGGGATGCGGCTAGTAGCTAGTGAAATAATTAATGGATATAGTAAACCTTTACAAAAGATTAAGGGAGGAAGGCTTAAAGATACTAGATTAATTAACTGCGAGTCCAACAAATGAACTCCCGGCAGTACAATCTCTACAAGAAATGGCAGTCAACTTTCAGCAGGGACAACTATAAATGAAGGATAAATCCCCTCATTATTACCAGATAGTACTGTCGGACCAGGCCTAATCACAATCAAATCTATTCACAGCTAAATCTATATGCCGATGGCCGATTTCCCAGTTTCACAGTACCGTACCAGGTTAAAACGAACTTAGTTTAATCTTTGCGGTCGGTAGCACCCACCTAGGATTCAATGATATACATACAGTATTGGCGCTATTGTGAGTTAAAATTCGCACATTGCAACGATAAATACATGTATACGTAATCTCAAAACTCCTGAGCATTGCAAGTTGAAAAGAAGCTTCTATTGAGCACTCATTGGGTCACTAGTTTAGAGTGCAGACGCCACAGTAACCAAAAAAGAAAAAACAAAGGGTTTTGTTGGTCGATATGAGGACGATCCCTGCCACTTGCGGCGTTCGCTGTGGCACTCGAAGAGTTCCTCACAAAGTTCTACAGAGCCCCGCATCAAATGGCAGCCCCTCCTTCCCTCCATATCACGCGCAATCTACGCCGACTCCTACCCTCAAACATCCTCCGCTTTCACTCAAACTTCGTATTCAAACCCACCAGGTCGCGTTTCCGCCTGTTCTCTGCACTCTATACAGACATGGAACCTGTAAACACTTCCGGTAGCCTCGCGAAGCTGCGAGAGCTTATGAAGAGGGAGAAGGTTGATGTTTATGGTGCATAGCTTTTTGGATTTAGTGTTCAATGTCATATGCCACAGCTGACGTATAATCATAGTTGTGCCTAGCGAGGATGCCCATAGCAGCGAATATATTTGTGCTGCTGATGCCCGGAGAGGTCCGCCTGTTTTTCGTTCTTGCGGCGTTTCCCGTCTCTGACATTTCCTAGCTTTTATTTGCGGTTTCACGGGATCCGCTGGTTGTGCCATAATCACCCAGGAAAAGGCTGCCCTCTCGACGGATGGGCGTTATTTCAACCAGGCACAGCATCAACTGGATAGTAATTGGGAGCTCTTGAAACAGGGACTCCCTGATGTTCCTACCTGGCAGGAATGGTAATTCAACTACACATACTTCTGGTATCTGTCCATTAGGTTGATGGATTATGTAGGGTTGTTCAGCAGGCTGAAGGGGGTAAAACCGTCGGCGTCGATGCTACTCTAATTACAGCCCGTAATGCCTCAATCGGTCTACGTGTTCTGGTCATATTCTAACTTTATGAAATAGAGCAAGCGAAGGGTCTGGAGACACGCATAAAGAAGAAGGGTGGTACAGGTCTTCTCGGAATGCCCAAGAATCTTATAGATGAGGTCTGGGGCACAGAAAGACCAGCAAGGCCGAACAACAAACTGATCGTCTTGGAACAAAAATACGCCGGGAAGCCCTTCCAGGAGAAGCTCGAGGCTCTTCGAAAAGAGATGGAGAAGAAAAAAAGTCCTGGGTTCGTTGTGAGCATGTTGGACGAGATTGCATGGTTATATAACTTAAGAGGAAGCGAGTATGTTTCCTCTATCCCTGGCTACATATTCATGGCTTATCATCCACTCTGGAAAGATCATGCAGAATCACTCGTTCTTTATTAACAACATTTTTCTGTGAAGCATTCCTTATAATCCGGTTTTCTTCTCATACGCTTTTATAACCCCCACCGATGCAACTCTTTACATCGATTCTTCTAAGCTGGATGAGAAGGTCCTTGATCACTTAGGTGACGAGGTAAAAATCCGCCCTTACCATGCCATCTTCGACGAACTTGCCGCCACTTCACAGAAACTCAAAGAAGAAGCGGCAGCCACGGAGAACGAGACCTCTACGAAAGAGGCCCAGAAATGGCTCGTTTCTAATAAGACTTCATGGGCTCTGTCAAAGGCACTTGGTGGCGAGGAGAATATTGAGGTCATTCGGTCTCCTATTGAGGAGGCAAAGGCCGTCAAGAATGATACAGAAAGAGAAGGAATGAGGAATTGCCATGTCCGTGATGGAGCTGCATTGATTGAATACTTTGCTTGGTTGGAAAATGAATTGGGGAAAGGAGAGAAGTTGGATGAAGTACAAGCTGCGGACAAGTTGGAGGAAATTAGATCAAAGAACAAGGACTTCATGGGTCTTTCTTTCGATACAATTTCTTCAACTGGTGCCAATGCCGCTGTCATTCACTACAAACCAACACCAGGTGCATGTGCAGTTATTGATCCTAAAGCTGTCTACTTGTGTGATTCTGGTGCGCAGTACCTCGACGGAACCACTGATACCACTCGCACACTCCACTTTGGAGAGCCAACAGATATGGAAAGAAAGGCATACACTTTGGTGCTGAAAGGGATGGTCGCTTTGGATAGAGCGGTATTCCCCAAGGGGACTACAGGATTTGCTCTAGATGTACTAGCACGTCAATTCTTGTGGGCCGAGGGCCTAGATTACCGTCATGGAACCGGACATGGAGTCGGATCCTTTTTGGTAAACCTTAATTCCAAATAACGTTCGAGGGAGTCATGAAACTGAACATATGATTAGAATGTCCATGAAGGCCCTATCGGCATTGGCACAAGGATACAGTACTCAGAGGTTCCTTTAGGCCCGGGGATGGTCATCTCTGACGGTCAGCTATTAGTCCTGGGCGAGAATTGAGAATCTTTAACTGATTTTGTGTGAAGAACCCGGCTACTATGAAGATGGTTCCTTTGGTATTCGCATTGAAAGTAGGTTAATCTGCAAACACGTATCCGGGCACCTGTTGACAAATTCTAGATATTATTATGGTAAAAGAAGTTCAGACAAACCACAATTTTGGCGAACGGCCGTACTACGGATTTGAGCATGTTACTATGGTAAGTCATACACCGAGCCATCAAAACATCTGGTGACTAATTCGCTGTCATAATATAGGTTCCAATGTGTAAAAAACTTACTGACCCCTGTCTTCTTACCCCCGCCGAGAAAACATGGCTAAACGATTATCACGCGGAGGTTTATGAAAAAACAAAAGGATTCTTTGAAAAGGATAGCATAGCACTTAAATGGCTAGAGAGAGAAACGGCGGCGATTTAAGATATTTAGTCGACTCACATACGCATATTTGTCCGCTTTTGACATCCCTTTTCTCTATTCACGTTCCAATTTCCCAGGAGTTTTTTTTTTTTTTTTTAAATATTTCCACTTACATTGCATGATTTAACTACATACATATGTACATGTAGTATGAGTGCAATTCCCGATATGGTTATAATATGCCCAACCTTCATATGCTCTTTCGTTCTTGGATAGCTATCTTGGAAGATCAAATAGCTGCTTCAAAGGAGCTCGATATTTTCAAGGCCAGAATCGATGGCATTATTCATCAGAGGGCGAGTGACATACTGTGATTCTCTATGAAATTATTTGGCTTAGGCCTGACGATTGTATCTGTATAAGAGATAAACTGGTTCTAAATCTATCCTGGAGAAAGATTTTGGAGTTCTTTAGCTCTTGGGCGGTTGATAATTTACATGTACTTTTGGTCCTAAATAGGACAAGTGCGTAGATACCTATCGTGTAACTGTCGCTTTTTTTTTTTTTACCTTGTCTAGTGCCTATGATGACGGACGTACTGAAACGGCAAGTAGGTCGAATACACGTACCTACATGTATATGTATGTATGCCAACTTGTAGAATTACAAAGAAATAGAATGTTATGCTGCCGCAAAAAGGGTTCGGGTCACTACCGCATACCACCTAATAAATAGCATTTCTTTGAAAGAGTTGCTTTCTTACCCGTACCCAACTTACGCAGTAGCTTATATTTTGTCCTTACAAGTTGTATCTCTACTATTCCTCTTCTATACGTCTCTTAACGACGTGGGTGTTAACTGGAGTACCCACTCCCGTTCCTGGATCTACGCGGGTCAGACATATACGCGTGAAGCCAAGCGTAATCGGATATGTCTAAGCGTGGTGGTTTCAACGCGCATGATGCTCCAGGCAAGGGTCAATTCAACTCCTTCAACCGCCAGTGGCAGAACCAACACAACGGTTATCAGAATCAAGAGAAACAACAACAGCAGAAGCAGCCTGTCAGCGTTTTCTTGAATAGACCCGTTCTTGCTTCTGCCCCCAACGAGCGAACTAACTCTCCCCTATCCGCGGGTTACGCCGGGAAGAATTACAACCAAAACCACAATAATCGCAACAGCGGAAGTAGCCAGTGCAACTTCCAAAGCTCGTCTCAGCACCAGAATGCTCATTACAGTCACACAAAACTAAACAGTCACGGGATGGAGAGTAATCCTACTCGCTCATCTACCCCAAACAGAGGGAGAGGGGGTGGAAGAGGTGGAAGAGGTGGTGCTGCAGGGGGTCGAGGTCGAGGCAATGGCGACCGTGGCGGACGGGGTGGAGGTTATCAGGGACGGAACGAAGATGGACGAGCGCGAAATGATGGTTGGAACAGTCCTGCAGCTACACCACCGGCTGGTAATGAAGCAGACGAAGAGTTCGAAGACAACGTTCGCGACTTAACTGCTACGCCAGCATCACGTGTGGCCAAATTTTCAAGCAACACCCTAGAACAAGCGTCCTACGAGGAGGTTTGTCCCAACTGAAATTTATGGTACAATATGGCCAGTACTAATAAAGATTTCAGTTGAAATTAGCACGCGACAGAGAGCGCAGAGATGCGATCGCCAACGGTACCATCGATGACCCCGAGAAGCGGAAAACCTTGGAGCACGCTATCGACTTCGTTGGGACCTGCATGGACATGTGCCCGTTGTTCGAACGTCAACAGAGAGCGGTTCAGAATGCGGTCGATAGATGGGAAATTGTAGGCAACAGCCCAACCTCCACTGGTCAGCCCGATATACTGACCCACGGCCCGAATAGAACCCATCAACTGGGAAAATCGACAAGGCCCTTGCCGTCAAGCAGTTCCACCGCCCGGCTGCTGGGAATGATGCACAGCTCCCCTCGGACGTGCGCCCACCTCGAATTCTTATTTCTACGCTTGACTATCTGATTAATGAGATTGCTGGTGGGAGCGAACCTCTTGAACTCACTCATCCATTCTTGCGCGACCGCACCCGCGGGATTCGACAAGACTTTACTCTTCAAAACTACCGTGGCTCGGAGACGGTAGCTTGCCATGAGCTTATTGCACGTTTCCATATCCTCGCAATCCATAAGCTCTGTGAAGAGACCAAAAACTTTGTTCCGCATCAGGAAATGGAGCAGCTTCAAAAGGTGCTCACAACCTTGTCCGAATTATATGAGGATGCAAGACTAGTAAACATCGTCTATCCGAATGAGCCAGAGTTTCGGGCATATCAGATAATAGCTCACCTCCGCGATCCGGATCAAGAGCGACAAGCTCAACGGTGGCCGGATCACGTTTTTAATTCGAGGCCGGTTCAACAAGCCTTGAAATTTCTAACCCTTACCCAAAGAAATAATGATGAAGCTGTTCATATGAGAGTCGGAAATGCAGAGTCATGCTCGAATTTCTTCGGAACTGTCTTTAGACTCGTTAAGGCCAAAAGCACATCTTATCTGATGGCCTGTTTACTCGAAACTCATTTCAATGAGATCCGAAAAACGGCCTTGAAGGCTATAAAAAACACTTATCGGCCTGATACTAAGCAACTCCTATTAAGGGATATCGTGGAGATGTTGGCTTACGAAAACGAGGAGATGGCTTTTAGAGATTGTGAATATTATGGAATTGGTCTTGGAGAAGTTGAAGTTGACGGCCAAATGGTTTGGCATGTGGTCATCAAAAAGGGCGGCGCAAACTGGATTGGTAAGATATGCAATTCGACGATTCGGATTGTGCGGTTGTTAACTAGAGTTGTACAGATGGATTATCCGCTTTGAGACAAACATTTCATACCAAGCTAGTTGAATCAAAGATTGGCAATAGGTCCATTCCTGATGTTATTTATGGTAGAAAGGCAAGTGGTAGTAGCAAAGGCTTAAACCCGGCCGTGGCACCCTTTCTACCAGGACAGGCAAAATTTGCAAACCCATCTTCTGTGCCCTTGGGACCAAACACATTCCCTTCTTCGGGTTTTGGCCAGCAAAATGCGTCTATGGCCCCTCCTTCGAGCCATACACCAGCGTTTGGCTTACCAAAATCTGGAGCCACCTCAGCATTTGGCGTTGGTTTCCCACCAATATCGAAGCCTATTGCGGGTATCTTTGCGAAGGCTGCATCTCAGCAAGCACCTAACGTCTTTCAGAAAGCTAGCAATATCTCAGCTCAGGCTTCTAATGTATTCCAGAAAGCAGCCGTACCAGTAGCACAGAACTCAGTATTCCAGTCTGGAACACCCGCTTGGGGAGCATCACAACAGTCCCAAGACTCTCGTCTATCTCAGGCATCTAATCAGAACGGAGTTTTCGCACCAGGAGCTGCCACATCGGCATTCCCTCCTACTGCCCCCAATCCCGGTTTTACACTGGGGGGTGGCTTATCAACTACACAGGATACCACTGCAAAGAAATTGCCTTCAGGAATTTTCTCTGCCCCCCTTAATAATCTAGCCAACCAAAAGCAGTCCTCATTTTTCAAGCAAGAGCCTTTCGGTAGCATCCCCCAACAATCTCCGAACTTTATCCCCTCAAACTCGCAGTCTTTCCAAGCGTCTTCAAAGGCGACGACATCTGGCGGGTTTTTCCAACCCACCATCCCACAATCCGGATTTCAATCAAACCAAACACCATCCACATCTCAATCTATATTTCAGCAGGATCCCCTTAAACCGACACCTAATGGAATCTTCCAGCCATCAAACACCTCTTCGTTACCTAATTCCTCATCTAACACACCCTCATTCTCCCTTTTCCAACCACCAAACGCCCAACAAGAGACTGCGGTTACTTCAACGAGTGGTGGATCTGTTTTTGATTCGCACCCTGAACAGAAGAGCTTTCCTTCGAACTTTTTCAGCGTCCCAATAGCTCCTACCGACTATGATGACTACGAAGACGACAGTGCATACAGTGTCCCTACACCCGTCAACACCACGCCGGGTGGTGGTCTGTTTGATCGCGTTGGAAACCCACCATCTCAACAAGATACTGTGAATCAACTAACAGGCACGTCTGGAGCATTGCCTTCTTTTGGGCCTCCAGCTTCTTCCGTGGGCTCATCTTCAGCTAAACCATTTTCCTTTACGGCGTCTAATTTGGTTCCAAAACCTACCACCTTTTCGATGCAGCCTATCAAACAACCACCTCCAGTTCCGACTACAAAATCACTAGTACCCCGTTCCGCCGCTTGGGAAATTGCCAACTCACTTTTCGACCAGATTGTTACACAGGAGGTGAAAAAAACAGTTCAATCCGCCGTCGAAGAGGACAAAGCCAACATTATTCGTGAGTTGGCTGCAGAAGAATATGAAAAAGCCCAGAAGCTTGTGGCTAGAAAAATTGCATTGGATATCTCCGCAGAGCAGTTTTACACGAGTCGTTCCGGTGCAAGAATATTTTATGCATGGAAAGCGAGGGCGCGGAAATTGATGCTGAAACGCAGAGGTGAAGAGAGACGGAGAAACCCCCCAGCAGCCCCTCAAGTACAGTGGCGGCCTGTCCAAATACCGGATGAAGCATTCGATAGGTCAACCAAAGAGGTTGGTAACACATGTAGTGATAATATATCCTTGAATATGCTTACTAACTCGCCACACTAGGTCCAACGAATGACCTCTCTCACCTATCAATCGGTACCACTCAAGGAGATTTTTCTCCCTAAGGTTCAACAGGCATTATGGCCGACTAGTGAAGGGGACCGACGATGGCGCCTACTGTGTAAAAGCAGTAATACTTCTATGGACGTGAAAAATTACTGGTGGATAGAGAAATTCATTGGTAATGGCGAGCCTCGCATCGCTATGTCTAAAAAGGGAACTTTCGAGGTTCAATTCGACTTGTCCGATCCAGAGACAGAGGCGAGAGAAATTGGTGGATTTGTCTTTGGCTGTTCCGCAGATTATAGTATCTCAAATAAGGAGAGGTTTAAGAGGGACAGGACGAACTTGCACGAAGCGGTTAATTGGCTTTCTGGTACCACTGAGTTCGCAAAACTGGCGGTCATGGTAGTATGTTATAGAAGCCCATTGGATACTGAGGACGCGGATCCATATGGAAGGGACTTGGGAAGGACATCAGGTCCAGGGCGTCGTGCACGCATTGCCGCCGTAAGTTGCCAGAATGGGATTTGATTAATCTAGGATTTTATTTACAGACATTAACACCTAAACAACCGCTAGATTCGAAAAGCCTTAAATTTGGATGCTTTTGATGAAAGGGTTATCGGTAGGGATATTCACCTGGTCGAAAACCTGGATGATTGCAACTTTACGCCAGTAATGAAGCAATTCTCCCAGCTGGTCCTTGAAACGGTTAATCCAAAAGTCGCCGAAATGATGTCACGAAAACCCTCACCTGAGACAGAGAACTCTGCCAAAAGGAAGCGTGCAAGGCAACAGCAACTCTCAGTAGGTTTGCCTAAACCTATAAAGCCTGCTTCAACAGAAGTTGTGGCCCCCGACGGCAGGGGCAAGAGGCAACGCATGATCCGAAACGCTGGAATGCAGACCAACTACTTTTCAATCAAAGCACGAGGATTGCACTTGGACTGGGAAAAATTTCCGATGCCTGGTGGTGGTACCTTGGGAAGCGGTGTCGAGAACTCTGTGGCGGAGGAATACTTGGTGACCACTACTCCAATCACTACTCCTGGGGATAAAATTGAGAGGAGACCCGTATCCCCGAAGGGTGACAGTCCTTTCGATGGACTGAGGAACGATTTAATGGACTTGGAGAGAATGATGACCGCGGTTAATGGAATGTTTGATAAAAACATTGAGGAATTAGGAGAACTGAAGAAAGAGATGGCGGTGACTGAGGGATCATCTTATTTTCCCAGCTCGGCAGGGGGCCATTGGTAGTTAAGGCAATTGGAATACGAAGATCGGCGGTGGTTGTGGTTTTGTGGGGCATCGTGGGGGGGGAGGGGGGGGGGGGGGGGGGGGGGGCTCGTTTGATATCTGTTTTCTTTCCTTTTTCCCTGTTCCTTATTTCATCTAAATATCTGTCCGCCTCGGTTTACCTGGACCTTTATACTGTTAGTTTTTTTGTTACCTGCATAGTACTCCTCTTTGTGCGTGTCTCTTATTGTAACTAGTTTAGTTTCCTTTTGCGGGCAGATTTTCTTGGGATTGCGGGGTCATTTTTGCAACGGCGAAATAAGGCGTGAGTTTTGCGATAAAGGTGGAATTCATCGACAAAAAAAAAAAAAAACACCATACAGTTCCGTGTGGTAATTTATACATTGTATTGATAGTCGAAGAGAGTTTTGTACTTTACGAGAGATGTGTACTATAAGTCTTGGATACACTTATGTAACTACTTAACACCTATATATCTATCTTGGTTCAATGGTTTGGAATAGGTATTTTTCTTTTCTTTTCCATATGTTCCTTGTATGTGTTGTGGTTGGTTTTCGGGCTTTGTTTCCCCATGCTGCACGTTGCCGGCAGGCACGGAGGTTTCATGGTTGGTTGGACGAGGGTGGGCAGTCCATCGGGTGCCATGATGCAGCTGTGGGTGGTGCTGCTTGGTGCTGCGTGCATGACCGGGGGATAGAGGATAACGGCAGACTTATCTTAACAGGAGAGGAGAAGGTGGTGGCAGAAAGAGGAGGGGCAACCACTCAAGTACTTTGTCACATTCGATCGTTTGTTTAGGAAATTATATTTATATAGCACGCACAATACATATCATACCACATTTCTCTTCTATTCCCTTCTCCGTCCGTAACCTAAACCTCCCACACGCACATTACATACACCACAGACAGCTATTAGTGCAGGAGAGCAGGGACATTTGAAGCTCTCGTCTACCAAAGCCTGCTCATCATGTCAATGTCAACCACCAAGCTGAACGCGGAGAACCATCTTCTCCTTGTGAGTCCTCGTCTCTCTCTACGACTTTCCCACGTGCACTCCCAACTGCATATCTCTATGTAACTGACAACCTCAGGATCAACCTCTTCTCCGCCTCCCCCACGAACTCCTCCGAAAGAACTTCAAAACAGCCCAGCGCTACTTTGAGAGGGAGCAGAAGGAGCTTAAAGACGGAATCCACAACGTCGCAAAAGATGCACTCGCCGGAGCATCCCCGGAGGACTCGCTAGCTTCGCTAGACAGCATGATCAACCGCATGCAGGGCTTCAAGCGGAAGCTGGAGGGCCTCCATGACGAGGAGAAGACCCTGCACGAACACTCGAGGAAGAGAATCGCGCATCTGCAGGACCTGTATAGTATCCCGAGCTTGGTGGATGAGAGCTATGACAAGTGGAGTAGGACGAGACTAGACCGGCTGCTTGTGGATTTCTTGTTGCGGAGCGGGTATGGGAACAGCGCGAGGCAGTTAGCGGAGGAGAAGGGTATCCAGGTTTGTCAATACCAATATTGCCTTACCTTTTTTTTTTGTCGAGTAAGGATGGGCTGACGGGAGATGTAATGAGCGACTAGGATTTGGTAGATGTCGATGTATTTATACAATGCTCGAGAATCGAGGCGAGCCTTCGTAATCGTAACGTTTCGGAGTGTCTGGCTTGGTGTGGAGAGAACAAGTCGTCTCTCAAGAAGATAAATGTATGGAGTCAATACCGCACGCCCTTTCCGCAAGGTTTAACTGACACGGACAGAGCACCCTTGAATTCGAGCTCCGGATGCAACAATTTATCGAGCTGGTTCGAGACCACCGTCACAGAGAGGCTACAGCATATTCGAAGAAGTTCCTTGCGCCTCAGGGAGATAAACATCTAGATGATATAATGAAAGCGGCCGCCCTTCTTGCTTTCATGCCCACTACAAAGTGCCAACCATATAAGGTAGATAGATACTCGCGATATTTGACATTGTAGCAACCATAACTGATAAATATATAGGATATGTACTCATCTAAACGCTGGGAGTTCCTCGCAACAACATTTGTAAACACCCATCACACTCTGTACGGTCTTCCGTCCCGCCCTCTTCTTCATATTGCTCTCTCGGCAGGTCTATCTGCTCTCAAGACCCCCTCGTGCCACTCATCTATAGCAACCTCAAGCAATGCCAGCACCACGACATCTCTTTGTCCAATTTGTTCGACAGAGCTCAACGACCTGGCAAGGAATGTCCCGTATGCTCACCATGTCCGGTCTTCTGTTGACCCGGATCCTGTGGTTTTGCCTAACAATAGGATACATGGGCGTGAGAAATTGGAAGAGTTTGCGGTAAAACTGGGATTGCCGGCTGGGAGGATAAGGGATCCAACTACAGGTGACGAATGGGATAACACCACATTAAGAAAAGTATTCATTATGTGAAGGGAGTAACTTTCTTAGTAACAATGATTTACTGTAAATTTTAAGATTGTACGAACTGGCGTGTATTTCTTGTTTATCTTTTCTCCTCGGTATGACACCGAGCAGTCGGCGTATTTGGCCCTGTGCCTGAGTGTTTTTTTTTTACCCTCAATTGTTCTCCCCTTCTTTCCTGTTTTTCTTATTCCTAGTTTGGAAACACTGCTACTATACTCCACACTCGTTGGTATTATTTCTTACTGTCCTCCTCATCGGAACTTTCGTCCTGGAATCTTCTCTCCCTCTTTGTAGTCTTCTTTATCCTCTTTACCTCTATAGCATTTGCGCCTGTCTTCTCACCGGTGTAACCTTTGTCCTCAATCAACTCGAAAACATATGTCCGTGCCTTCCGCTCCTCTCCCTTCCAGGCTGTGCCACTGCCCTCGACATTACCCAGAGTCCTAGCATGCTTGTAGCCCGGATACGACTCACTCTCAAACTTGAAGGACCGCCTCGTCCTGAAACCCGCGGCCTTTGCCAGTGACTTGATATCCCATTGATCATACGGCGCGCCATCAAACAGCGTGACCACCGCCGTACCATCGCTCGCAAGCAGCTCCGCAGCCGTCTTGAAAAAGCCTAGTAGAAGCTCTGTAATAGCACCCCCCAACTCGTCAGCCCTCTTGACCCACGGTACCACCACCACTATCTAGATATCTAGATATCCACTAACCTTGATTACTCTTCACCTGCCTCCCCACATCCGTCGACAGCCCGCCCACATGCGGAAACATGAAGCCCACAACATCAAACGCCCCCTGCCGCCTCCTTAGGCTCTTTGGCAGCTTCGCAAACTTTGTCACGTCGACCCCGTGCAACACCGTGGCGCCTTTCTCCTGTAGTGACTTCAGGTTGCTCGCTGACTGCGGGTACTTCTCCAGCAGCGCTGCCTCGGTGTCGTAGCTGGTTGCCGTGAGACTCACTGGTCTAGGCCTCACATTGTACGCATACTCGGCGTCCTCGTCGTAGTCCTCGTCGTAGTCCTCGTCGTAGCCCACATCCACATCTTCGTCTGCGTCTGCGTCTGCGTCTGCGCTCTCACGCTTACTACTGCCACTGCCGCTGGGTAGTAGGTACGTGTTTAGCAGCGCCACCGAAAACGAGAAATCGCCTTCGCCGACCAGGAGGATTCGCGAACTCGGCGTATACGGGATCAGTGGCTCCTGCGATTTCTGTTTGTTGCTGCTGTTCGTGCTAGTGGAGTTCGATTTTGGCTTCTTCTGCTGTTGTGGCGGCGGCTTGCGGAGGTTTCCGGGCGTGTGCGAGGACTTTTTGTGGGTGGCCTTTGCGCCCTTGGGCTGTGGGGGTCTGTGGTTCTTCTTTTTGCCCATTTTTTTCTTTCTGTTGTGTGTGAAGTTTCGGTTGTGGATGTGGATGGGGTGAAAATGGAGGTTGCAAATTGGAGTGCGCCGGATTAATGGTTTTTCCGGACTGGGGGTGGGGTTGGGGTTGGGGTAACGCGATGTGGAGTAGTGGGCTGGGTGGCCGGGTCTGCAGGTCGACGTAGTGGCCAGGGGAGGGCCTTGTTTCGGTGCCGGGGGTTTGCTCTTGCTTTTGGGGCTGTTCTGGTGCTAGTCTGGGCATGGGATATCACTCGGGTTGTGTATCCCTGCAGAGGATGTCTGTATCTGGAGATGGCGTTTAGAGCAGCTCTTTCTCTCATACGATTTAGGATATTCTTCGAGAAAAGACTACATGTAGCTCTTCGTAATAAAGACTTACGTAGTACGGTGGTGCATCTAGTCTAATATAAAATTCTAGTCCAAAATCCTGGTTTAGAAGATGTGTGTTGGCCGACTTTACGTTTCTCGTCCCTCAAACTGTATTCAGTCCTTGGCACCAGATTTTTGTGCATTTCAATCATTTCCTCACCTAACCCCCGTAGGTCTTTCCAGCCGTTCCTTGATGCCCGATCAGAACCCGCTCCACCTCTCAAGTGAACAACGAAAACTACTGTCCTTACAGGCATCATAGCTCGTTCACTCAGAGGACTAGTTCCTCCCACAACCCCCGATTTGGACTCTTAATCAATGCTGGAGCTGGGATCAAACACGGTATCCAAAGTAACCTGACCAGTAAAGCTGTTCCAGGAGACGGAACCAACAGGCACCGGAAAACTGTGAGTCTGTGACTTGGTATTTACACCCCATACTAACTCTAAAAGCCTCTTGAAACCTATTCTGGCTATATGCCTGGCTGGTTTATCTATAAAGCGGTGATGCATGATGCGCACGTATTTGACCGCTCCGCAAAACGGAGGGGGGGTGGGGGGGGGAAGGGAGTCAGAAAGAGAGCGAGAGAGAGGAGCCTCATAAAACCCAAGTGCATACACTCACCCAGTAAGGGAAGGAAACATAAAACCAACAAACTGGTAGTTCCAGGAAGAAAAGAAGGAGTAGTTGTCTGGTCGCTCTCTGTATGATCATGAACACAGCGGTGAGTCTCTGCATCTACGACGTCCTAGTATATATTGATCATGACAGGGTACTGGTTTCAGTAACTTAATTAAATCTTTAGTCTCGTGCACATCATCTGGGGATGAGACTACGGTGCCGTATTCAGCCCCGAACTGAGCTAGCTTGGTAATGTCCCGTATCGATGCCCGAAATTCCCGCAAGGTGTCCTATCAGATAGTGCCAAGCTACGACAACGACATCGAGTTGGTGGCCGGCCAGCGGGAGGGGTCGATTGTCTCTACATTGACTGCGTTCTCAATTTAGGCCTTAACCCCCCCCCCCCCCCCCATCGGCATCGTTTGTGATCTAGGAAGGATGTATGTACCAGCTTGAAGGTTACTGCAGGGGATGAGGAAGCCATCAGGTGATGGGCATACATACACACCAGGACATTCTACTCGCAAAGGACCCTGTGGAAGCATTATATACCCTTCGCCCTGAATCCTCTGGGGTTGTTACTGGACGTGTCGCCATGACCATTACAGAGTGGTCGTTGATATACAATTAGTGAGTTATCTACCTGTCTATCTGTGTAATCATCGATCACCAGAAATCACTCGCTAATATTCTACCTGGATATGTATTTGTCTTAGAATGACACCACAGCGAGACCAAGTGCGCTACATGTTTGCCTACTACTTGAAGACATCTGCGGGCGTGTAGCAGGTTAGTTACCCCACATGCTAGCTATATATATACGGGCTTCTGGGCTTGTTCATGCAGGGTAAAGGCACACTGCCCAGTGGTATCACTGGCTGTCAAGTGTGGGCTGTATCTTCATCTTGGAAGAATGGTCGTTTTTGCGCACATTCATGTTCTTTCTCGTCAGCCCCGCGAAGGGATTAAGACTGCTAAGGTCAGATTAATAGCACTTGATAGGTGTAAATGCACGAACTTCAAGTGGATGTCAATTTATTCTAGGGCCTTACAGATGGCATTCAAAGTCATAGGCACAATACCCGAGAGAAAAGGGGCTGTCATAAGTCATTCGTCTCCAGGTTGAAACATGAAAACTTCCAGTCTAAAAGTGTTGACAGAAAGATACCAATTATAGAAATCACCTACTTGAGGAGCAATATCTCAGCCCTCACTACTAACCTCCACAAAGCTACACCACTCCTCCCACGCACTCCCATCGATCATGGCCTCCTCCGCTATCTCCACCGCCCTCTTCCACACCCCGCCCCTCGCAACCGCCCCCTCCGGCACTCTCTCCACCTCCCCGACCGCCCCAGCCACAACCAGCAGCGCCGCCGTATTCATCAATATAAACTCCTTCACCGGCCTATCGCTCTCCACGCCCCTCCCTGTCAGAAGCCTACTCAAAATAACCGCATTCTCCTTCGCGCTCTTCCCACCCGCCACATCCCTAAGCGGGTGCACCTCCAGCCCAAACGTCTCCTTTGGGTGCACCCAAAAGTGGTCCACCGCAACCTTCCCCTTTGGGCCCCCTCCTCAACAAGCCTCCAGCACTCGGTCCGCCTCTCACACGACACCTCGTCCAGCCCCTCCTCACCACACACCACCATCCCCTTCCGGCACCCCAGCAGCTTCAGCGTCTCTGCAAACACGGCGCCCAGCTCCCGCCGCCCCACACCGATGATGCGCGCCTCAAGCCCGCCCGGGACCGAGTAGTCAACGGGGTTCACAAGCGGGCCCAGCAGGTTGAAGATTGTCCGGAACCCCAGCTCGCGCCGGATCCCCGCGACGTGCCGCATCCCGGGGTGGTACACGGGCGCGAATAGGAAGCAGAAGTTTGCGTCCTCGCCTTCGAAGATGTCGGCGACGACGGGGGGCGTCACGGCGGACAGGTGTGCGCCGAGGGAGGTGAGGATGTCGGCAGAGCCAGAGGTGGAGGTCGAGGCTTTGTTGCCGTGCTTGCAGATGCGCAGGCCGCAGCCGGAGGCGAGGATGGCGGATGTGGTCGAGACGTTGAAGGTGTTGTGGCCGTCGCCGCCGGTGCCGACGATGTCGACCTGGTTGTTCCTCGTGCTGTCAGTGGGGCTGTACTGTATGTGATATGATATGATATGATATAGCATAGGATGGATGGGGTGGGGAAGTGCTCACGAGGCCGCCGCCGTAGCTGCCCGGCGCCGAGTGTGTTCCGTGGACGGCGGTGGGGAGGGGTGGGAGCCGGAGGCCGGCGTCACGCATGGCGGTTGCGGCGGCGGCGATGATGGCGGGCTGCTGGTCGAGGCCCGTGAAGTGTAGGGCGGTGAGGAGCGCTGCGGTCTGCGCGGGGGAGAGCTCGTCGCGGAAGCTGAGTGCGATGGCGGAGGTGATGTGGTCGGGTGTGACGTCGGGGCGCGCGGTGGAGAGCGCTTTGAGGAGCGGGAGAATGGATTGTTTGGGGGCCGCCATTGCTGCGATGTCGGTGGTGCGGTGCGGGTGTGCGGGTATAGGAAGGGGATGTGAGGTGCTGTGCGGTGGTGTTGGTGGACCGTGGTGGGGTTGGTGGGGGAAAGGTGGCGGGGGAGTCATTGACATGCAGGGTGAGTGATGCAAGGCCCGGGTGCAACTAGCATGCAACCCTAGCCCTGCCCGTGACACATTGCAATTCTGCTCAATTGAAGGCGAGTATGAGCATGTGTGTATGTGTGTTCTTGGGATGTATATATGCTTCACTTGATCATTGGCATTGCATTCATTAAGTATATGATGTATCTACTGCTTCTATAACTTGACAGGTATTTTTCCACCACTCCCCCGGCCTTACTCCTCGCCCTCGACCACGACACGCGCCTTGATGATTGAAATGTCGTCGATCGGCTTATCGTTCGCGTCCGTCTTGACGAGCCCCATCCGCTGCACGATGCGCATGCCCGAGGTGACCCTTCCGAAAATGGTGTGCTTGCCGTCCAACCACGGCGTTGGCGCAAGCGTAATGAAGCTACCCGAGGGTTAGTTTCTGGAAAGGCTATGAACGGGAAGAAGAAGAGGAGGGAATACGCACAATTGCGACCCATTGGTGTTGGGCCCCGAGTTGGCCATGGACAGGATCCCGGCGCCCGTGTGCTTGAGATTCGGGTGTATCTCGCTAGTGCCAGTACACAGTCAGTCAGTCAGCCAGTTACACGCAGGCGGAGGAGAAGGATGAAGGAGGAGGAAGGGGGAGAGGTGAGGTGAGTCGTACTCGTCAAACTTTCCGCCGTAGATTGAGGAGCCACCGCGGCCTGTGCCGGTGGGGTCGCCGCCTTGGATCATGAAGTCGGGGATGATGCGGTGGAACTGGTGGGCAGGTCAGTCAGCATTGTGCGCGCGCCGGATGAGGGAGGTAGGAAGGTGGATGTGGAGTGGTGGTACGGACGGGGCAGTTGTTGTAGTAGCCGCGCTTGACGAGGCCTTCGAAGTTGCGGCAGGTCTGTTTGGGTGGGATGTTAGATATATGAATGTTTGTTAATGGGAGATAGTGGGACTGGGGGGCTTCGTGGGCGCACCTTGGGGGCGTGGTCGACGTAGAGCTCGACGGAGATGCTGCCCTGGGGGAGTGTTAGCTGTGCTGTGCTGTGAGACTGCGCGCGCGTGAGAGATTGGGAGAGGATTGTTGTACCATAGTGGTGTCTAATACGATGTTTGTCGCCATGATTGTGATTTGATTTCTAGGGATTGTTGTGTTTTCTGCGTGTGTTTGCAGAGTTGTGAGAGTTGTGAGAGTTGGTGTATTGACTTGCTCGCACTCGGGTCTGTTCCTGTCGCTGCAAATGCACGTGCTGACAACTACCCGAATCCCTGGCAGCGCTCATCCCGCGCTGCGACGAAGAGGAAATATTATCTCATCTCATCAACCCCACCACCACCACCACCACCACTGCACTCTCACAGCTCTCACCACCAGAAGTCAGTCATTCAGCCAGTCTCTTTACTCTCTCTCTCTCTATCTATCTCTCACTCTCACGACATTGGCCATGAGTTCAGTTGTCAGTAAGTACCCATCTTACCCTTGCCCGTCCTCACTCCCGCACTCTGACTCTGACTCTGACTCTGACTCTGACTCCCACTCCCACTCCCACTCCCACCCCCACAGACAAGTCAAAAAACAAATTCGTCCCCAAAGCGCGCGCCCGCCCCCGCGTCGCCGGTCCCACCCCCTCAGGTCCCGCCCACCCAAGCACCACCACAGTCACTACCGCCGCCGTCTCAAAACCAACAATACTCGAAGACCCCACCCCCACCACCACACCAGAAGAGACCTCTTCCAGCAGCGACGATGCCTCAGCCCCAATCCCAGTCACGACCCCCGCCCCAGCACCAACACCAACACCGGTAGAGCGCCAGCCCTCACCCCCGCCCCCGCCCCACCAAGAGCCAATGCGGGAATCCCAATGATCCGATCCGCCTCGTCCGCGTCCTCCTCCGCATCAGCGATCCCAATGCTGCACTCAACGTCCGCGAACGGCATCCCCGGGACCCAGTCCGCAATGCCGACGCCCATCACGACGCCGACAGCGACGACACCGACGGTGCTTGAAGAGGCGGACATGCAGGACGACGACGAGGCGGAGGAGATGGTGGTCGAGGAGGCGGCGCCAAGAAGGGGGAGGAAGCCGCGAGCGAGGGCTGTGGAGGAAGATGAAGACGCCGCCGCCGACGACGATGAGGATCAAGACGCCGCCGCAGGCGAAGCACCACAGCGCAGGCCCGCAGCAAAGCGTAAAGCGCGCACCACCGCCAACGGCGAACCAGCAGCAAAGCGCAAGCCCGCGCAGCCGCGCAAGAAGCGCACCCCCGCCGCTGACGGCAGCGCAGAAGCGGCGGGAGGGGCGGGAGGGGTAGGGGCGGCGGCGCCCAAGAAGCGGGGGAGGCGGCGCGCCGAGTCGCCGGAGGACGGGGAGGCGCAGGAGATTGCGGTGAATGTTGTCAAGATGAAGGACCTGTGCAAGGACATGCGCATCGGGCGCAAGAGCGCGCGGTTCATGGAGATCCAGGCGGAGGAGGCGGCGCGCGCGGCGCTGACGCAGCAGGAGCGGGAGGAGGCGGATGAGGCGCGCAGGGCCGCCGAGGAGGAGAGGGGGCTGGAGACGACGGAGATGAGGATTGAGAGGTTGGCGGTGGAGAGGAACCAGAAGGGGTTTGTGTTTTCCATCTATATCTATATCTACTTTTTGGAATTCGGTTGCTAACTAGAACCAACCACAAACCACAGCCTCAACGCCGCCCAAGTCCGCATCGTCAACGGCGAAATCGTGATCGACGACGAATCGCTGCAAATCGACCGTCGCGAGCGCGACGCCCTCGACGAGGACGCGCTCGAGATTGTCGAGGAGAACCAGCACACGCGGCGCATCACCTCGCAGACCTTCTCCAAGCGCGAAAAGGTGTCCAAGTGGGACGCCGAGCAGACGGGCCGCTTCTACGAGGCGCTGTCCATGTTTGGCACGGACTTTGAGATCATCTCGAAAATGTTCCCGGGGAGGAGTAGAAGGCAGATGAGGAATAAGTATCTGTGCGAGGAGAGGAAGAATCCGCATCGGATTACGAATGCGCTGAGGACGAGGATTGCGATTGGTATGTCCTCCTCCTCTGGACCTTTCCCCTAGTACTACTACTACTACTACTAGCTGGGTTTAGATGCTAACGCAGAGCTCTGGCAGATATCGGCCAATACAGCACCCTCACCTCGCAAGAGTTCCAGGACCCGCAGGAGCTCGAAGACGAGCTGCAAAAGCTGCGCGACGAGCACGAGGCCAGCGAGACCGCGGCGGCATCGCACATTGTCGAGGCGGAGCGGGAGCGGCAGGAGGCTGCCAACGCGGCCATGATTGCGGGCGACAGCGGGATTGGCGTGGGTGTGGGAGAGGCGCAGAAGAAGGGGAGGAAGAAGAAGGGTGCGCGTGCAGGCGCGGGGGAGGAGGAGGTGCTCATGAGTAGGGAGGAGTATGAGGCGATGAGGGCGAGGGAGGCGGCGGAGGCGGAGGAGTTGTGAGGGGGGTAGTGAGGGGGGTAGTGAGGGGGGTAGAAAAAGACTGGGGGTGGTGTTAATATTAACTTTTCTTTTCTTCTTTTCTGGTGGCTGGTTTTTTTGCTCTTTTCTCTACGTTGTAGGGCGGTATGGCGTTGGGTTTTTTTTTTGTCTGATTACATGCATGTAGGCCGGTGGTATCATATTGGCAAGGAAAAGAACTTGGAGTGGAGGACTTCTTCATCACAGGTTACTTAGGTCTTAATCAAAAGGGACTGTTAGGAAGGGGGCCCGTATCCCCCATGTATCATGCGTTGAGAGTACTTGTACAGGAAAGAAACATCCCATAGAAGGTCCGGTCCATATTGAGTAAATACTTGACTTGCCAACTCTGAACTGTAATCGTCTAGGCACCGCCAGCCAAAAGTGATGGGATAGCTGGTATGTAGCTGTAGTCAACCACTCTTGAGATTCCTACTTTTCACGTATGATCACAGAATATCACGCATTCATGTAGTAAGATTGCTCAGACAGTATTACTGTGCGGGAAAACATATCCAAGATATCCCCCACAATGCCCAGAAAGACTCTTGCTGGGGGGGAATATACCGTCGAGTGATAGCTCATGATTAAGATGCAAGGCGGGGATTGGGCAATAGATACAGTGATAAGAAGGGCGGGATGAGGCTGTGGGGATTGGCAAAGGAGTTCTGGTGTGTAGCTCTAAATCGGGAGAGGGGAGAGCTGCTCTCGGTCTTGTGAAGGGCCCAACCCGCTAATCGGCCAAAACCGTGCAAATGAAACCCTAAACTTCAGTATGACAGCCCTTGGCACCCACAGCTACATGTACTGAACCACCTCTCTCATCATTCAACCCATTTTTATTCTTTGATAAACAACCACGCCTTCATCATCATCATCATCACTACCAGCAACGCCGCTATAATGTCGCTAGCGGTTGCCCCGTTTTATGCACATCAACGACGATCTGCCAATTACTTAGAGGAGACAGATGTTCTATTAATTTCTGGATTTAGGGATTGAATTTTATCTTTTTGACTTTTATTTCTTGGGCAGGCTTATTTCACAGGACTTGTATATTTTTCTCCTCTTCCTCCTTTCCACCCTCCGCATTTCTTCCTGACTTCTCCGGCGGAAGTGCGGTAATGGTGTACGTGCCACCAGTCTTCATCCAACCACAGAAACGACCCTTAACACACAGGCTTCTACCTGTCTTAGGCATACCATGCCATGGAGCAGTCACAGGTCTCCGAATTGCGGAATACAACTATATCGTTACATATTCTCTGATTATACATTCTACCAAGTCAAAGAAGAAACCTCTCAGCAAGTTTCGTGTACAGCACAGCTCATGTCCACTACTAGTGGTTTTGAATCGCATACACTACTATTTAATTCTAGATACGGCTCCCATGATATAATGGAACTACATATACCATTGTGCAGAGAGTTCACAGACATGCCGGACCATATACTTGAAAGTGCATATTACGTACTAGTCGGTATATATATACTTATCAGACGTTCGCTCAGAAGTGTTTGGGTCAACAGGCGCCCAAGCTTTAGCAGGGCTTAACCAGATACCCCGGAGCTCATTCTAACGTACTAGCTGTGGATAAATATCGCCAGCACATATATCAAATCAAGGATGATCGGGGTCCGAGACCCATCAGCAGAGGGATATTGAAGCAACAATCAAGGCCGTTTCCAAGGTGTTAATAAATTTGAGGATGCGAATATTGGTTGGCAAGTGCTTATATCAACTCTATCAAATACTGGCCTAGATCCACGATGGGACTGCTTTAAACCTGCAATACCTCATCATACCGGTATTGTTGATAGTGTGGACCAGTAGTCAATGATTGATATAACAGGAAACACCTCTGTCGAGATCAGGAATCGACGAAGATCAAGATCAAGGAGCAGGAAAAATAGCTCCACGGAACCAGCATCTGCAATTTTAGGTGTCAAATTCTCCAGGAAGATGATAAGCTTACGTTAAAAATTGTTGTTGATTGTTCAGAGATCTGAAGCAGATCAGACAACTTTTAGACTACGTGCAGTTGTTAATTCTCCTAATAACATATTCACATAAGATATGCCCATACGCCCACAAAAAATACGATGAATGGCATGTTGCTTTATATCTCATTCATTCCAGGTGTTCTAATAACAAAGTTTTTATTTTACCCCAGGGTAAAAAGGATTTGATACAGTACAAAAACATACCCCATAATACAGCAGTACAGGATCAGTTTGAACAATTAATTTTCATAATTAATTTCCAGCTAGCAATAATTGACTCCCCGCCAACGCGCCATCCCCGTCCAACGCCCCTTGAATGGCCTCAGTCAGACTCTCCTCATCCTTTTTTGGCGCCATTATTAACCACAACATCTTTATTGTTTGGATTATAGGGTTTTGTGCTTTGTTCAAGCCAGGTCCGCCTTGATGGAACTACCCACGCCGCACTATCAACCACGTGGACCTTCCAGCCCAAGTCACACAACCAAAGCTGTTCAACCCTTCCCTGGTAGTATGAGTACGATTTTCCGATCACCATTTTGAGCATCGGTCTATCAGTTCCCGCTGCTCTCATGTAGTTGTAACGAACCAGGTCGTAATAAGTTGGCACATCAGTCAAAAATAACTCATCCTTATCTTTCACCTTTTCTCCACACAAGGCATCAAAAATATCAACAAGCCTGGCACTTCCGCAGACAACATGTGTCGTATAACCTATTTCTGGGCGGTCTTGAGTACCCCATACTTTACCGAGATCTTCGGTGTAGAGTTCAAGATTCCAGAACACTTTGAGGACCTGGTGATAATGGCTTTTGGGCTGATGGCAAAAGGTCCAATCCCCAAACTTGCCACCGGCTAGTAGCAGAATCATTAGTGATTTATGTAGTCCCACCGTGACCCGGACAAGGTCCTCGCTGTAGAAGGGGTGTGAGATGGTCTTCACGGCGGCCGGCAAAGAAAGACCCAGCTCTTCTTCTGCAACTATGATCGGGTCATAGTACCATTGGCCTAGGCCATTCGAGGCAATGAACACGTACTGGCAGCCAAACTCGACAAATTCGACAACAAAGTCTGTAAGAAAGGCTGATTTTGGGCGTCTCATAAAGTACAACGGCTCTGGGTCTGATTTCTGTGTTTGTTGGTCTTCCCATAATCTTCGAATCTTGGGGTCTGCTGCTTGCTCCTCATTCTTTGACCCAACCACGACAAGCTCTTGGGTCGAGATATTTGTGAGGGAGGGACGAATTCGATAATGCATCCTGACTGAACGATATTTAGCAATATGGCCCTGCAGTTAGTTGGCGTGGGCGTTTTATGTGCTAGGTGGGGCAGGTACTTACTGTGGAAACCGTTGTTTAGGAAAGAGCGAGCAGGACATAACAGCCTATGATGTTTGTTCGTCTTCAAGTTAAGAGGAAATACTCGGATGACATTTCAATAAGGCCACATAATCTAGCTTTGAGCAAGGTGTAGCCTGGCTTATCTTACATGTTCACCACATCCCATTAACTCCGCTGTAATAAAAAGTGTCATGCTCATGAGAAAACGGTCTGGTATTTGCGATCTGTTATTGGCAGGCTTCCTGTAGCCAAAAGGACCGCCTGTGCTTAGTTCGTGGCTGCCAATATTTGTGGCTAATGTATGTTTGTTTACTGGACAACATGGGCGGATGTTGAGCCGGGGTTGGGTCACGAGACCGAACGAGTGATGTTTCATGAATCACTCCCGAGATCTGTCCTCACCCTACCACTTAAAACCAAAACCTTCAGGGTTTTAAAAAGTCAAAAAGAATTAATATTGGTATTATGAGAGATACGCCCTTCATCATGATCATCTATAGTATTCTTTTTACCCCTCCCAATCCCAGCGCCTTCGTAGCAAAAAAAATTACATAATGGTCCAAATATATGGTCTAGAAGCAGAAAACTTGGTGATCGAGCTTGGACACGGGCTTCGCGGGCTCGTAGCCGAGGGCGCTGGTGGCCTTCTTCATAGCTGAGACCATAGGTGGGGGACCGCACACCAAGATTTTGACGTCTCCGGCAGGGGGAGGGCATCGTTCCTAATCCTTTTGTCAGAATTTTATTTGAATTTTAAAAGGGCAAGTGGGGCGAACCTTGATCATATCGGCGGTAACAAAGCCAACACCACCAGTCCAGCCTTCTGGGGGATTGTTCAAAACGTAGTGAACACGGAAGTTGGAGTGGGTGGACGAGAGCTCATCCAGGTCCTCCTTCAACAAAATATCGTCCTCATTAACGTTTGCAAAGAGCAGGTCGATCTGTGTCTTATCTTCTGGGTTCCTCAAGATCGCCTTAATGATTTGCAGCATCGGAGTGATACCAGTTCCACCGGCGATCATGCCGAAAGCGCGGACAAGGTTGGGGCGGTAATGGAAGTGCCCCTTGGGGCCCTTGACCCGGATAGTCTGCCCAACCTTGAGACCGGCGATATACTTGGAGATGTTGCCAGTAGGGTAGGACTTGATAAGAAGGGAGAATTGGCCCTTGTCAACATCAGAAGAGATGGGGGTGTATGAGCGGACTATCTCCTTTCCGTCAATGGTGGCGGCAATGGAGACGTGCTGGCCGATAGGGAGACCAAGGATATCATTTGCTCGGGGGAGGTTGAAGCGGTAGCTATAATTAAATTAGTAAATAGACGGGGAAAGCGCTGGGAACCGGGTTCCGTACATTCCGACATTGTGAGAAACGGCAATGGCCTCGGCCAGTTCAAATTCTTGGAACACGTCGGGCTTGAGAATTGTTCGTGATTCTAGTAAGCGCAAAGGGAAATGTCAGCGCCGTAAAATCATTGCACGTCCCACTTAGGCGCTATCAGAAAAGGGGCATAAACTCACGACCGCGGAAGACCTTGAGACCACCAAGTACAGCGGCCGCGGCGACGGCATGTGGCACGTAGTTGTAGTCAATGATGGCAACTCCGACAACTAGAAGGCCAATTGGAATGTAGAGCCCATGGAGCGGTGTGCTGAGAAGGGCTTGGTTCGACTTCTTGGACGGCGCGATTGAGGAACTTGATGCCATTGTGGAGAGTTTTGAAGAGGGGATGCTGTAGGTAGGTTGGTGAAGAATAAGGGAAGGAAGGGAGAAGGGGCTCCGGGAGTAAATAACTGTTGGTGTTCGCTGCTTACTGGACCAGATCCGAATGTCTGAAAATCACGCGGTGTGGGAGGACTTTCCTTTTGGGGGAGAAAAAAAAAGTATTTTACCATGTGTTGGGTCTGAGATATACGCTATAGTATAAATCTTACGATAGCATTAGTACACAGCGAGGTAATGCCCGCTACAGATGCTCGATATAAGTTTATATAGGGCCCTATCTTAGAGTATCTTACTCCTCAGCTTTGTTGCGACCTAGAAGAAAAAAAGACCACGGTTGTTTAGTAGAGAATATACTGGTTTGCTATCTATGTGTTGAGAAGAGACGGCTAATATCAGGTACTCAACTGCTTCTGATCACAGTAAATATCAGGAAGGCTTTTTTTTAAATTTTAACATTGCGATTCTTGACTGAATACTCCTTGATGTACACAGGTGATTTGCAGCATCATAAAGTTGTAGCCGTATCCTGGCCTGAGTAAACCTTTTCTAGAATACATGTATGTATTGGCCTGCTATCTTTGAAGTGGATCACAATTGGCTAGAGTCAAATGCATGTCTCAGTTGACTAGAAAATTGTTGAACTCAATTGTCCGCCGCTTGAACAATTGGCTTGTTGGATTAGATAAGGAACACCGCCTGCCAAGCCTCAGCTATCCCCCGCCAGGTGACATAGTATCTAGACAGCGAGTCTTAACTCTAACTTAGACCAAGCATCACAAGGACGACAGAGCTATCCACATTCACTTTAATTTCACACAGTGCATATATCTCCATAAACCCACAGCTCTATATCAACCATGGCTCAAGATCCCAGAGCACTCCTCGCAAAGGTCTTAACTACCCCCCCTCCCCACTTCCCAAGCATACCAACTAACCTCCCATACCTATTAGGCCGACAAGGCAGCTGCCTCCGCGCATGGTGGCTTCAGCTTCTTTAACACTGGTCGCCAGGACAAGCTCGAATCTGCCGCAGACCTTTACACGCAGGCCGCCAACGCCTTCCGAATGAATAAACTAGGTTTCTACCATTCAGCCCAGTCCCCCTCCTTCTAAGCTTACCTCTTTCCCACCCACAGGCAGAGAAGCTGGTCAAGCTTTTGAAAAGGCAGCAGATATTCAACTTAATAAGATCAACGAACCAGACGACGCTGCGAACACCCACGTGGAAGCTTACAAAGCCTACAAGAAAGATGATCCTTCGGCGGCCGCGCGCGTTCTCGAAAAAGCAATCAGTCACTACACTCTAAAGGGCAACTTCCGCCGCGCCGCAACACACCAGCAGAATCTTGCAGAGTTGTTTGAGCTTGAATTGGGCGACATTAAGCGCGCGATCGATGCCTATGAACTAGCTGGTGATTGGTTTCAAGGCGATAATGCAGAGGCTCTGGCGAATAAGGTGTACCTAAAGGTTGCAGACCTGGCGGCTCTGGAGCAGATCTACCCGAAGGCTATTGAGCGCTATGAAGGCGTTGCAAAGAGCTCAGCGGGGAACAACTTGATGAAATGGAGCTTAAAAGATTACTTTTTGAAGGCCGGCATCTGCCATATGGCTGCTGGGGCAAGTTCTCCAGTCTCGGTAGATGAGGGGCGTCCTGGCTAACAAGGATTGTTTACAGGACAAAATCGCTGCAAAGCGAGCTCTTGAAAGCTACACGGAGATGGACATGACGTTCCCAAGTACCCGCGAATACCAGTTGCTACAGAGTATCATCGAAGCTGTTGATCAAGGAGATGATGAGGCGTTTTCAGATACGGTGTTCCAGTTTGACCAGTTGAGTAAACTCGATAAGTGGAAGACCACAATGCTTTTGAGGGTCAAGGAGAGTAAGTTAAAACCACTACCAAATCTGGGAGGCACCTGTGGATTATACCTCAAATACTGACCAGGGTTTTTTTCGTAGCTATTATCAACGAGGATGACTTGGCCTAACCGTATAATGTATATTTCTTATACTCCATTGACGGGACATTTCTTTTTAAGCTTGCCATAACTACTACATTCGATTCCGGTTAACTGTTTTTACGCCTTTTCCTTCTTCCTATTCCTCACTTTTGCACTCGGTTCGGTTAATGATTATGAAATATGGATGCGGGTGGGTTGGTCTCTTTTCGCGGCGTGGTGGGTGTTTACACGCTTGTATACATCCTCTTGTCTATCCTTATTTCGCTACTCTTTTGTAAAACGTGGTGATACATTATGCAACTTGACTAGAGATCATTACCCGATTTGTGGAATGACGAGTGATGGGGTGTGACTGCAGTTTATGACCGTTCGGCACGATCCATCCCTGCGCTAAGAAAGATCGTGGGGCGGTGATCCGTTGGTTGGGGGGTGCCTTGAAAGCTGCTCTGGTTGTTTGTCCATGACCCAGGAACCTAGCGAGACATCGTACCCATGCTTTAGGAGGATCTCTATTCAAAAACGTGGGAGGAAGGTCCCGAGTTTTATCCCCCCTCCCCGATATTACCCATATGCAGGGCTTAAGGTTGAATATAAAAGCTTCCGTGTTACTGGACAAGCCCTTATTGTTTCTGTCCATTTCTTGATATCTGGCTAGCAGCGTTGATATGGCGCATACTTGGTCAGTAATCACGCCTCTCTGCTCGATCCCTCAGGACAGGATCGTGAACTAAAGCGTATTGTAATATCGCTGGTATCAGCCGAAATTAGTAGCTATTATATAGAACATGCAGTAATTTCCATGCAGGTGGTAATATATCCCCATGCATAACGGCCAGGTCAGCGGGCATTTGTGTGCAGATTCAACTTTGGATACACACGAAGGCAAAGCTACCGAGGAACTGGTATTGGTAATGCAACTAGATGTAGTAAGACGTGTATCTACTATTTCCGATTTGTTTGAGATGTCACGCCTCAGGAGCTGATGTATTCTTATAGAGAGGTAGCTGCTGTGCCCGATAATCCGGTCTGTACGGCCGAGATCCCGGTGAAACATGATAAAATGCCGAAATTAGCCCCGGTAAGCCATCAAACGAACGCCGCGTAAGCCGAAGTACGACGTTCAGTTCGGGCATGCGGCAAGCCGCATATCAGTTACAATTTCAGGGAAACTGGAGGCGTGCGCACGGGGGTTGAGGCGTACGTAGAGGTTGGGTACTCTAGAGAATAGAGTAAAGGGCTACAAGGTAATGTAGAGTTACATGTAGGTATACACTCTACAGGTAGCTTTTTGAGGCCACAGCGTCCGGCAGGATTTTCTTCTTTTCTTTCCCAGCCCACCACACTCGTTCATTTTTGGTTTGGGATTGCCGCTCGGTGTCACTCCTCACCCCTTACGGCTTGGGGCTTGGGATTGCCATTGTTAGATTGCTGGTTGCTAGGCACATCATGTAGTAATAAGTTTGGGTCTTAACCCTCTGCACTACTCCGCTCCAACCATTCAAGCTGCTGCTGGGTTCTCTCGCGCTGACTTTCTCCTCCTCCTATCATCATCACTCGCTTCTGCTATATACATATACAAGGGCTCGTGGCTTCATCTCCTCTCCCCTTCTCCTTTCTTCTTTCCATCTACATCTACATATCACTGCGTGTCTGTCAGTAACCATATATTTCCTCTCCCTTTCTATTTTCGTTCATAAGCATTTTGTCGTTATTTCATAGCCACTTCCCGCCCCCCCAAATCCATCCATTGATTTCCACATTTGTGTTCGTCAACCCCTCCTTCTTCTACAAACCCACCCCCGCTAAGATCTGTTCTTTTTTTGTGAATATCTCTCTATTGTTGAGCTGTGTGGACTAATACTGACTTCAAGACACATCCTTCTTAGATACATACTTTACAGCTTTAGACCACACATACCAATCACCTAATTAAAAATGGGAGAAGTTAGCACCGTCGACCTGAAGCTTGATCCTAAGTACGATCATTACACCTTTCCAACAACAAACCCCGCAACCGGCCCTGGGCATCCAGGACATACCACACCCGAGCAAGATGCTTTGGTCGTCAAGTTCAGGGAGGAGCTTGAGAAGGAGGGTTACACAGAGAGACTCGACACTATCACCTTGGTTCGTTAACCTACCTACCCCCCCCCCCCAATTCTCCAATGCTTGGCGAGTCGTCATAGCTAATCACCACTAATATCTATTCAGCTCCGATTCTTAAGAGCCAGGAAATTCGATGTTCCTTTGGCCAAAAAGATGTTCACAGACTGTGAGGCCTGGAGGAAGGAATTCAAGGTAGACGAGATCATGAAGGATTTCGAATATGTCGAAAAGCCAAAAGTCTTCGAGTACTACCCCCAGTACTATCACAAGACTGATAAGGTATGGGTCTCATGCACGGCCTTACTCTCTCCCGAGGAAGATTTGCAGAAACTCATAGTGCCTCTCCAATCTAGGACGGCCGCCCTGTCTACATCGAACAGCTCGGAAAGATCGACCTGACTGCCATGTACAAGATCACATCTATGGACCGAATGCTCAAGAATCTCGTTATCGAATACGAGAAGCTCGCCAACCCTCGTCTTCCAGCTTGCTCGCGAAAGTCTGGCAAGCTCCTTGAGACCTGCTGTACCATCATGGATTTGAAGGGTGTTGGTCTCACCAGTGTTTCTTCTGTATACGGCTTCGTCAGCGAAGTTTCGAAGATCTCGCAAAACTACTACCCTGAAAGGCTAGGAAAGCTGTACATCATCAATGCCCCCTGGGGTTTCTCTGGTGTTTTCAGCGTTGTGAAGAAGTTCTTGGATCCTGTTACTGTAAATGGCCCCACCATAGTTATTATTCTCAAGTGTCTCTTAGAGCTAACATTTTTTTCTAGGTTGACAAAATCAACATTTTGGGTGGAGGGTACAAATCCGAGCTTCTCAAGCAGATTCCCGCCGAGAACCTTCCTGTAGCATTCGGTGGTGAATGTGCTTGCCAAGGCGGCTGTGAACTCAGTGACGATGGTCCATGGCAGGACAAGCAATACCTGGACCCTCCTGCTGCCGCCACTGCCACCTCTGATGCCCCCGCTCCCGTTCCCGCTGCTACAACTACCGAGGCTGCTCCTGCGCCTGCTGCGGAGGCCACAGCTTAGAATTTATTTTCTTTATAAATACGTCCCGTTATTGGGTTAAAGAGGGAGGAAACATTGGGTGTTTCCTTCGGAATAAATAATAAAAATGGTTTTCTGGTGACGTGGGGTGATTCGGTTTCAGAGTGTTGTGTTTTTTTTGTTTTTGTTTCCTGCGGCAGTAGAATTATACTATTTTTTTTTTTTACTTTCTTATATTCAATTTCCCTCGAAATTTCACTTATGACAAGGATGTGCATGCCTTGCTTTGCTCACTTCTTTTTGAGGGCGACAGATAGCCTAGTTTTGTCCTGTTCAAACCATATAAAGACCAGTGTCAGTGCTTAAGGGCGATTTGTATGAATTGTATAAAGGAGATTGATTGTATTCGTAGAATGATAAAGGGGAAATTTGGCTAGGCATCTCCGGTAGACCCATTCCTCAAATCCATGACTCGTGTTGACAAGTGCCCAATTCTAGAACGATTATCAACTGGATCCTGCTGGACCGATCTGGCGTTCGATCCCCGGCTTAAAGGACAAATGACCCCAAAAGCAATTGTCATGAGTGGCAGATAAACAGGATCCCAGCCATGTAGTGTACCTTCCTTCTTCACTCGCATCCATCATCCAGCCGTATCCATCCACCAATCCATTCACCTACCCGTCAATTCACCCCACAGGATGGTGCATCGGTTTCGCTGCTGATTGTGCAGCGGCTGCTGACTCATCATATGGCTTGGCACAGACCGCGGGTTAGGCTGAGCAGCCGCAGAATCCAAAGCAACACTCACTCCTCCGCGTTTTGCGAGCAGTCAAGACACCGCGAGAAAAGGAGAATCTTCCTCTTCCCTTACTCCACCCCCCTCCCACCCCTCTCCTCTCCCCTTCTCTTTCTCTTTGTTGTGCTTCATCTTTCCTCTCATTCATCTTACTCTTTCTTTACATAAATCAACTATCAGCAAGACACCCTCCAAACTGGATCGGCCTTCCGATCCTTCTGGCTCATGAGAACCGCAGTGCTTACCATGGAAGACCGGAAAAGATCCGTTCCCCATGAACCATCTGATGATGCTACCCCCCCTCTTAAACGTCAAGCACTTCAATCTTCCTCCTCTTCAAACCAGCAAAACTCACACCAGCTTCCCCAAAGTCAGGAAGATGTAGTCGTAAGTTGCCTCCCCTCTAAACCCCCCTCGGTAGAGCTCGCTTCACAACAACTCTCCACCGTTTCCTCCTTTCAATACTAACCCTTGACTTAACAACAAAGCATTTTCAAAAAGAAGCAATATGGCGGCAGATGATGGAGTATAAGAGAGAGAGGAATATGCTCGAAACTAGAGTAGAGGAGCTAGAAAAGAAGTCAACCTATCACGATGACCATTTAAGGGTCATAGATGCTTGGTGGGATCAGGTAAGGCCGAGCTTTGAACTCTTCCCCTCTCGAGTTTATGGCTGAGTTTTTGACGCATAGCTGCTCGACGAAGTCCGATTACTTACCGATCAACCTGATCATGCTGGTGGGGGTTATACTAATGGAGGTGAGTTTTACTGGTGCTGCTGACCCGTGAAAGATCGACAAAAAAATTGACGGGTCGTGTTATGCAATCAGCCTCTTCAGAATTCCCATCTTCACTGCTTTTCGACGATGTCGCAACGTTTTCTGGACATTTGAAGGAAAAACAAGTTCATATTACTTCTTCGTTAAATGCTCTCTTTAAATCACTAAAGTCCACTTCGTCTGATCATGGAAAGAGTGACAAAGTTGACGCGCTGCAAGCACGGCTAAGCAGCCTCTTGGCTAGCGAAAAAGCGCACAAGGTTGAAATCACTCGACTGATGAAGGAGAAGGAAGATGCGAACGCGCGGCTCACAGAGGCGACTATAAAATACATGACCGCCGAGAAAAAGGTGGATCGGCTAAAGAGTCAAACATTGGCCAAGATTGAGCGCCAGGCAATGTTTCATTCGAATACCGGTCCAGATTCTAAGAAAGAAGGAGGTACAAGTGATGAGCAGTCGGCAAAAGATCATGAAATCAATGCCAAGGTTGCTGAGGGAAATGTCGCGGATGCTGAGCAGGCTCGGAAGGAGGCGCAAGCTATTGCTTGTAAGCAGAAGGAGGAATTGCAGCAATTACAAACAGATAACACGAGGTTATCGGAGAAGGTTACGACATTTACAATCAAGGTATTTTCTTCCCGGGTCATCGGGCGCGCACTTATGGGGCATATGGCTTATTAGAGGTTCTAGTTCGGCCGTCTATCCGAGGAAGATATTGCATCGTGCGATGCATACAAAAATCTGAAAGTTAAACTTGAGGACTTAGCAACTCGATATAACCATATTGAAGCTCTCAATAAAGAGCTTAGTGAAAGGTCGGAAAAGCTAGAGGCCGAACGTACTGCCTATAAAGATACCATTCTCGCGGAGCAGCAAGTGGTGATCTCGGATATGCAGCTACAACTCACAAAAACTGAGCAGGATTTGGCTCGTGTACGGGCGGGTAGAGACGAGCTGATCCAGGACCAGACACAGCGCAAGTCCAGGGAAGATCAGAAGCTAGTGGCGACAAAAGAGCTCAGCGAATTGGCGGAAACTAGGGGTTCTAGGATAGCTTCCTTGGAGATGGAGGTTGAAAGATTAAGACTGCAGTTGGATAAGGAAACTCCCCCGTCAGATCCCACATTTGCCAATATGGGACTCGAGGAGCTTCGTCAGAAGCACGAGCAATTGGACAAAGCCTATAAAGTCCTAGCTCAAGAACTCCCGAGCTTGGAACAAGCATTCAAGAAGGCCCTCGAACACAACACTAGGAAAGTGACAAGCATTCAAGAAAATGAGGACCGAATGAAAAGGCTACAGGCAGAGGTGCGGGTCCTTCAAGTAATGTTTCAACGATGGGGTGCTGATTTCCTTTGCAGAAGAACAAAGCGGACCAGAAGTACTTTTCAGCAATGAAAGCTAAAGAGACTCTTTCAGCGGAGAACCGAGCCCTGAAAAACCAGAACTCAAAGAGTACAGAGATAATTACTCAGCTTAAGGAAGCAGAGAGGAAAGTTCGAGATTTGATGGTATGTCAAAAATGTTAGTTTCGGAGTAGGATTTGGAGCTAATAGTAAATAGGGCAACCTAGAGAAACAGATCGCCGAAATGAGGACGACTCAGCAAACCCTTATTACTAAAAATCGCGAGTTTCAATCTCGAGTCACGGAACAAAACAACACGATTGAATCGTTAAAGTCACAAGTCACGGAGCTCAGTACTTTTCTGAAAAATCGTGACCTCGCCGTTTCGAAGGAGGCATCGGCTAGGCGGGATGCCGAAATTGAGGTTGAAAAACTACACGTCAAGCTTGAAGATGCACATAGAGCGCTTGAAAGCAACAAACCGAAAGGCAGCGAGAACTCACAACTTGAGGCACTAAGAGTATGTAATAATTTCGCGGAGATTTTTGGTGTAATAATGCTAACCCTCAAAAAGCAAATCGCTCTCTGCTCTGTATGCAGAAATCGCTTCAAGAATACTGCGATCAGATCATGCGGGCATGTTTTCTGCAAGCAATGTGCCGACGAAAGGATCGCATCGAGGTCAAGAAAATGCCCCAATTGTGGACGTGGATTCGCGGCAACAGATTTGATATCTGTTCACCTGTAACAACATTACCTTATTTCTGTCCTTTTTATTCGTGTGTCCTTCGCTAGGTATAACGCCGACTATAACGCATGAGCTAATGCTCATATCTCTTGACATTTTAATCCTTATTCTCGTTTCAATATTTTTTTCCTTTGCCCTTTTCCGGTCAAAAGCTTGGGTGCTTCTTTGGATAGAACGGAAGGTATCGGGTTTCTTTCGCTTCACATTCTCCTTTGTGGTTCACGTGTGTTGGGCGGAAATATCAAATTTCCATATACCCTGCATACTCACTACATCCTTCTTCATTCACCTAACATTTCTTCTACTTTCCTGATTCAGCATGTTAACTCCTTGTAAATAACCCTTCATCCCCTTTTTATTGTGTGTGTTGTGTGTGCGTGTGTAACGGAGTTATAGTTTTCTTCTCTTTCCTATCTCTTGCTATTATTTTTTTGCGCGCGCGATGGTTCTGGTGGAGCTCTGGAGTAGTTTGGGAGAGTGCTGTTCGATAACAGGATTGCTTGGGTACGGAGAAATTTGGAAAGACGTTGATATGAGGAGGAAAGTGTTAGGACCTTTGTTTACCTTCGAGGGGATGTTACCAAAGATAACGGTTAAGGCAGGTTTTGGGGGGGATATGATTTAGTGATGAGATGTAGAGTACTTAATTCTCTTATTTGGAGCAGAGGTGGATCTTTAACTTTTCAGTGAGATCAAGGTCAAAAAAAAAGGGGAGATTACGAACGAAGGTTTTCTTTTTCTTTTTGGTTCTTTGTTTCTTTTGGTGCCGTATCAATTTTTTATGCTCTACGATTTTGTTTGGCTCTGGGTATTTGTAGACCATGTGTTTTTCTTTGGTCTGACTTTTTTAGGAGGAGGGTGCTTGATGACAGATTCTAGTTATTACTTCAAAGGCCTTATTGTTTTCTATCATTTAGGCCTGTTGTGTGTCTATGTTGATGTACGATATGTTTTATTTTTGAAGATGAATAAGAGAATTGTTGTTGACTACGGTGATGTCATCGACGTTGTCGAGTAAATAAGGTTTGTCTTGGCTGGGCCACTTACGGCAGGTGAGCATGTGCTCTGTCTTAGACCCAGGTAACAGGGCTAGGTGCCTACCCAGGCAACAGCCACAGTGCAAGGGTCGGATTCTGATCAAGGCTATCACCAAGGGGACTATTTTGGTCTCAGCTGTTTTGGTATATTGGTATTAGCGCTACAATACCCCGTAGGAAGGAAACGGGGCGCTTGGTCACTTGTGAGATGAGAAAAATCCCGGTGCGCCAAAAAGCTGACATAGAGGACCGTGTGGAGGCAAACCACTTGATATTCGTGGGCGGACCACCACGGGTAATGCCTTATCCTGTGTTAAGACCACCGAGTGATAGTGCATGAAGGTGTATTCATGATGGTGGCCAGAGATGCCACTTATCTATGGGTTTCATGAGCCATGACCAAATTTGTCTTGGGTTACCGTGGTTATTCGTTCAAATATGAGTGGGGGGGGGGGGGGGGCTCTTAGATACTGTTTCTTGCGGATTAGACGTTTTAACTACTATAACATAAAGCCCCAGAAAGTCTACTCTCTGGTCCTTGATAGACGGCCAGCGTTATCTAGTACATACGTAAATCTTTGATCGCGGAGAAAAGAACAACTACTAACTCGTTTTCAACGCAATATTCCTCATGGCTTTTGTGGCCACTAACACCGCCTAGGAAAAGCGGAAAGAAAAAAACATTACCAGCCAGAGCCACTCACCATATGTATGCCTATGGTGCCATACTTGGGGTTATATGGTGTTTGAAAATGTTTCCCTATAGAAGAATAACCACATCCCGCATGAACAGACAATACCAGTACAAACATTCCTCGCAATACGATCAGGAGCAACCACCGTATATCGCTTCTATAACACCAAAGTCATTGCTCCAACAAACACTTTCGTAGAGTGCTGCATGACGCGGTTTGACCAGTTTAGTCACAGTTTGTCACTCGGTATATCCGATCATGATGGTTTGGTCATTGGCATTTATATTACAAACATGTTTCCCCCATTTCTATACCTTTTACCTACTAACCGAACCACAAAATGGGAAAACTGGTTTAAACTTTATAAACCTCAGTTCTAACAACGCCCTGCGAAGTGTACTGCCAACAATCAACAGGAAAATTGAGTGTATGTTCAGAGCGGATGTTCTCGCACGTGGATGGCATGATATATCTACACAAAATCCGAACGATTGCTTCGGATTCAAGGCATATGAAGTACAGAAAAGAGAGTAAAAAAGAAAGGCTGTCCATATTCCATAACTGATCCTGTAATATAAAAGAACGCTAACTTTTGTTCCCCGTGCAACCATCCAATCTTAGAACCCAATCAAACATGCCCACTTCGAAACGAAAAATCGCTTACCCAACCATTTGCCAAAAGAAATCCGTGCAGTTAAAAACAAGAAAAAACGAAAGAATAGAAAACAGACGCCACCTTTTAAAGGGATCGAATTATAATACATATGAATGAATACCAAAAATCTAAAAGTCAAATCTACCTGCTAACATCACTTTCGTCCTCGTCTAGTTCATCCGCCTCATCCGCATCATTATCAACATCACTACTATCCTCGTCATCGTCCTCTAAACCTTCAACAGGCTGCCATTCGATGTAGTAATCTTCGATCCATACTTTGCTTTTCTTCAGAGTGTAAGGGTCGAACGGGAAGTAGCTCTCGAGCTCGCCATCGTTGGCGAATCCTGCCCGTTTGTTCTGTTCGATAACGGAGAAGCAAAACATGAACTGGAGATGGGCCGCAATCTTCGCAAATGTTTCGACCACTGTTGGTGCGCATACCTATGTGCCGATGGACTCATTAGTAATCCTCTTAATTAGTGCAGAATCATCAAGAAGATATGTACCTTCAGTGGGTTGAACTTTGAAAGGACTGCCTTGCATAGATTGTCCAAGCCTGATGTCCACTTTTCCTCCACGATTCCAAATTCGTCTTCCTCATCTTCCTTTAAATCTCTCCACCTAAAGCAGAAGATATACATCACCGCTTGAACGATGCTGTAGAAGCCCCCCCATCTTGAGACGTCTGGGCCGTGACATTCATGGGACCTCTCGTCCACAAATAACCCAAGATATCGACAAAGCAGCCTAACAACGACTCGGACATCCGTCTTCGACATAGTCTTTGCTCTTGCAACGAAAGATGCGATGTATGCGGCCGCTGCTTGGCGAGCTTTTTGAGGGCGAGTGTTGTCGAGGGCTTTTTCGATAATGGAGACGCAGAAATGATTGGTGAATTCTGGCGATTTCTGAGCAGCCCAGAAGAGGAGGAATTGTGTGAACCGCGAACGGTGGGTGGGCAGAATGGTGTTATCAAACGTTCGAAGCATTAGTTCGAACGTATCCATGGCGTTCGGTTTAGGCTCATGACTATACTTTGTGGGAAGGGTCTTGGAATAATATTCGAAAAGTATATAAAGCATAGAGTCAAGCTTATCAACTGTCTCCCTGATATTCGTGATTGCATCGATATCCTCATCATCATCATATTCCACATCTCCATCTGACTCATCATCATCCTCTTCTATGATAGTTGAAGTATCCTTAAGCTGCGGTATATTTCCAGTGAGCTCGGCTTCTAGCTCCTCGCCCTCCTCGTCTTCTAAATCTTCAACATTAACCTGGATCTCAACATCGACCTTGATGACCCGATCTGTAATCATTGCCAAAAGTCTATTCTGTAGAGCAGGGGCATATTCAATGACCTTCAGCACATTCTGGAGGTAATTTATGTGGGCTTGCTTCTTGTCACTCTTGTGTGGAAACTCAGCCACCAGGGATGGGAACAGAGTCGAAAATATTGCTGTTGGTACCAAGTCGAGAATAAATTGTAAGGCGTAGTGAACACGAGCACGAATCATTGCTCTTGATACTTGGTCATGATTTGGGAGTTTACCCAAAGAGCTTGGTACTAGCCAAAGGTTAGCTAACCCCTATCCGTCCACCGCACGAAATGACTGGCAACATACGATAGCCAAAAAAACCCACCAACATTCGTGTTACCATTCCCATATAGCTAGAATGAGCACTGACCAGGTTCCCCAAGAACCGCACATAGGCGCTTACAAAAACACTACTCCTTGCCACCCACTGGCATTCCACGATATCCTGAACAAGGGTTGAACAGGAACCATTCAATTGTGAAACTTTTTGTGAGAGGGCCGTGATAGTCATTTGTAATTCTTGAGATGATGGCGCATCTTCTTCGGATGGATCCGCAGAAAACTTTAATCGAAGCACTTGGTAGTTTGCCGAGTTCCCCTGCCATCCATTATCAGCGATGAATCTCGCAGAAATTGAAGGACGCAGAGGGGCTAACCATGGCATGTTCATTCAAAGCATTGGTGACGAATTTTCGAAAGATAGTGCTTGCTGAATGTACTTCTGGGGTACTGGATTTGGTAGTTCTAGTCTTCTTGTCGGTGTGGCCCTTCAGTGGGCTTGCATTTTCTTGGTCTGAAAACGATCGTTTTTCTCCCTTTACGTGGATGCCGGCAAGTCCATTATTATCATTATCTGAAAGAGCCTCGCGGCGCTTTGTTTCCGGCATCGAGACCATAGGCGTACCCTGTTGTTTAAAAAATGAATCCTAGTAGTTTTGGAGGAAAGGACAGTATTAGTAGTTGGATATGATGTATGGTGGAGAGTGTTCGTTGTGTGTGGAGGAGAATAGAATAGAAATGGGGGGCACGCGAGTTAGGTAAATTTTCGGACCAGGATTAGACAAGAGGCTCAGTTTCTATCCCTAAGCCCACCCCGCGGTTTTGTGCGTGCAACATATAAAGCACCCTAGCCCTAAGTGTCATTGACGGCGGCAGCAGACTCCGGAGGCCAACGCTCCCGAGAACTCGCAATTGAGGTGGAGAAGCGAATTAGAGAGAAAGATTCGGAGCGGGGGCCATGACATACATCCTGATGTACAATTACGACAATATCCGCCTCATCAAATACATTTGCATGCAGTACTTTTTTTGTATGGACAGAAGAAAAAAGGGTCCAGTGTTAGCTGCATGTACGAGTAGCCGTAGGGTAACATTGTCTGTAAATCTTGGCGCTTCAATTGAACCTTGAGATTCTCGGAATCCCCCCCACTAAGGTCACGGAATTCCATCGATATACGACAATTGCCCCCCCGTCACCATGCTGAAGGTTATAAACCGCAGCCTACGGGCCAAAAACCAGGCCTCAAGGGTCCTCACGCGCTGGAATGAAACGAAGGAAAAGGCGGCCATGAAGGATGGTATACGACAAGAAAACCACAGGAATCAGGTTATCGCAAAACAAATTAAGGCCTCTCGCATGGCGGAGAAGGAGGACCGTTTGCTAGGACCTATAGCTCCCCGTAGGGCAATTACGCAGGCGGACGCTCAGGAGTATGGAACAGTTCCCATAGAAAAACTCCAGCCACAATTTGTTCCTGCGGAACAGCGGATCAGATATTGGAACATTGCCCCGGGGGATAGGGTTGTGCTCTTGAAGGGACATGATAGGCATAAGATTGGAGTTGTTAAGAGTTTGGACAAGAAGAACAATGTGCTCACCGTTAAGGGAGTGAATATGGTAATTATTCCAGAGCACATACATGCCTTGGTCTCAAAATTAGGAAATAAATGCTTACCCAATCTTTTTGTAAAAAGGTTCCTATATTAAATCCTGATGCGACTGAGGGGAGCAGTCCAGTATTCTACATGGAAGCACCCGTCAAATACGAAGATGTCCGCCTCGTATACCCTCTGCCCGATCCCGAGACCGGAATTCCTAAAGATACGATCATTGCCAATATCAAAATGTCAAAGATTTTTACCAACAAGAAGACAAAGGCAAGAACTTGGGAGAGGTTAGTCCCTGGTATGGAGGGTGTTACGATCCCATGGCCTGAGAAGGAGGCCCCCAAGCGTGCCGACACAGCCGTCGATACCAAGATCTACGACGTCGATAATACCACCTTCAAGCCGACCTTGTTGATCCCACCGATGCCAGCGGGCGTGATTGATGAGCTCCGAAACAAGTACTCCAAGTTCAGGACAAGGCACGATCAGAGCTATATCGCCAAGAAGACTGCGGAGGAAGATGCAAGACTGGAACTGGCCCAGGCAAGGGTTTTAACACCGGTCCAGGAGCTCAACAGGAAGCTCAGGGAGGAGAGGAAAGCTTTGGGCAAGCCAGTCTTGTCCGATGCTATGTTGGAGAAGATTGGAAGAGTTATGGCACAGAACCGCCCAGAGCTATTGGTGGGCGTTCAGGCTGTTCCGGCTGGGGAGGAGGCGGTGGTGTAAATTTCAATTTATATATTTTCAATCACCCTGGATTTGTAATGGAGTGGGCCGAAATACCCTCATCCAATATTATTAAATTCTTTGTACATTATCCCAATAGAGGGGAAAAGAGGGTGGTGGAAAGTGCACTGCATGGAGACTTGCCATCTACAGCTCATCATCATCGTCATCATCCTCGATCTCGATATAAGCCTTATCTTGCGCCGTCTCCCCAAGCAGGACTTCCTCCGGCTGCACATCTTCTAGTTTGACCTCTTCCCCCTTTGCCAGGGTATCCCTTCTCATTTTGTAAAACTTATCCAGCGCATCTCTCCTCTGCTGCTGTGTCCAGCTTTCTACAAGAAGTGCAAACTCACCTACATCCTCAATTCCAAACATTTTGGCCATGGTGCAGAACTGCCTTCTCATGACATCTGCTGGAGGGTGAAACCTGTATCCCTTGAGGAGCCCGTTACCCCTAGTCTCTGTGCTGTCAAAAACTACTCTGTCTCCCATATCTGCATCTTTCGATGCTCGCGCTGCCCGCTTGCTGATTTGGGCTTCGACTTTAGATGTGCCAATGACCTCTGAATTCTCATGAGTATATGAGATGCCAGCTTCCGCAAGGATTGCCGAGACAGGATTCTGCGCCTTCTTCTCTATAGGTTGTTAGAGCAAAGCCGAAAGCACAGCACCAAGAAAAAGAGGACCCCCCAAAACTTACTATTCTCCAACGCCGACTTCTCCCCCGCCACAATCGCCGCCAACTGATTCAGCGCATTCTCGCCATTCACATCCTCCTCAAACTCCTCATCCTCCCAATCCTCCAGCTCCAGCCCCGCCACGGCAACACCGGCCTTCGACTCGGCCACGTTCGTCTTATTGACAATCTCCTTCAGGATGGTATTCTCCTGGAACGAGAACAGGTTCTGCAGCCCAAACAGCTCGCCCTTGTTCGCCTTGTCGCCCTGCACACCCGAGAAGTACCGCCGCTCCTCGGAGGCCCCGTAGCCGATGTTGGCTTGCTGCTGCTTGTAGATCTGGCGGGCGTAGACGATCTCTTCGATTGTGCCGGCGGAGATGAGGCGGAAGACTTCGACGTCGCGCGTTTGGCCGATGCGGTAGGCGCGGTCTTGCGCTTGGAGATCGTAACTAGGGGGTGATCAGTATGCCTGTGATTGATGATAATACGTTTGCGCCCTTACCTGGGATTCCAGTTGGGGTCGAAGATTACTACTTTGTTGGCGGCGGCGATGTTCAACCCTACACCACCAGCTCTGGTGGAGATGAGGAACACAAACTGCTCAGGGTCGTTGTTGAACTTATAGACAGCCTTTGCACCTACCCATACAACCAGTCCTGTCAGCGGAAACAATCATGTTATGCTGTGGAAAACCTACGATCCTCCAGCGCCATGGAGCCGTCCAGATAGCTAACGTTGTACTCCGTCGTCTGGAACAGCGTAAACAGTATCTTGAGCAGCGAAATACTATACGAGAAGATCAAGACTTTGTCTTCATTATCGTGCCAGAACTTGAGTAGCTTTCGCAAGACCTACACACATCTACATATGAGCAGCTACATCAGATATCACTCGGGCCTTGGACAAGCACATACGATCCATTTCCCGCACATCTCAGGGTCCATGTAGTTCGGTAGTTGCTCTCGACGACTTATTATCTCCCACTCGTTGGGTAGGCAGAGTTTTAAGAGCTCGAGCTTTGCCTTGCGTTTGTCGGTAGGTTCGTCGTTTGCTAGAGGTCCGTGTTAGCCAGTGCCATAGTATCAATTATCAATACAGAAAACCACAACAGCCCCTCTCATAAGGTTTCCATAATCCTATGCATCGAAGATACTACAAGGAATTAAAAAGGATATAACGCACTTGGAACCCAATTCGCCAAATGATTGCTCAACTGCTGTATCCGCTGTATGCACCTACACCCTGTCAGCACTCCCCTTCCCCCATCCATCCACCCAACATCACTCACGGAAACACCGCATCCTTCCACCTCCTCCCATCCGTCACCCTCGCAAAGCAGCACGCACCCCTCTTTGCCCCACTCCCACACCCACACACCTCCCCGCTCCTCCGAATCCCCTCCACCACGTCGCTCTCGAGAAAGTTCTCGTACGCAACCTTCTGCCGCGCCGTCAGCGGGCAAAACACAACCTTGTCGCTCTTCTTGGGCAGCTGGTCCGCAATCAGGCTCTTCATCCGCCGCAGGAACATCTTGGGCAGCAGGTTGTTGACCAGCAGGCGGGCGACCTCGCGCGCGATGCCAATCTGCCGCAGGGTGGCGTCGTGCGATTGGCCGATCTTGAGGGGCGCGCAGATGGTCGATTTCCATTCGGACATGGTGGAGACGGCGCCGGGGCGGCACCAGTTGAGGAGGGTCCAGAGTTCCTCTGGGGTATTGTTAGTGGAGAAAAGTGGGTGGTGCGATCATTGACACTGGGTAAAAGTGATCATTGACCTAAGGAAGGGGCATACCGTATTTATTCTGGATGGCAGTGCCGGTAAGGCCGATCCGGCAGAGAGCGTTGATCTGGTTTAGATCCTGTGTGACGAGTGATTTGCGTTCTGTATATTGTCATTAAAACTAAAACCTGTAAATATGTATATTGCGAATGTATATACCTTTGATAACATGGCACTCATCCACAATGACACAATCCCACTCTACCCTGTTCACCTCGTCCCTATGATTCTTATACGTCGTACTCGTCGTAATCATAATCTCGCACATGCCACTCCTCGCCGTCTCCACCGCCGCCGTCCTCTGCTCCCTACCCCCATGAAACACCTCGACCGCCCACCACCCCCACGTCTCCAGCTCGCTACACCAATTCGCAATCAGTGTCCCAGGGCAAATCACCAGCACTATCGGATACCATCTCTCCGCGCGCCGCATCTTGCGCATTCGCTTCCTGTCGCGCTCGTCGGCGGTCTTGCCGAAGGCGGCCGTCAGGAAGGCAATGATCTGGACGGTCTTGCCGAGCCCCATGTCGTCGCCGAGAATGCAGCCGGTCTGGAAGACAAAGTTGCGGTGCAGGAAGGCGGCGCCGGTCACCTGGTAGCTGCGCAGGTATTGGGCGATGGGCGCGGGGATGACGCCAAGGGAGGTGGGGAGGGGGATGTCGGCGTAGGGGGCGCTGGGGGTGGTCTTAAAAGCGGGTTTGGTGGCGAGTGCGGTGTTTTCGGTGTCGTTGAAGAGGTCGCTGGAGTCCGGGGGGAGGCGGAGGGCCGGGTGTGGGGTGGTGGAGTCGAGGGAGGCGGCGGCGCGGTCAAGAGCGCGGCGGCGGGCGAGGAGGTGTTGCGGGAGCCTGACTTCTGAGAGGGAAGGGTCGGGGGTGTCGGCGTTTGCTGTGGTGAGGCGGGACCTTTTGTGAGAGGTGGCTATAGGAAGTGGTATCAGCATGGGCCTTTGGGAAGCATATAGGATTCGTATTTATATATGTACAAAAGATAGCTACATAGACAGCAGGAAATAGGAATAAGAAACCAGAAAATGTGTATCATACCTCCTCCATTAGTCCCAAATGTCTTCCTAATATCAGTACCCGAACCAGAACCCTTCCATCCCGAAGCATCTTTGCGATCTGCCCTGACTTTCTTCTCACCCGTGGAGACCGCAGATGCCTTCCGCTTCCTGCCCCCAGCTGTTTCCTTCCTCTTGCGGTTCCACTCCTCGTAGCCGTTCTCTTCTTCGCCCTCGGACCATACGACGCGGTTGCCTTTGCCGTGCTTGTGCTTGACGGTCCTCACCTCTTCTTTGATGGGGGGAGTTGCTGGCACTTTCTCTTCCTCTTCTTCTTCTTCTGAGGGTGGGTCTGGAGACTCTTTCTGAGGTGCAGCTACAGGTCGAGACGGTGCAGGTGCGGACGCAGACTTCCTATGCAACACTGGCACATAGCCCAGGTCGTCATCGTCTTCATCGTCGTCGTCGCTGGATATGGGGACTGAATTGGCTGTACCTGCATTTCATTTATTAGGACGACATTAGCCAAAGTGAGAAACATAAAGGTGCAGACCCTTACCATTGTTTTGAGCTTTCTTCAGCTCTTTGGGAAACGAGTAAGGGTAAGAGACATCTCGATCCAGGTCGTCGTCGTCGGAAGACATGTTGGCGGTGGTTGGTGTCTATGTGCGGTCTGTGCTCCGACAACGGACGTTCAGGAAGACGCGTCTGGGGTCTGAGAGCACTTTAACGTGTTTCCGCACGTGACACGCAAGGGTGCTCGTAACGCTAGCACAAGGGCACAAGCAAGGGCTCTTCGTGGTAATGATAGAATGCACATCTAAATATCTACTCTACTTGGTAATGATATCTACAGCAAAGAGTGGAATTGCCCCAGCTTGAGTATGTATATACACCCCCCCAATTCACCGTATATACATCCAGAATTAAAAATACACGCAGCGCTAGCTCTGCCCCCCCCCCCCCCCTAGAAGAACGACCCAAACCACTTCTGCGCCCTCATCATGACGCCCTCCACGCTGAGCTTTGGCCTGACATCCAGGTAGAAGCTCACGGCCTCTGGCTGCTTGGGGTCGTGCTTCCCGCTGTAGAAGTCAATGACATAATCAATCTTCTTCCCACAGCGGTCGACTGTCCAGTCGTGTCTGTCAAACGGCGCATGGTATCCAAACAGCACCCTCATCCGTGCCTTCGGCGTCAGCTTCTGCGAGTCGCCCGAGAAGGAGACCAGCTTCGGCCCGCCACACCTGCAACACCAATTGTCAAAGCCAATTCACCCCCCAGAGCAAACCAGAAAGGGCAGAAACTCACTTCTCGCTCCCCCTCCCCTTCTCCCACTCCTTAATCTCCTTCCACGCCCTCTCATTGACCGCATTATGTATCGGCACAATCGTCCTCATATCCTCCGCCTTCGGATCCCAGTCCTTGCGCTTCATGGCATTGAAGAACATCTCCTCGCTGGGATATATCCAGCGCCCATTCGCGCCCTTCGTCGTGTGCGGGTTGTGCTCCGAGTTGCTCCCCTCGGTCCCCGCGCGCGGGATCGAGGAGACCTCGCGCTCCGTGCCGAGTCCCGCCATCGTGTTTGGTAGCGGCGGGTGGTTGGGCGGCAGCGTCTGGTCCATGGTCGACGAGTCGCAGGAGGCAGAGGGCTTCGTAGTAGCATTGAGCCATGCGGAGCGCGTGCTGTGGTCCACGGGGCAGACGGGCGCCTCGGGGACCTCGGTGGTGCCAGTGGGTTTGGGCTCGCTCATCGCTTTTTCTCGCTTTTTTTTTGTGATTGTGCGCCGGGAGTAGTGGGGTGGGCGGCGAGTGAGAGTTGATGTGGCGGGGTGCGTGCGAGTTCTGGGATCTCCCGCCGATCATGGAATTTTGGTTTGCGCTGATCCGGTGGAACCCTAACCCTGTATGGAATAGCCTTAGCGGTGCATCATGGGCTATCACTCGGCTCTAGTGTCTTACCCCTCGAGTAGAATTAGCATAAGTCTGCTAACAGTAACAAATACGAACTATGGAATAGCCATTATAGACGAGTCTGGATTTAATATTCAAGGTAGGCAATGGCCCAGAATAATAGTTGGAAATTTAATCCTCCACAGTCGACTCAACCAATATATCTAGCTACGACCTTACCCATACTAATATATCACAAATCCCAGCAAACCAACGCTCATGTGCCCTTGAAAGCTTCTTATTTTATTGATCTCACAAACCGCCAACGAAAGCCCTCTCATCATCAAGCTCAAGACTCAAGTTCATAGACTAGATGAACATAGCTACTTTCCTTATCTCACAATATGTATCAACCCCCCCTCCACAACTTTGTTGACCAGAGGCGCACCCCCGGCGCCGCTTCTCCCGGGGGGGAGACTTGAGCCCAATATATATCGCAATGCGGTTCATAACCCCATCGGCGGCAATACTCATCGGGCATCGATATGTGTAGAAGTATGTCTTTGTCCCCCCCCCCCCCCCCGGTTGGCTCCTATTGGCCTTGATATACCTGTTAGTCGTTACTGTTATTAAGCAATTGCTATGCACAATTCAGTTCCATCTACATGTAGACACCATGGCCAATTACAATAAACTATGTATGGCCAGGACAACCTCAGAGCAAACCCCAAACTAGTCCTACCGCCCTATTTCTGATATGTGGGAGCCCTGCAGTACTTTTTGTGTCTCTAATCCCACACTAGGGGAGTATTGGGGGGGGGATTACCACTTGAGAACTCTCTCTGGAACGTGTTTCAACGTATCTTCTAGGGCCTATGTCCTCCTGGGCTTACCGGCTCTCTTAGTTGATTCTTGGTGCCATTTTCTTCTGTATCGTAGCTGCACTTGTAGATACATGTGGCCGCACTACCACCTGGGATTCTTTGAAAGATTTATTGTTACCTTCTAGAGCCTAAGTATTCCATCCTCCCAAACCCTCCCTCCTCATGGGATAAATGTGGTATCAATCTCTCTACATAGCCCCCATGATTGCACTTCGACCCATCTTAATTACATGATCGTTGCATAGATGTCAATCCCCTTCCTCCCTCTCTATGAGCTTGACTCCACCCAGGGCGTGACATGAGGGTTAGAATGTAGGAAACCTTTTCAAGCTATGTTGTTTTATGATAGCGTATTCGATCACACCACATCATCGCACCTCACATACCACACCTAATACTCGATATCACGCCCAGCCCGGGCCCAGCAAAGTAGTTTATTTATTGCTAAATATATCGCGCAGGGTAAAGGTATAAGCCATGCAGTAGCAGTAGCATCAACTAGCAGTAGTAATCTCTGCCAAAAACACAAAAGAAAAATAATTATTACAACACCCCAAGTCTACTTGCTCAACGCCCTCGGCAGCCCCTGCGCATCAATCAAGCTCTCCCCCGTCTTCACCGGCCCGCCGCCCACACTCGTCAAAATCACCCTCCCCACCCCCTCGCGCAGACTCTCGCCCACATGCACATCGAAACCCTCAGGCACACTCGCCGCCACCTCCTGCGCCTCCCACCCGGCCACGCCCGCCGTATAGCGCCTCAGCGCGCCGAGCACAAGCGCCTGATTCGCCTCCTCATAATACACGACGCAGTTCGGGCCCGCATCAAACGTGTACGCCGCGACGGCCCTGCCCGCAACGCGATTGATCTCCTCAACAACGCGGATGCTCGCGCGCGAGACATCGTTGAGGTAGAAGATGGGCGGCATGGTGTCCAAACACACCGCATGGAACTGGTTCGAGTCGGCCATCGTCAGTGCCGCGAAGCTCTCAAAGTCGCGCTCGAGCACGGCCTTCTTCATGGCCGCCATGCGCTTCGGCACGACGTGCTTTGCGCGGTGCTCAAACAGCTCGGAGGTGGCGACGGTGGCCTGCATCCCGCTGGTGGAGGAGACGCCCTTTTTGGCCGCCGACACGACAAGGATGGCGGCGCGCATGGTGGGCCAGTGCGACGCCTCGGCGACCTGCACGGCGAGGGAGTCCGAGCCGTCCGCGGCGGCGCCCATCTCCCAGGCTACATACCCGCCAAAGAGGGAGCGGCACGCGGAACCCGAGCCCTGGCGCGCAATGCGCGACAGGTCCGTGGGCGAGTCGGGCAGCTCATACAGATCCGCAATGGCACGGACGAGGGCGGCAAAGCCGGCCGCGGAGGATGCGAGCCCCGCGGCGGTGGGGAAGTTGTTCTCCGAGACGATGTGCACGTTGTACTCGCTGAGCTTTGGCAGGGCGGGGTCTGCGTCCTCGAGCTTCTTGCGGAGGGCCTTGAGTTCGCGGAAGCAGGCCTGCTGGCGTGCGCCGGAGACGTCCTGCGGCTCGTTGTTGAGGTAGAGGCGGTTTTCGGTGAAGGTGGGGGAGCAGGCGGCGGTGGTGTGGGTGCGGAGGTCGGATTGGGAGAGGGTTACGGAGAGGGAGGAGTTTGTGGGGAGGTTGAGCTTTGTGTCGCACTTGCCCCAGTATCTGTGGGGAGCGGGGGGAGGTTAGTATGCGTGTGATGGGGTGCGATGCAATTGGGGGGGGGGGGGGGGGATACAGAATAGGGGGCAGATGGCGGGGTAGGTGAGAAGCGGTGAAGCAGGGAGTGCTGGGGATGAGACATACTTGATGACGGCAATGTTGACGGGAGCAGTGGTGCTCGCAACATACATCTGAGGGCTCGACATTTGGGATGAATTGGTGTCTGTGGTGGTGATAGTTGATGGATGAGCGATGAGTGATGAGTGATGAGAGATGAGAGATGAGAGAGATGAGGGGTGAGTGATGATGAGGGCACTCAATTGCTCTGTGTCTGGCTGCTGTGGGTTGTTGGGGAGAAGAAGAGGGGGGCCGGGGTGTATTTATTTGGGGGAGAGGAACTGTCTCAGCAGTGGAAGCGTTGAGTGTGGACTCGTTGAGTGTGAGTGCAGCCCGCAACCTTCTCATTCTGCCAAGCTGACCCCCAGCCCCGAGCAGCGCTAGCAACCTGAACTCTGCTGCTGCCATGCCCGACTGTTACGTGCTCTAATCTGCATGGGCCCAGGGAACTTAAGCTTATTCAACACTGAGCTTAACACAAACACACACACACACACACACACACTCTCTCTCTCTCTCTCTCTCTCTCCCCCCCCCCCCCCTCTCTCCACACTCACACTCACATAGCATACCATCAATAGTCATTCAGAGTCCACATATTCTCAAACACCACCCGCTAATGATAGATAACAATATAAGAATGATAATAACATGATTCCGACGAGGCCCCTCCTCCTCCTCCTCCTCCTCCTCCTCCTCACTTCTTGCTCTCAAAATGGTTCTCCACCGCATCAATCAGATCCGCCTTCTTCCCCACCGCAATCAGCCCCTGCGAGTCCAGCCATCCCTTCAGTTTCGCCACCGTGAGCTACACACATACGCACCGCCGTTCATTAGCACACCCATCTCCGCTGCAAGGGGACGGGGAATTCAAGCACAAACCTTATTCAGCGTATTCGTCTTATACGCACTCTCCACCTCGTCGCCGCCACCCGCACCCGCCTTCTCACTCTTCACCCTCTTCGCTGGCCCCCCGCCCTCCCTCACATTCACCACGCTCCTCTTCGTGCCCGTCTTCTCACTGGTCACCGCCATGCCCGCCGTGGCCTCCAGCAGCTCGTCGAACCACTCCTTGCACTGCGCCCCTGTGTACTTTTCAATGAGCTTATACTTTGGCAGCGTCGGGTCCGCGGCCTTCTCTGGGAGGTCCTCGTCCAGCGCGATCGCCTGCAGGATGCGGTAGTGCCACTGCAGCGCGGGGTTGGAGTACTTCTCGGGTATGTAGCCCTTTGGCATGTGCAGCTGCTTCACCACCGCCCGCATGCGGTCAATGAGCCGGGCGGGCGCTTTGACAATGGGCACGTCTGGGTTCTGGCGCATGTCGTCGGCAAAGGGGATGGGGATGAGGAAGAAGCCCGGTGGGTGTGTCTGCACGCCGTCGATCACGACTTCGATGGATGGGTAGAGGGCGCACACTTGGGGTGGGCCGCCGCGCCGAGTGATGCACCATGCAATTCCCATCTTGTTGGAGTCGGCAAGCTTTTTGTGCAGCGCTGCAAATGTCCGTGTGGAGCCTACGTGTGTGGATTCGTCTGGGTATATGAATTTTGCGGGCTTGACGTTGTGCTCAAACTGCAGTGAGGCTGCCGGTTTGAAGCCCAGGATGCGGATGACCGGTTCCCCAAAGTAACGCATGGCTTTCATCTCCTCTTGTGTAAATACCACCTGTTCACCCCCAAACTTGTAGGCTTTCCGTATCTCGGTTTTCTCCACAACTCTAGCGGTCTCTGCCGCAACTTTCGTAGTGACACCCGTGACAAGCTGGGCTCGTTCTGCAGAGGTAAAGACATAGTGAGACCGTGCCTTCTCCTGCCGTTTATAGAGCATGTACCCTTTTACGCCTATGAGCAACCCCGGCCCAATCTCCATCTTCGTGTTGAAGAGCGCACGCTTTGCCGTGGACTTTGAGAGTATAGAAGAGACCATCTCCTTCAGTCTCACCGTTCCATCCGCCGTCGCAGACACCACCATCTCCGCATCCTCATCCTCTCCTGGTGCTCTGTACACCACATCGTCCCAAAACCGTGCCGCATCGAAACCACCCGGCTTTCCCGGCTGTGCAATGAAAAACGGCTCGATCCTCACACCGAGATCATATAGATCCCGCGCGCGGGTGATGGCGCTATTCCGCAGCGCCTTGTCCTTGGCATGCGGGTCATCGTTATCCGTAACCACAAACAGCCGCCTCGACTGGAAGTTCGCCGCCTTGGTCGTAAAGATCTGGTTTGCGGCAAAGAGCACATTAGCCATCGAGACGGGCTCGTCCGACGGCGCGAGGAGCGCCGAAAACTCTGCGGGGTCGGAGATGAGGTTCTTGAGCTCGCGGATCCCGGTGGCATCGGGGACGTCGAGGTCGAGGAGGAGGTAGCAGTGCTGGTAGCCGCTGTCGGTGGTGAACTTTGTGGTGGCCGTGCCAAAGAGCAGGATGCCAATCATGTCGGCGGGATTGGAAATGATGCGGGATTGAAGGACGGAGTAGGCGCATTGGAGGGCAGTGAGGACGGCGGAGCTTGGGGTGGCCTTCTTGGATTTGGGCTTTTCGGTGTCCTTGGGTGAGGAGGGTGGGTCTTCGGTGTCATCGTGGGTGGCGAGCATGGACTCGGAGACCTGGGGGGAATGGGGAGGTCAGTGCTGTGGACTTGGAACTGGCATGAGGGCAAGCTGTCTGCATACGTGGATTGCAAATAAAATGGCATCTTTTTGCGATTGGTATTGCTATATTTTCAGAGAAAGAGAAACTAGCGTCAATAGCAGCTCTTTAGGCATGTAGAATAGATAGGAATAGCATGATGTCTATAGAATCTACCTGAATATCTTCCTCCTCCTCCTCATCAACCTCATCATCCTTGGGCGTCCATTTGCGTTCCGTCGACATGTCTTTCTGCAACTGTGGGGGATGTCGATTGGAGAGGAATCAAGACAGACTTCCTCGAGCGGGAAGAAGAAAGAAAGAAGACACAGCAGATATATAGAGACAAGACAGATATACAAGTCCCTGGGGAGACGCGTCGTCGTTGCAGCAGCGCGTCGGCCACGCGACGAGGAGTCATAAATTGATTCTTGGCGGCGTGACCATCGCAGGCGGACGGGCTTGTCCTCATTGGGAACTTGCCTACTAATTGACATCGATGTTCACAGCCACATGGTGCGGGCCACCACCTCCCCTGCTTGGTTGCCATGCGAGTGAGAGCCAGTGATTGAGATCCCTACCACCTTCGAGTGCAGGGAGCAAATGGGCCCAGCTACGCGGCGGGTAAATAGAGTACCTGGGGCAGGTATATACTCTATGTACTCTAGAGTATGTAGGTAATGGGGAACCGGGACGATTAGGAACATGCATAGGCTGCCTACTCTACCATTGGTATTTGGTGGGTACATGTATGTAGTAGGTCATGGATGTAAAGTAGAGCAGTCACGTACCTACTCTACCTACATGTAGGTTTTGTCTTGTACGTCACGCAAGCTCCACCCTACTCGAATTACATGAGTGAGTACATAGGGCGGACAAAAGTAACCATGTATGTATGTACGGTACTCTACGTACAGTATGTACTCTACGTACAGTATGTACTCTACGTACAGTATGCACGCATCGCCTCTCGGATACTTAGGCTCCATCGCAATGGGCACCCTGCAGCTCAGCTTTCTTTTTTTTTTTCAGATTTTTTTTTCCTTTCACCCCGTCCTCTTTTCTTCAATGTGTTTCGATTAACGATGGTTTGGAACTAGTGGTACATATACATATTATTCAAGGCGTGGATGAGTGTAAGGGTATATACTTTGTAGGAAAGGAAGAAAATAGAACTCGCATGGAAGTCGCACTACCCCTCCCCAAGACGCCGAAACACCGATGCCCCCCAGTCTATGGTCCATGAGGTTTTCGCAGAAATTATATGCGCATGAGAGCAGCATATTTCCTTCCCGATCAAATTTTCCTTCCTCCCCCCCTTTCTTTCTCTCCCCCTGTTTTAGTGTTTGTGCTTATGTGGTTTCCCACAACTCAAAAGATGCCCATTCGTGCTCCCCAGGTCTCACCCTTTGGTGAAACAATGATCTGGTAAGGGAACGGGTTTAAATCGTTTGTGGTTATTGGGGGATATGGTCCTTCCGTAGACTAGCCGTGGTAATGATCTCGAGTACCGCTTTCTGGAGTTGGTGTTCAAGTGACGCTCGGGCCCTCGCGCGGTCTGGAGGGAAAAAAGGTCAATAGGCACTTCTTCACTGGTGGTTGGGTGAAAGATTATCCTACCAGAGTCGGTCTTAATAGTAACTAGTGTGACATTGAGCACCCACTGTTCCCAACAAACTTTCTCCTCTGCCTTGGAAAACCATGCTTTCTTTGGTCTTCTCTCGTAGAACTCGACTGCAAAAAAGAAAAAGAGAAGAATCATGTCAATAATCGTCTGCGCAAACCACTACCACGAACACCTTCTCAAATTATCAAAAAGGGTTATAGTCACCTGCTATTTGTCCCCGATGAGGCTTTGATCCAGTACTAGTAGAGGCTTCTATGGCCTTGATGAGCACGTTCGTGCGCTCATCTATGAGCTCCTCAAGTTCGGGGTCGTCCACTGCAGGCTGCGTGTTGGTAAGCTTCGAGTTCCGTATGGACTGTTATTTTTGCTGCAGCAGACATACCAATGTAAGGTCGAGCAGGTCTCGAGTTTTCGGACGAACCGTGGGGAAGAAACGATGGAAGAATATGGTAGAGATGACACCTTGGATTCAGACAAAGGCCGGAGAGCATATCTATTAGCATGCGTCTAACCATTAAATGCGGGGATGCGAGAGAAGAATAGGAAAAGCAATACCTTTTACGATATCCTTCACGAGCGCCCGGTCGGCGAGAACCTCCAGTGAGAAGACGGGCGGCCGTTCCATCCCATCGTCTTGAAATGAAGACACAACTACTATCTCGATATCACCAGTTCCAGACAAAGAGCTGGCGGGTTGATGTGCTTAAGTAGTCTATCTGCTTTTGCTTGGTAGTAATTTTTTCCTCGGGGGGGCGAGCAGGGGCAGTTTGCACGGCTGGTTATTGGCGGTTAGCGTCGTTGTTGTTGCCGTTTTTAGCGTGAAGCTCCCGGTTGACTAGTACTTGTTAGGACGAGAGTGGTCGATTTGTGAAGGTCATCCTCTGCAAATAAGGGACAAGTTAAATGAAGAGAGAGAAAGAAGAGTGTGGAGATGCAAGAAGGGGTGGGGTTGGGGGGAGATAAATGAAGCGGGAGTCGAATAGATACTAATAAGATCAGGTTCTAGGAATGACGAAAAAGGAGGGGCAGATGTATGTAGCACCAAGCAACACCTGAGGGGTATCATTCACTCTGAGGATGGGATATTGCAGCGGGTGATGCTGGTGATGATGTTGATGGCCCTGACTAAGGAAGGAAGTAATACAACCAACGGATTGGGTATACTTACATGGGGAGGAGGTGGATTTGGCAACCTCAACAGTCTTAAAAGTCTTAAGATAGGTTGAAGTTATGGACGCTCGAACTGAAATATAGGTACCGTAGTATCTGATGGGTGGGGTGGTGGTTATTGAAAGGTGTGGTTGTACTCCTACCTACTTGTGCTGCCGTTTGAGAGTCTTCGGGTCACGTGTTGGAACACCTGACCAGGGATGACTACATGTAGATACCTACATATACATTAAGGCCCCATGACAAACTCAGAGCTAGAGTTATAAACTACGTCATAAACTCGGACTATCATAAACTGCTGTTTTTAACTGAAAACTGGCATAAACTCAGATTCAATTTTCTAATTTTGACCACCCAAATTACCCTAACCCACCCTAAATACCAATTTTTGCACTAAAATTACCCTAGCCCACTCCCAAAATGGCTGTTGAGTTTATGATCATGACACCCAGGTTTTCGACAGCCAGTTTTTAACCAGTTTAAAACTGTCTGTCATACATTCAGTTTAAAACTCCCGAGTTTCTCACGGGGCTCTAATGTACATACATGTATTAACAAAGGATTCAGAGGAATTGCCTCTCAAATACGTATGTACCTCCATATCTGTGATGAAGTAGGGAAGTTGTGTACGTACATTGCAGCCAAATAGCATGCTGGTGAAGAGCGGTTTCTAGTTTGTAGGTACATCTCTACGAGTTGCAAAAGGATCATTGCCACTTTTTCATGTGAGGCTTATAAATGGCCGGTTCCTTAAGCCATGTATGTACATACTAAAAGCATCTGCACAAATAGATCTCTTTGCATTTTATCGCAAAATCATATTTCGAACCCTAACCCTATACATGCCAATTTAGTCACTTCTGAGATTATCACGTGATCACCGAAGCGCTCTTCGAATCCGGACACCTATGATAGGACCAGCCCTTTGCCGCCCACCAAAGAAATGGTGCCTAGGCAGTACAGATCCTTAGACCTCGGCCACCCGCGGCTGTAACTAGGTAGCAACCATTTAGGAAGCAGCGCTCGTGAACCAAACATGCCGAAACAACTCCCTTGCCCTCACATTCAAATTTCTCACGCTCAAGTCCTACCAGTACGTAAGATAACAGCGCTCAGTTTAACTCGCACTCATACGTGTTATTGATCCTCTATACTTACAGTATTGCAATCAACTATCCGACAAATAGAGGCATAGAGAGCTCGAGGTACAGTGGCAGAAGAAAAAGTGCGTGTTCAGTATCAAGAGCTATTCCTGTCCAATCGCTCGTTTCTTCCACCCCACCCCTATCCTCCACCTAGCTCAATTTGTCCCTTCTCCGCCATGAGAATATAATCACCAACAGAAATTAGATCTCCTTCATCCTTCTACTGTTCTCATTCTCCAACACTTATATATCATCTCAATGTTCAAAGCTACGCGTAACTTTCTCAGACGCAACCGCACAAATTTCGCTATCGGCTTTGGCCTTGTTGGCGTCGGCTATCTCGCAACCAACTATGTCATATCAAAATTCGCAGATGCCAAAGACCGTATGTCAAGTGACCGAAGAGCTCGCGAGAAGTAATTAATTCGTATTCTCTCTGCCCTGCCATGGGACTCAATCTATCACTCCCTCATTGTGTCTCATGGCCCCCGCCGCTCCTCAATATTAAGTTCTTTCACTGAGTAGTGTGGCTGATAGTGCGAGCAGGCTCACTCGAAGATTCGAACAGTACCAACAGGATTGCACGTTGACAGTCCTTGCACTGCTCCCCACGGCTACTGAGCACATTCTCGAGGAGCTACCCGTCGAGAAGTTGACCCAGGAACTGCAGCAGAAGAAGGCTGCACGGATCGCAAAAACCCGGTCAGTAGCAGATGCTTCAGAGGCGTCCACGGCTGCAACTTTCCCTCAAAAGGATGACGATACACAGTCACTTCAATCTTTTGCCTCAGAGTCTTTTGTCATGGCAGCAAAGGATGGAGAGGAAAAGCCCCGGAAATCAAAGAATCAGCTCTGGGATGAAATCAAGATAAGCTGTATGGTGGCTTCTTCTGAAATTGGTGCTTTACGGGTATTAGTTATAACTTAGCTGATGATGAAAATGATGATACTGCAGCTTTAACAAGATCGTTGACACTTATTTACACACTGGCGCTATTAACGATCCTAACTCGGGTTCAATTGAATCTTCTTGGCCGCAAAAAGTACCTTTCCTCCGTTGTTTCTATCGCTGAACGCGAGGGTGAACACACCATTCATATGGAAGAAGAGGGCTATGGTACGGATATGGCGACGAATCATCAGTACTTGACGTTTTCATGGTGGCTCCTTGATAGAGGATGGCGAAATGTTGCTGAGAAGGTTGAGCTAGCCGTTAAGCAAGTCTTTGGGCCGTAAGTGACTCCGCTGTGAAACCGGCGCTATGGCATGGTGGATTATAACAAATTTGGTTACTAACAAGATTGAACCTGTAGTTGGAACGCTCGAAGTACCATATCATTAGGTCAAATGAAAGAGTTGACGGCTCAGACTAGAAAAATAATTGAGGGTGAAGGAGTAGAACCAAGGTACTTTCAATCAACTATAGGCCCTCAAGTCATGGGTCGCATATCAGGACTTTTTTATCTAAAAGTGTATGCAGCACACGGTGGCTTCTCTTTCTTCTACCCCCGAGGTCGGAGGAGGCTATGGTTCTCGCTCAATCTTCAACCTCCACCGCCGAAGTCCAAGAGGGAACCACTACCGACCCGGTTTCACCATCTCTCCGTAGACTACTCGACGAGACATCGGACTTAATCGACTCCCCAACGGCCAACACGGTCATGACGAAGATGCTCAACGCAGCGTTCACGTTTCTGCTTGAGTCAAAATTAACAGATAATGCCTTTAAGCTCAAGGCGACCGCACTGCCACCGACACAGCCATCAGAGGAGGCAAGAGGTAGCGGGGAGGACAATGATGTCGGGGATGCAGCGACCACAAAATTTGCAAGTGTATTGGCGGCCCTGACTAGACAGGCACACTTGATTGGGAAAGACATGCCGAATGAGTACTTACAGGTATGTCTAGCCTAAAACATTTTTGCCTTTTTCTTCACCTTCCAATTCCTTTTTCTACCGCTTCTCTTTCCCTTAGTGGTTTTGTTTGCAATCACCCTCTGCCGTGGATACATAAAATACCTTGTAAACAGGGGATGGGGAATATGTGGGGTGCTGCGGTTGGGTACTCTAATCTGCTGTCGTGCTACTGTGCTAATTGATGGGGTTGAATTGACTGGACAGGTAATGGAGCAACAAACGGAACTGGAGGCGTTTAGCGCTTTAGTTTATTCGTCTAATTTTGACTACGTTGCGCAATCGGGAGACGATGGTGTTGCGGCATAAAATCTGTTGCTTTCGGACCGCTTTTTTGTAAGTGAAAAAGAATCTTAAACGCTTGTTAGATGTAGTTAGATAGAGTACCCATCTTCTTTTCTACGTACTCCTAAAACAGAAGAGATCTGTCCTTTATATGCTCCGCACCTAAATGCGACATGGGAGCGATGAGTACCTCTATGTAACGTCCCGGATGAACTGTTGTAATTAGAGTCCTCGCTAAATATATTACGATTTATGGGAACTGGGTTAAGGTTGCGGTTTGGGATTCGAATAGGGTGGTGGAAGACAGTTAGATTACAAGAATCGAAATCCCTTCACTTAACAGCCAAAACCTTTTAGAAATCACAACTTATCTCGGACCATGATGACCGATTAAGACTATAACTGGGTGGACCTCAAGAGCGACCCAACATTTCTTGGAGAGGAGATTTTGTTTCTTCGACAGGATTCATAATTCCATTCCTCGTTGTACAATAGGGCTTGACATTGGGAAAAAAAAAACATGGAAACAAAGAAACCCTAGCCTACAAGAAAGGAAAGATGCATTCTAGAAAGAAAAAAAACCATCTTCATTACCAATACTCCCGGAATTCCAATCCCCCAACCGATTTCCCAATAGTATTTTCCCCTCCCATTTTTGTTCCTGATTCACGATATCAAGGTCTCATTTTCGTTCCGCCATCTGCACAATGACAACACCATCGTAAATGCTTACAAAGACTTGTCAAGGCCAGCGGCGTCGGCCTTCGCGCGAAGGTTGGCTGATGCAGGGTTGGTGTTGGATCCAGCGAATCTCCTCGAAAAAACGGGAAGAAGGAAAGAGCGGAAAACGACCTGGGCACCGCTATTCAAAAGAAGGCAGGGTATTAGCGTTGACTCGAGGGCCAATCGGGTATGGAGAGTGGGGAAACTCCAGATGGAAAAAAATACCTGAACTGGGGCAATCCCAGCCACATGATCAAGCCGAACTTGAAAACGAAGTAAAATGGGAGCCAGTATGTGACAGAAAACGCAGATTCAAGAACGTTGAAAAAGGCGAAAACAACCCAGTAACTAAAATAATTAGTCAAATGTAGGGGACGACTGATGGCCAAGGGGGCAGACTTACGTGAGCCATTGGGTATCGTCAACTTTAGTTGTAGTAAAGAGAGCGTTAAGTGAATAGTAGCCAGGAATGAGGAATCCAGCCAAGTTCGTCAAGAATTGACCTCCGTAGTTGATGAAAATGAGGAAGAAGTAAACGAATCCCAATCCACCAATAACGTAAACCTTAGGAACACCTAAGGGGAGTCAGTTAGTATAATCATTCGAGAGAAAAACGGAAATAGAAGAGATGGAGATGTAAATTACCAGTTTGACTCTCTAGATTGTTCAAAGCTGGATATTTGGAAAGCTAAACATGTACGAGTCAGCTAATTCATAATCAATAACGGATACCTTATAGATGTTTTTCAATAAGAACGAACCTCTTTGTCGAGCTGGGAAACAAGATGTTGGGCTTTATCTTGGAAGGACATGGTGGCAGATGTGATAAGACTGAGTGGACGTTTAAGCGCTAAAGGACTGCAGGGTCGAGTTTCCTTTGTTTTGGGAGCTATTGTAGATGACAGAAGTTAAAAGGAAGAGGTGAGAAATGGGGACGGATCGAGGTACTTGTAGTTTGGCGAAGATGAAGACGTGGAAGGAGTCCGAAGGACTATGATGAAAGACGGTTGTGGGCGAGCAGGCTTGGGTGACGGTTCCTCCGTTATCTTGGATTGGCGCTGGTTGGCTGTGTGGTTGTGCTGGCTTCACTAGGGGGGCTGGGCAAAGGCCGGCGCTGCTACCCCGGAGAGAGCGAATTACGTCAACTGAGTTTACAGCCGCAGACAGTTAACATGTGTTAACCGCCACAACGAGCAGCTCGTCCCAGCTCTATTTTTATAACCTGAAGGTTGAAAAGAGACCAAGCAGAGTGGTAGGTTAGGTAGATATCACAAGATAAGCATGATGGTTCCCGAGTACTGACTCAGCATATCTCATTACATAAGGCAGCAGAATCAAAGGTTTTTCGTTGTCCGGGCGACATACCAACCCACTCGCTCACACCTGCGTTTCCGCGTTTCCCTCAGGTTCAGCGTCTACCAAATCCCCGCCTCTCACGCACACTTCATAGAAAACAAGAAATTAGAGTAGATCAACATTTCATCTACGATAACATCGCGACAGTTTGTTATTTTTTTTTTATACATCCCCATCTCGATCTGTGAAGGGAAAGTATTGGGTGCGTGGTGTTTGCGTTTGTGAGATCTTCACACAAAGTTCTGTCATCGCTGCCGCTTTATTTACACGCCTCGCTTGTGGATCTAGACGTCGTTCGCTCATCATCAACAACAACGACAACAACACCACACGCTGCAACCAGAAAACCCCGACTCAGCTGCAACCACAGCACCGTCCTGGAAACACCCCCCAGTGTTGCCCCACCAACTCGACTCTGTCTAGTGTCAACACAACCGCTGCAACTCCCGTTCCCCTCATCAGCCGCTATGGAAGACTCCTCGGGTTCTGGCTCTCCGCTAGCTCAAGGTAATACTCCAATTTGCGTTTCTCCAATTTCGTAGGGTTGTTCTTGCTTTGGCTTCGATTTCGGTTTGTTCAGGATATCCCGTACTGACTCCCATGTTCTTTACCAAGGCCCAAATTCTTCTGGGCGTTCTCATACTACACGCTCTAGGTCCCGTTCCATAGTGTCCAATTCCGGTGTCACGGGCCACACAAATGTCCATGCCAGACTGCCTTCAAACATTCCACAGTACAACCAGGACACTCATCCCCTGACCGATCCTTCTCTCCTAGCATTGACCCAGCAGCAGATTCAAGAGAATCAACCCCCCATTGACACTGCACTATTGGGATCACCATCTATGCTTTCTCCCAGCACATCATTCCCCATCGACCCAGCTCTTGGTGGTGTACCGGAACCTTCTCCTTCCCCTGCCGTTGGCCCAACTTCCACACCCGTTCCGGAAATGCTCAGCCTCAACCAGGAAGTGCAACCAAAGGAGGAGGATACTCGCGAGTTTGAGACTGTAATGGGCGAAGAGGAGAATCCTGGCCCCTCATCAGGCCGGAATTCAAAGAGAACATCTGCAGTTGTTGAAGATAACGATGCAGAACTTCGTCGACTAGCTGAAGAGACTCGAATGGTGCCTTTAGATGAGCTTGCTCGGAGGGTCCGGAATGATGAGAATTCGCCTTCAGCGGAAAAGACAAGACAGGTTTATGGATTAGGATGGTAAGCTTCACTTATATCAAAACCCGGGGATGGTGATGACCAGATGAGAACGATGCTTACTAAATTTCGCGGAGATTAGGCTGCAAAAGAATTGCGAGAGAGTCCCAGACGCCTCTGTCGCTGTACCGCGCAACCGTGTATATGCCCGTTATGTGGGAATCTGTGCAAATGAACGCATAAAGCCTTTAAACCCTGCATCGTTTGGGAAACTTGTTCGGCTCATGTTTCCAGAAATTAAGACTCGCAGACTTGGTGTTCGCGGACAATCCAAGTACCACTATTGTGGTATTCGCCTCGCTGGCGAGCAGTCATCCCCTAAAGTCTCGCAAGGTTCAGGTTCCGCATCAGGATCGGAACCACCCGCGCAAGCGGCTGGGGATGATCATCTGCAAGTCTTCAACCCTTCGGCTCCTTTTTTGGCTGAGTTACTGACCGTTGACAGAATGAGTAATGGCTCAGCTCAGCCCTTCAGTAACTCTTTTCAAACTTCAATAGAAAACAACATCGAAAATTCGTCATTCTACAAAACTTCGAGCGTCTCCACTGAATATCCCATATCTTCATTCCTCCATCAAGAATTATTCTTTTCCCGTAACGAATCTGACCATCTTTCGACCCCAAATGAAATCCTCAAACTACCAAACATCGATCTCTATGCCCCCCTAGGCACAGACCCAGATATCGCAGCTACTTTAACTGCTATATACAGATCCCATTGCACTTCCCTCGTAGAATGCGTACGCTATATGCGATTAAAACAATTCCATCAGCTGTTTATATCTTTTCATGGCACCCTCACAGCTCCTGTCCAAAAACTTTTGGGTGAACCCTCATTGGCTCTTTGGATTCGAGAGTCTGACTGGGTCATGTACAAGGTCGGAATTTCATTTCCAATTTATCGGGCTCGACTGACGTCATTGCCCAGGAAATGATACGGTTACTTTCTCCTTTAGCTTTACAAGTCGTGCCACCCTTTGTTGTAACAGCCCTTCGGCACCTCTCAACAAATCTTACCGCCCATATTATGACAACATTCTCCGTTCAACCTCCGCATGTCGTCCAGGCAAAACTAATACCATCCAGTATTTTTTCAAGTCTCTTAGATCGCTTATTGAGAGTAAACGATGCTGCGCATGCAGCGGCTAGATTTCTCGGTAATCCCCCAGACCGAGGGCAAATGATAAAAGACTGGAAAGAATTCGTGAACGCCCAAACAATTGTGGATAGAGAACTTCCGTGTGGTGCAATGTCTGTCGTGGAAATTTTACATAACGAGGTTATCAACTTATTACAGCCACCCTCTGCGCCTGATGGGGGTAATATGTCACCAGCACCAGGAGCGGAAGACGGATCGCCTACAACGGAGAGTGTTCTGGATCGGTGGACACAATTTTTAACATTCCTTCCCCACCGCTTTTCTGGGACTGAACCCAGACTTTTCAACCTTTGCCTGGGGGCGGTTGCTTCTGCAGCGCTCAGGGACCTAACAACGAACGGAGCAGTCTCATTTGGAAGCTGGTGGGTTGTGAGATGTTGGATAGATGAATGGATGGGATGGCTCGCAGAACGGGGGGGTTTTCTACGGCATACTGCCGAGGCGACTGTGCATATAAACCGGGTTAACGAGGACCGGGGCTCGATTGATGTGGACTTAATAGACGGGGGCGATGAAATGGGTCATGATGATAGCGGGATATCTTTGCGTGGGGAGGAGCCACTCAATATGCTGGATGATGTAGGAGACGATCGAGACAACAGGATGGTGCCTGTGAAGTTTGGAAAGTAAGCGTCATGGCGATGTTTTATCATACTGAAGGGCGAAGCGAAGCGGGCTCAATAATTACTCACTTGTAATGGCGTGATCAATTCCTTTGTCTTCTTGTAAATATCAAGGGTTTTTCTTATTATCAAAGGATTTTTTTTTTTTTGTGTGTGTGTGGTATAGGAGACTCGAGCTGACGGCTTGAGCCAAAGTCCGAGTAATAATAGGATAGTCTTTCGTGAAATGGGCTTGATTATAGTTAAAATGATGGACTGGCTTGTCTTTCAAATTCCCCCGCAGTGCATATAGAATTATTTAGTAGATCGTTTAAAGGAGGCTTATTAAAAGGTTGATACAGTGCACACTCGCATACTAGCATACATGTAAGAACCAGAAAAATACGTGACAATAAGTACATGTAGGTTCTTACATGTATGTAGTGTGGATGTTCTAATAATCACAGCCTCTTCAAACTCAGTATAGCACCAAACAATTTAACTTAGCCACCTCCAAGCACGCGTAGTACGCACAACTTTTAATGTGCAAACATATACCGCCAGTACATGTACATGTAGTTAGGTGGACTCACTCAGTGATCAGGGTCGTGACACGCATTTAAAAAAGGCCAAGTGGTACCACGATGTATTCGATTGCGGGCCAATGGCCATGGAAAATGGTTGATAAAGTTCACTTGGTTATTTAGGTACCCTCGCCTATGTAGAAACAACACCGCAAAACAATTTCGTTAACCTGGACGGTGGCCAATGACCTCCAAGGACATTCTGGGAATTGACATGGAGGTGGTTTCGACGGAAAAAACTAGAGGGTCAGAGAACATTCCAGAGGCTCTGTCGTAAACGCCAGTTACGGGCCACTGTAGGAGGATCCCCTCAGGCTTCAGCGCTTCTAAGTGCTCAATCTTCCCACCACCAACTTTTTGTGGGCTATATATTGAGACTTGACATATATGCCTGTTGTTAACTTGCAGTTAAAACAAACACATTCGTAAAAGTTATCATCCACATACTACGTGCCTCGATACCTTCTACTTGGTGCTGTTGTCCGGCCTCGAAACTTCTAGGCTGTCGGTTAATAAAGTCATAGTTAACCTCGCAGAGTCAGACTTCATCACACGCTGAGCTTCCTATATCCCAGCTGTCGTCACATCTCATATCCCCGCTTAACTCTCATTGCCACAAGCGTGGGTAGAGTCGAGATATCCTGCATCTACAAGCATACTGTGAATATACTTACACAGCGATTAAATCCCCACCCACCATCGACAACCAGTAGACGGCTCTCCTGACATCATACCCTTGTCTCTTGCTCCACGCACTTTTTTTTTTACATATACCTGCACACGAGTCCCGTCGTCTCCTTCTTGTTCTACCTTCTCGGTTTGAGTTCACGTTAAGTTAATCAGCTGTCGCTTCTTTCTTCCTCGCTCTGCATATCCATCGATTCACACAAACAAATAAACCCTCCTTTGCGTGTTCCATCTATTAAAAATCACCATGGTGAAGGAATCAAAGCTGTACGATACATTAGGTGTCAAGCCTGATGCCTCTTCGGACGACATCAAGAAGGCTTATCGGTAAGTTCTCTATCCACCCCCACCCCCACTTCAGAAGATATAATTGTGCATATATATCTCTTATAGAACAGGAACACTGCATACTGACAACCAGCTTTAAAGAAAAGGTGCTTTAAAATACCACCCGGACAAGAACAAGGACAGCAAGATTGCTTCTGAAAAGTTCAAAGGTATGTTCAACCCCCATTCTAATCAGTGCATGCTCCCTGTAGACTCTGAACAAAGACTAATCCCGAATAGAAATATCACAAGCATATGAAATCCTATCAGATCCGGAAAAACGAAAAATTTATGATCAGTTCGGTCTTGAATACCTCCTTCGTGGCGGAACATCTTCGCCTCCGCCGCAAAATAGCGGCGGTGGTCCTCACCCATCGTTCGGCCGGTCGGATACCTTTCCAAGCAACTTCCCTGGCATGGGTGGAGGGCGCTCATATTCTTTCTCCGGGTCCAATTTCAAAAACTTCAGCTTTAGAAACCCAGAGGATATATTTGCCAGTTTCAGAATGGAAGGGGGATTTGACGACCTTGATTTTGGATTCGGCTCTGGGAGTCCGCTTGGCGGTGGTGGTAGTCGAGGCGCTAGTCGCGGTAATCATAGCCATGGGTTCCCGGAACAGAGGTTTGGGTCTTCAAGAGGGCCAGAAATGAATGGCAGGAGCAAAACTCCAGAATCAACAGTTTTGGAGAAGCACATCGGATTTACTTTAGAGGAGTAAGTTTTGGTCCATACTTAACCCATTATTTCTTGGAATTCTTTGAGCGGTTTCATGAAGCTCCGAACACTGACATGATTTGCAGGTTATTCAGTGGTACAAAAAAGAAGCTACGTGTCAAGAGGAAAACTTTCGATGCAGATGGAAAAATATCAAGGGAAGACAAGGATCTTGATATTCCTGTCAAGGCTGGCATGAAGGCTGGATCAAAATTCAAATTTAAGGGTGTTGGGGATGAAATCGATGGATCAAAGCAAGATCTCCACTTTATTATTGAAGAGGTAAGTTGGTCAGAAATCAACTCTTACAGCGCCAGAAACCTAAACAAGTGAAATAGAAACCTCATGAGTATTTTGTCCGTGATGGAGATGATCTAATCATAACACTCTCAATTCCGTTGAAGGATGCTTTGCTTGGGTGGTCGAGGACAGTAAACACTATCGATGGAAAGCAATTAAAAGTAGCACATGCTGGACCAACCCCGCCAACATGGCAGGAAAGCTTCCCCGGACAGGGCATGCCAATATCGAAGAACCCTACTGAGCGTGGTAACCTCATTGTAAAGGTCAATGTTAGTATCATAGCCATACCTAGCCTGCCCTTTCAAATATACGCTAACCTGTGGATACAGATCGTTTTTCCTGCATCATTGACGCCTGACCAAAAGAACCAACTCAGAACCATCCTTCCTTAGAGGCAGTTTTTATGATTTATTTGTGTTTTTAATTGTAGGGCTTTTTATTTCTGGTTACTATTTACTATTTTTTTGCTTTTTCCTTCTTGTGTAAGGGTTAGGCGTATGCGAGTGTTTTTACTACATAGTTTCTACGCGGTCTATCGAAATGAAGGATGAATGATATTGCATCAATTCCTGTTATACTGCCATACTGTCATGTTTCCTTAGTCTCTATTTCAAAATGCCAATTTGGATGTATATAGTCTGGATGTGGCCTCACCATAACAGTAACGTATCAGTTACATGTAGTGAACCGCTGGAGGATTTTATTTTGAGGACAATATTTTATGGTAAATTGTTGGCTAATTTGCTTGTAATGTAAACCATGTACAAAACTACATGTACTGCTTCTCGAACCTGCGTTTCCCACCTGAATGTTAGGTGCAGAGAAAGCGGACTTGGGTATTCATGGTGTGCGCTTGAACCGGCACTGCAAATCTAATAGAGTAATTACATTTGTCTAAAAGAACACAAAAGCCTTCGTTATCAACCCATCGAATAGTGATATTTCAAGAATTGAACACTCGAGAATAAAGCAATTCGTGACGACCTTGATAAATATCGAAAGTGGGAACCATTTGGCCTGCTTTATCTATACTTGTACGCCCACCTAGGTCTAGTCCGTCCCTGACATACATCCGAGTTGACTCGGTAGCTAGCAAAGCTTGGCCTTGATACGGCCCTATCAAGCTTTGTCTAACAGCCGCAGACAGTGTAGCTTTGGCATGGTTGAACAGGAATAGATAGCATGTAGATTCCAGGTCCAACCCACAAACTTTACAAACCAATCCCCAAGAAACCCCGAAGTGGCCGTTCGCGCGCTCCTCGGAAATCTTCGAGCGAAGCGATTGGCGGTAAGTTTCGAATGCCTCCATGTCTGGTGGTGAAGTCGGCAACGATGTTGAAAATGACTTCTCGAAGACGCTTAGGAGTGCGCGGCCTTGTGAGATGCTAGCACGCCGAGCGACGGAGCAAGTTGTAGAAGCATCAAAGATATCGTCGAGAATGGGCGAATCTATGGGCGTCTTATACGCAGCTATCACAAACGGCAAGGTGCTTGCGCTGAGGGAATGGATCGATAAGCGGAGAAAACGTTCAACTGAGCGTCGGGGAGGGGTACGCTGTCCATGCTGGTGGGCAATATAAGATTCAAGGCCCGATGAGAAGGCAAATGAACCAAGAGGAAGCGCAGAGTCCGAGAGTAGAAGAAGAAAATGTGTCTTCGATTCGGTTTGTACCTGATGCGGAGTGGACACTTGGGTACCGTGGATAGTAGACGCTTGGGTACCGCTAGGTGAGCTATCCGGCTTATTGGAGGCGGCGATGAGATTGGTCCGCGCTTTGTTCAAGCGACTCTCAAGGTCCGCAATTTCGTCCTTGAGGGAAATCAGGCCATCGTTACCAACATCCATTGGGGGTGATTGGGTGGGGGGTTTCTGTTGAGTTATGTCTGTTCTGGTGTAACTCTTCGTTCGTCATATCCCACAACCTCTATATAATTCAGTTTACAGCACATGTATGTATTGCTTCGCGGGGCCAGTGACTAGGGTCAGCTTTCGAGCCAGGTCTGGAGTTGGGGTCCACAGTCCAAGCGTTGAAAGCAGCTAAGAACATATTAGTACTAGTAGCTAATTGGTCAACAAATACAGTCGCAACTCGATATGCCGGATCTCAATACGCCGGATCCCTTGCTATCCCGTACGGAATCCTCTGGGGTTTTGGTTTTTTTTTTTACTGCAAAATCAATTTGCTATCCCGGATTTTTTGCTATCCCGTATGAAATCCTTCGAATCTTGGCAATCCGGCATATCGAGTTGCGACGCCACATGTCGCACCCGGGTACCTACAGTACGCAAGGAAAATCTGTGTAGCTCATATATGTTTCACGACCCGAGAAATCCTACAAATACCATCCCTTAATTACATATCTGTATGTATTTACGTACTGCGTATGGCGCGAGAAGGCCTAGAGGGCGGGTGTGTCAACTTCGTTTGTATGGGAATCTGAGAAAATGCCAGGGTTAGTCTAGGCGCTAGTACCATTATGGCCAATTTCTATAGTTTGATTGGCCGATTCTTTAAAAAAAAACGCCGAAGTTTACACACTACCCCCCATAGCTTCTCGAGCCATACATGTATTTTCGAGAAATGTGGCGCGTCAAGACTTCAAGGTCGTATGGGATTTGGACAAAATCTAGATCTATAGACCCAGCTACATATATTGACATAGTCTGTACTTCTCGCTAGGTTGCCCAAAAGAATAGACCTAAAAATATTCAAATCTCAGTCTGTTACCCGCGGCCGTGGGCAGGCACTTGTAGGCAGGGACTTAGTCGCAACTCGATATGCCGGACTGCCAAGATTCGAAGGATTTCATACGGGATAGCAAAAGATCCGGGATAGCAAATTGACCCTGCAGTAAAAAAAAAAACCCCCCAGAGGATTTCGTACGGGATAGCAAGGGATCCGGCGTATTGAGGTCCGGCATATCGAGTTGCGACTGTATATACAATGTTCTGGCATGTAGCTATGTACTCGTTTACCACGAAAAGAACCAGAAAATGCAAGTGACGGAAACAGGGATAGTTTGTATGAGAGATCACCACCACTCCATACAAATAATCCTTGCCCTGAGCAACTGCATTTTCTGGCTCTTTTCGTGGTAAACAAGTACATAGGGAGCCTGTAAAAGACGCCCCCATGCCCAACCATATATTCACCTGATCGATCATTTACCCGTTAAAGAGATGTTCGGTACGTACCCAGGCCTAGTAGGCTATAGGGACGTTTGGAAAGTGAGTATCAATAGTTTATCATAACAAACACACTCCCTAAATTCAGTTCCAGTGCAGAAGTTATGTGCACAAAACACCCACTCCCTAAGCAAGAAGCCATTGTTAGACAGTAGATCAAGCATGTAGCAAAGCCTTGGAAAACATTATTAATGTGGAGATATCTGTATGATCATATTAACCTTGAAATAATTATAACCCGGTGAGAAAATCGGCTCTCGATCTCTTATGGTTGAGAAATCATGGAATCTAGTACATCGGTTTCGACGTTCTAGGTACATATCCCCTAAAAGGTATACATGTAGTTCTAGACACCTTTATAGTATCTTCCTGTCAAAGGTAATGGCCTGGACAAACGTGGATGCCGCGATAAACAACATTGTGCCGGTAAATATCACATGATATACTAGATCAGGCAATTAATTTGATAATATGAAACCGTTAATTTGTCATGATAGAATTTTGATATATATATTTCTGTCTATCTCCATCCATCGAGCAGACGCGGTGGTTTGTGGTTGAGAATGAGGTCATGTACATTTATATATGGTCACAGGAACTACTCTATAGATCCGAGTGAAATATCATGATGGTGAATAGTATATTAATTTAAGTATGTACATGTAGTGTATCATATGAGGAAATAAGAAGTAGACTATATACAAGTAGTAATATTAACGAAGAGGGGCCGGGTGATCTTCACAATAGGCGCACCATCCTTAGTGGGTAGCTAGTACATGGTTATGTTTTTTTTTTTTTTAAATCCAGTGAATTAATTGTTCCCAGGTACAACCACCGCATGCAGCACAAACCACGGCGTATAGTACATGGTTATTATTGCAAGGCTTATTAAATTAGATGACCATCAATGCAGACTCGTATTCGAGTAATGCAACCCCCTATTCGAAGTAGGTATGTACTACTAATTTCATGACGCTTCCGCACACGACTGCTACTGTTTACCATACAAAAAGCGCTTTTTGTATGTCATGCAATATTGGTCGTGTTCGGAAATGCTATGAATAGACGTGTACATGTAGGTACTGAATCCATGATCGCTGGGTAGCCTCGTAACCAGTCAGTCCCGGTTTTGCTTGTGTGGTACCACGTGATTAGTGGACCTAACTAAGTACTCTAGCTCAGTGTAGTGACACGTAAGTGGGTTAGAAGTTACGTTAAAAATGTCTTTCTTAGCGCTAATATGGATACCTAGAGATAATTCATGTATACACGAGTATATAGAGTATAGAGGCGCACAGAGTAGAGCAGTGTACTAGAGTGGTACTTGTATCTACAATTGTGGCCATGGTAAACCCACACACTACATGCAGATTTAGGTAAATAAACGGAGTACGACAGGTCAAATTTAGAAAGGAGCTGCGCAGATTGCAAAGTTTGCCTAAGTCCTGGCAAGTGGGCAGCCGTGATATATGGCCATGGAGTAGCTGAAAACCAGGGCCAAATGTCTCAGCAAGTGCGGCACGCCCTCACACCTTAATAATGCGCGGCCGGTCAAGGCCACTCGTACACCAGAAACCTTATTCTGCAACCATCCAGGATTGTAACCCAAATGACGCTCAGTGATCATTTCCTTACTCTTGGCAATTTTAACAATGTGTACAGTCGCCCGCCGTTGTAGCGAACGCTTGTATATTTAATGTACCGAGCCACTTGGGCTGGCTTTTTTTTCTCCCCGGCAAAGAGTTTGGTCTGCTGTACCGAATAATCTGCTATACTGAGCGGAAGGTTGCTCAATATGCACGTTCGTTATAGCAGCGACTGTATACATGTCTGTAGTAGTACACGATTACACGCATCTACATACCTACATACGTGTAGTTGATACACATCCACGTACTTGAAGGCTTGCACAATTGTCTCATAGTCCTACTTACTGTGAATAGAAGTTTTGCCACGATTTTTGGGCATTTAACCCTGTTTTCGTACTAAGAACTGGTGGAAGATTATTCTCGCAGTAAATACAAGTAAGATAAATACACCAGAAATGTGCTATCTCATAGAATTTAGTAGATCGTAGAGGAGACTAGGCTAATATAAATTCTTGTGTATGTTGGTTGTGCGGAATTGTAGTAGTGTATGGTGTACTCCAGAATTTAAAGAAGGCGGTAGATACATTGAAGTACTTATGTTCATAGCATCGTCAGCTATCGCTGTCAAATGAAATGGTGGTACAAAAAAAGAAAAAGAGTGATAGCCACAATCTACACGTACTCCTTAACATGAGCCTATGGATGAGCCGTGACCAGCCATGCTCGGCGAATCCCGGTGGGTCGAGAAGCCAGGACACCCACTACCTAGAATGCGCTTACATATTAGAATTGACTCTTCTTATATTGGGAGATTTCCGGGCTTGGGGGAACCAAGCTGTCATCGTCTAGACACCTGCAGTACCACAATCTCCGAGATCTGTTACCGAGATATTTCTCGTTAATCGTCGCTCCCAAATCTTACTCCTCTCATCCAGAATATAGGAAATATCCTCTTCATTCGTCCGATAGTCAATCCATCTTACAATCTTTACCGCTACAACTCCTCTGACAAGCCTGCTAAATCTCTTGGATCTTCTCTTAATCTTATTATCACTACCTGCTAAGGTCTCTAACTATCTTCTTTACCCCAACCATGGGCGATACAGCCAGAGTTGATGGTATACATGGTGGGAATAAAATGTCACCTGGGTCGTTTGCATCAAGTATATCGCTTGCTATGGTCGCCATTAGCGTTGTGAGCTTTTGTCTAGCTAGGCGACTCACCAGTGTGCGCGATGTGAGAAATTTGGCCCTGGCTCGGTGGTGTTAGTTTCTTCATCTTAATTACAGTTGATTTGCTACTATTTAACTAACCAATTGAGAAACCTCACCTACATGTAGTAATTCTGGCCGTATTCTTCGATAGCTGGCTGTTCGTACTATCGAGTACTATCTTACAAGCAAGCTTTGGTCTCAATAGTAGCCACCAAGCTTGTGATACCGGGATCCTTTTGTGCCTTGTTTGCTACCTCAGTTCCAAAGTTCTGCTATATTTTTTTTTAGTTGAAAAGGTATTTGGCATAACTTACTTACATATGTATGTACTTGATTCCTACTAAATATATGTTGACTTGAATAGGTACATGTTATACGCGGTAACAATGACTCCCGCTGGAAAGACAAGCTGTTCGTATTTAATTGCTTCGGGATGATGCTTCCTTACCTTGTCATCATTGTTTTGACCTTCATATAGTAAGTCATCAATCACAGGTATACCAGCTATTTCGGTCACGCTAATATTTTCGTTATATATAGTCGAAATGCTGTAATAACTGAGGATGGAGAATGCAAGATTGGCCTGAAACTTCCTGCTAACATACCGCTCCTGATCTTTGACTTTGTCATAAACGTACGAATTTACCACTCTCGCTATTGATAAGATTATATTTAGCTCATAACATCGACATTACAGGTTTATTTGACATATCTCTTTTTAAGACCGCTACATGGTACGAATTTGATTCTCAGAGGTTCTAATCAAGTGCTTCTGGCGCTAATGTTGTTAGGCCTTTATACATTTAATAATGGGGCCAAAACTAAACAAGCCCGCCTTCATCAGGTTGCCTTACGCACCTTTATTGGGAGTTGTTTGACTCTAATCTCAACTCTTGGGTACGCCTGCAGGATATCCTTTTTTCTTTTCTTTCCTAATTCTTTGCCTATTTCTGACACCTAGAAAGTAACCTAGTATCTCTCATTATACTCCGCGGAAGAGAGCCTGGTTGGGTGTGCTTTGCTGTCTGCAATAGTGATAGTATGTGCCCTTTTATTCGACTTGCATAACTTCGATTTTTGACCATAGATGTTTTCTAGTCCTTTTCTCAGTATTGGTGCTCCATTGGGTTACACACCAAGATGAAGTGGCTTCACGCACTTCTCGTTGCCACGTATGTCTAAGAACTGTTGTAGACCAATATGGGCAATCCTCTATCAGTCACGGGTCAGCTTTTAGGGATCTAAATCTTGAAAAAAGGACGCCATGCTCTGGGCAAGTCATCACGCAGATTGAGGCCGGTTCAAGTACATGTCGACACCCAGGGTCAATTCCACTTGATGGCATAATGACGCACACAGAATTCACTAGGGACGTAGAAAGTATCGGAGCATCTGAAACGGAGGTAGCAGACAGAAATAATTCAACTGACTACATCCGCGAAGGGGATAAATAAGCTTCTCGGTATCGATCTTGAGAAGATCCTTGAATCTATTGATGTAACTACAACTCTTCTACCTCACTCGATTTGAGGACGATATCTGACGATACAGCAGGTTTTTATTTTATTTTTTAAATATGACACCTCGTCTTTCTGAGGCTTTGGAGCTATGGAGCTTTATTTTGCTCCTTTATTACTGCTTATTCGAGGAAATGTCGTGTTTTAATGGTCCCGAGGCTTGATTTAGTGCTTATTTTAACTGTTTGCAGGCATAGGGTTTATTGTAATCCCTCACTTTGCACATAGTTCAATTAATGAAGCAATCAATCAATCAACCTTGTATATAGTCTCGGCAGTTTAGCGAGTGAGAATTCATGATTCAAACTACATACAAGCTTGAGTTTAACTAAGATAACTAAATAACTACATGTACCCTTAGCTGAACAGTTGAGAACTTGAATTATAAATAGTTCAGTACTCTTATATCAGAATAAAGGGCGTTGCATTTGCGGCTAGCACGAAACTTTCCGAGTCCGGTTTTCTTAGCAATTGTTGAGCGCTTCTGTCCTATGCCTTTGCCTATTAGACGAATGATTGTAAAAGGAATGAGACAGGCTTGAATTTTATAAATATGTCGGGAGTGGGTAGTTTACGCCGTGGGCATTACGGCAAAGGGGTTTAAGTGAGCCTAATAATCCAAGAGATACTACAAATAGTGAAGCAGATATCTACTAGGTGGTTAATCCTATTAGATACTCATCATATTTTGTGTTGCTTTCGGCTATGGATGTCCGTGTCGCTCTAATAAATGGCTCACAAATTAAGAAATAAGAGCCGTTATAGGGCGAGTGATGCCATGTGATTCACAATTACCCTAAGTAATTTACCCGAGTGCTCAATCAGCGGAAAATGTAGCCGATTATCGATATAATACCGAAGGCTACATTTATATCAGGACTGAATGCTTTACTAAAATGGATTCTCTATAGTTGTCGCTGCTACGCAATAGGGTCGGCGAGATGTTCTGACTCCCTCATGATTATATACCTAAGCGTATCTTACTACAGATATAGTTTTAGGACATAATACCTCAAGCCACTAGGATATTGGCTAATTTCGGGATATATTTCTCATAATATACGATAGAAGGCTTCACAGCGTTAAACGACTCCTTGATTTATATGTCAGTACCGGCAATCATGGTATTAGGTACAATCGGGTGACCTGCTCAACTGCCAAACTCTTTTCGTGTTTTGAAAAGATAGGTGGTGATTCTTTAACCTGGCGTTTATTCAACGATTCAGTATTGTTATGGTGTTTGTCAGAGCAGTTTCGAGATCACAAAAGTACAGAAAAAAACCAAGTGAGCTCAGTCTATCGGATGAACCCGAACGAGGTCTAATAGATGTGGTAGGTCCTATGCCCAAGTACTGACCATCCATTACGTGGGGGTGTCGGCGCCGATGGGCTATGGGACGGCGGTGAACATTAGAATCCTAAATCACTCCCGGTATATGTGCATTACGCCAGTACCGCTTATATATTATGGGTAAAAGAAAAGGTTTAAGTAACTCGGGGTAGACATTTGATAATGGCGTCACATACAGGTAAAGCTTGCGGGAACCAATTCTCTCGAAAACCATACTACCTAGTGCTAAATAACCCATACCCGTCACAAGAAATCACTCGATTAACAAGACAGCCTACTATTATTTGAACCCTGGGTTTCCACGTGATTGAGCTATTCACATGATGAATTAGACCAAACTAGGGCCAAACCGAATCATTGCGTCATCACTTCGGGTAACCCTGCTTTTCTAGGCGGCTAAACAATTTTCCGTAAAGCTCTTAAATTCCTTGTTAGTCAACACCCAGTATCCATCACCTAGCGAACAACAGTATCGACGACGTTGTTTATCAGTATTTTTACTTTATCGACTCCGTAAGGTTCACGCGGAGCGAGCTACACACGCACCAATCACTGGGCCCTATTCTATAACTCAAAACTAGCTGCCAAACATACAGCCAAGGAATAATTGTATGTAAATTGAATACGTGTGCTATTCTCGGTACTATGGGTAGGGTGAACTTCCTAATACGCCGAGAAATGAAGGAATAATCAAAATTCGATGTCTGAAAGCAAATTCACAAGCTAGCATCATTACCCTTGAATGAGAACTGTGTGATCAAAGAAAATGAAATGAAAAGAAAAGAAATCCTTGTAACAAAGAAGATAAGTAAGCAATAAACCAATGCCTCCAGGGGTTTTCCCTTTTGCCTTGAACGCCAGACTAGAAATCTCCTGCGTGGGAGAAAATCAAATTACAAAGAACAGATAGGTTACAGATAGAGGACGAATCATAATTTTAGGTGTTGATGGAATTCATGTCAGACGCTTCGGGTAAGATCTCATGCTGCTGGATCATAGGTAGAAGTCGTCGGTAGTATTCAAGCGCCTGGCGTCTCAAAACCTTCGGCTAAATTCCTAATGGGAATGGTTCTTTAGATACTAGGATTTTCTATACGAAAGTTGAATTATGCCAATATTGAACATACCTTCCTCACCTGCTTTGCAGACTTTTATCTCCCTACCCCATTCGGACTTTAAAACCTGCGAAGCTGTGATTCGCCTTGTAGGATTAGGATCGAGGATTGAATATATCACATTCCGACATCTCGCCTGAGCATGAATCAGTATTTTGGATTGGAAGAGGATTTAACTGTAGGCTCACTCGATGCAGATTTTCAATCGGTGCATAGCCGCCCTCGTCTTTCCTTCCCTCCAAGTATTTCTCAAAGAATTCATCTTCGTCTTTCTTCGCAACACGCCATAGATGTCGCCCAGTACGCATTGCCATGTATATAACACCCGTGGCCCAAACATCTACGGCCCGAGGATCAAATTCTTTATCCGTATACTCTTCCGGCGCAATATATGGTGCTGAGCCACACAGGCCACAAGTCATATGGGCTTCTTTCTCCCAGGCCATACGAAAACACTCCCCATTACCAAAGTCAGTAATTTTAAGTGCACCGGTAGTCGTGAGTAGAAGATTCTCTGGTTTGAGATCCCGATGAGCTACGCCCATCTCGTGCATGTATTCCACACCACGCATTAATTGTTTGAAATAACAATCTGCTTCTGCTACGTCGAGTTTCCCCGCCGCAAGAACCAGAGTGTATAGGTCCCCTCCAGCACAAAATTCCATTACTTCACAGTAATCTCCCTTTGCATCCTGTAGTAAGTCAAGGGTATGAATGACATTCGGATGTCGCAACGAAGATGAGATACAAAACTCAGAGGTCAGTCGTTTGTGGTACTTTCTGGGTGATTCCTGGGGTCGACGGCGAAATTCTTTCACTGCGTACAATTGCTCAGAGTGGCCGTTTTTAGGGTCCACCTTATGCGAGATACGAACAATGCCAAAAGCCCCACGGCCAATGATTTCCTGACATTTTCCATACTTTTCAACAAGCGTAGCTGTAGAATTCGGGCCTCCCTTTTTATCGGTTGCAAGCTTTTCTTTCTCATTTTTGAGTTGATCTACCCAAGTAGACATAAGGCTCAGCCGATCATGTTCGCCGCTGTGATCCTCTTTCCGTTTTCCAACAAGCAGATCCCGAAGCATATCTGATAATTTCTCTTGCCGCTTAGCACTGCGCAGGTGGTGTTCATGAGAGCCATCTGCGAATGATTGGAAACGTTTTTGAGATACGGGAAATATTCCGTTCTTAGCTTCTGTGATCGAGCTCGTGATGGCTGGAGTTTGCTTCTTTTCCGTTAATGATGGTTGCCGAGCAGGGACTTGAGGCCTTTCTCGCTCCCGACCGCTTTCGTTATCCGAGGTGGCCCCTTCAACGACGTGTCGATCGCGTGAAGCAGGTTTACTTTCGTCCTTAACTTTCCCGCCACTTTGCGAGAACATGCGTTGCAACCTAGAAGATATCGTTTTCTTTTCTCCAGCGGTGGACGGCGTTGCTGTACCTGACGCCGAGGCTGATCCGGGTAAAGAGGGCAACCCTGACACTGAGGCGATTTGCCCAGGTATAGGGTAGATAATTGGCGAGGACGCGGCTGAAGGTGTAGCGGAGGAGATGGAGGACGACTGTCGCATGTTCGTTGGCGAGGATCGACCGTCAAGAAGAGAAGGGGTTTTATTATTATTATTTGAAGTGGTATTCGAGATGGCTGTAGGAATAGTGGATTGCGCTTGCTTTGCCTGCAGCGGCGGTTCCATCATTGTTATTGGTGTAGCAGTAGTATGTGAGGGAGGAGAGTGGAAAAGTGAATGGTGGCGATTGACAAGCTTTTCTGCACTAGATGGAAAAAAACAGTGCTATGGATAGTCGGGCAAAACTTTCCGAAAGCGGGCGAGATTGAAGATGGAACTGGGACAACGGAGACAGTCACGATGGCGGAGGGAGTGCGGCGAGAGAGAGGAGGACACAGTGAATTGTAATAAAGTTTGAGAAGGAGGAGGGGAGCGTAAAAAGAGGCAATGACGGTGGGGGGAACAAGATGACGGCAGGACAGGAAGAAAAGATGATACAAGAACAGGAGGGGGAAAGAAAGAGTAAGAAAAGGAAGAGGGGGAAGTAAAAGGAGCTGGGGTTAGACAAATGGAAGAAGTTGATTCAAGAATCTAGAAATAACTGTGTATTGCTCTGGAGGGGGAAAGAAGGAGGCTGTGAAGAGGAGGGGACGCAGGCGAGGATTGGCCGGATGGCGGGGGAGGTTTTGCAGAATTTGTGAGGAGGGGAAATTGTATGAACGAACGACGCATCAGAAATAGACAAGCTACCACAACGATAACCGATCACAGCTCTATGCGTGTGTGGGTAGATGATACAATATTTAACCAATACATGTTTGGGCATAACTCAAATCTACTTACTAAGGCTCCGTTTGGATGCACCCCGGTTTATTTTTCTGATTTTTCAATAAACTGAATCCGTGGAAGGTGACAATAGACCAATCTGTTTGGTTGTCGGTTTAAGGTAGGGAAGACTTTACCTGTAATGGCCTAGCGCAAAAATATGGACAATATTTTTGATTCTTATATTCAAGTCGCTTGTGAGAAACTTCAAAATATTGGAGTTAGTATATGAGGGTGAGTGCGGGTTTCCAAACACTCAGTTTATTTTTCTTTCTACAGAAGTTGCTAATAAACCCAATAAACCCAATAAACCGGTCATTCAAACGGAGCCTAAGTTCACATCCAGTACCGCTTATTGCAATATGTGTGTAGGGCCCACAGTTCCCCCAAAGCGGGTGGGTTCAGTACGAGGGTGCTGCAATCCTAGGGCATAATTACGGTATAATTCGAAATTTCGTATTGCTACAGTATCTGTGTACATGTAGGTACATAAAGGCTGAGACTCGTGTGACTGATATATGGATTGGGGCTGGTTTTGATAATGCAGTAGAACATGTTCCGTTGTAATGATGACAGGGCTAGTCTTATCATTAACCTGTGTTATTACAAGTATGAAGCACTCGGTTCATATTCAATTGTTGGAAGTACCGTATCATAGAAGTTAATGAGGAAGGTCCATGGTTAATTCCATGTATACCCGTAACTAATGCACAGAATTTACAGGTACTTATATGTACAATTTCTATCATGAAGTCCATACTAGTGGACTACTTCCCGTAGGCTATGGGATGGTTCTATCGATTCTATTCGCTCTATTATATATCGACCACTGAAAGGTGATTGCTTTAGATAGGATAGAGAAAGTCGAAATTTTATTCAATCAATAAATATTATTTCATTGGGACGAGGATGAGAGAAGTTATAGAACCAAGAAGTTGGATAGGACGTCTTCTATTGACTACGGGAAGTCCTCGAACACCTAACCAGGTGGGCTTTGATTCATTTCGTTAGCGGGGAGGTCAGGATAGAAAGGACCAGAATATACATATTTATATATAGATATAAAAACTGGAAAATACGTACGATGTATTACACATGTAGTTACGTGTGGATTTTCTTCTCGATGTAGGAGGGGAAGCAATCGAATACCAAACTTTGGTACTCATGCCAATGAATGTTCGGCTTACAAGGGTCATAACAAACGTCCGCATCCACCTTGCTGAAGGAAGTTGGGCCAAGGCCGCCCTGTCCAGATATCCACCGTCTAACATAAATCGCTCATAAATAAGTGAACAGGCAAGTTTGCATAATTCATTCCCGCAACTGCATCATAAAAAGCTAAGGTTACAGAAAAAATATCGTCGCTCGTGATACCTTTTCGGACTCATCGGCAATAGCTTTCTCCGATAAATTTCCAGAATCCTCAGAGAATCTCCACCGTGTACATGTGCACATTCAGCGTAAAGGTATTGATTAACGCTTTTGCATATACTCCCAACATTACAAATAGGAACCCTCGTGCTAGAAAGTTTGCAAACTTCTTTGCAAAAACTATGGGTCTTTGAGCTTGTACAAATATCCTTCAAATTCTAAAAGAAAGAAATTAGATCTCCAGTAACGAGTTTCCCTCATAATGTCTGTACATTATTGAACTATACCCTAACAACGGTATTATGCTCGTATTTCAAAACCAGAGAATGATGTATCCCCCGCCCAGATCCAAAATGAAATTAATAAGTAATTGATACCATATTAATTATTCAAATATGGCACCAATTACATATAAATGAGACTCTCGGTTTATTCCACCAGTTTTGTAAGGTAAACATTCGCCGTTTGACCTTGCTCTCGATGTATGCGTGCGACATCATTTCGATATGCTTCTTCATATACATTCTCATTTGTAAGTGTAGGTGATTCGCTGACAAACTCGGTATCCTCAGGCATATGGTAATCACTTCCAGTGCCAATGTGAAGCAGTAGTGGCGGTTCATTAAAGGGGGAGGCGGCCTGAGCTTTCTCTCCGTTTTTCTTTACCAAACTCCCTCCCATATCAGAACCGATAGGATCAGTAGATTTGACGCTGACACAATCAACATCGTCTCTTTTTTTGGATTCCTCAGGTAGATATTCGGACATGTCCGTATCTTCAAGCTCGATAGCCGAATCCAGCCGTCTAGGTTTATCTGGTAAAGCCTTGGCAACGCTCTCCATCGATATGGCTTTGCTCACACCAGATACTGCTAGCTTTTGCTCAAGATGCTTCCTGTTATCCGTGTTTAAACTTCTAGATCGCTGTGGTAATTTATCGTTGCTTGGGTCTGATATAGAGTGCGTGTTATCCGACGAAGACGATAACGGTCCTTTTGAGCGTCTAAACGTTAGACGCCTAAGTTTTTTGACAGCCCTAACCTAATTATCGTATTAACATAGTTCACCCTAGAACATAGGCGTCAAAAACATACAACCGCCATAACGTTTCGGATACTTTTAGTAATGGCTGACGCCATTTCCTGTTCATTAGGTGAGGAGATGACATTTGAGGTGTTTTCCTCTGCGGATAACAGCATATCCTCTCCGCCCCTGGTAACCCACGGATGTTCCTTTGAAAGAGTTAGAGGTTTACGTTTGGAGCTGGTATATGATGGTACTTACCCGCAATTCTGACATAGTTATTCTCTGGTTAGGGTTCTTTTCAAGAAGCCGTAGTAGAAGATTCGCGAGAGTTGGATCTAAATTTTCGGGGATGAATACTCTAGAATTGGAAAAGGTTAATAGAAGACGGTTCGCGAGGTTGTTTGGAAATCCTTACTGCTCGTTCTTGATAGCTTCGTATAGTTCAATGACGCCAGAGTGATTGAATGGAAGCTGGCCGAATAACAAGCAATAAAGGGTCACCCCCATAGACCAGATATCCGCAGCCGTTCCGCTGATATCTCCATGACCGGCATAACAAAGCTCTGGGGGAAGAAAAGCAGGGCTGCCCGCTGATTTGGCCGTCATCATTGGCGACTTTTTCTCGAACATTTCGCTCACGCCAAAGTCCACAATCTTTAAAACATCATCTTTCGACAATAGTAGATTATCAGGCTTGATATCACGGTGTACAATCCCTTGAGAGTGTACTAGAGAGTAGTGAGTATATCATATCATAAAATGATGTGAGAGGATGGGACCTGACAGTATTCAATTCCCAGAAGCATGTCCCGAAACCATAACCTGCACTTCTCCTGCGGGTAGGGTTCAGCTACTTCATCCAAACCAACTTTCATAATCACACCCTTTTCACACATTTCTAAAACGATGTATAGAGAGTCGCCCTCAGGATCATCCAGGACTTCAATGAGCTGAGCAACGTTTTCGTGGTCCAGTTTTTTTAGAATTGCAATTTCCTCTCGAATTAAATAGAGAGGGTTGCCGGCCTCTTCTTGATTATGAATGTCAGAAGCCGATTGCTTGTGCGAAGGTATGGAGAGCAGTCCACCCCTTCGTTGGGCAGCATGGGGTCTTCGTAAGATATGGGATTGGGACCTCTTGCGAAGACGAGATTTTGAAAATTCTTTCATCGCCTGATCAACTACATTTAGCAAGCTGAATGAATACAACCAGGAGAGTAAATATCGGCTGAGATAATGGCGAGAGGTCTCACATATCGCTTCCCCGTCTGATCCTCTACGAGGTGGACAGCGCCGAAGGATCCACGGCCTATCTCTTGCTTAATAGTATACCTAATAATTCACGTTTTGTAAGAAATGGGCATATTAAGTTTTGCGCGTTGAGTAGGCATACTGATTTATCCGGGCACCCTGCCCCCCGTCTTCCTCGTCATCGTAAGTTAGACACGCATTCAATGTTTCGCGTATCGGTGGTCTACCGACTGAGGCTGTTCTTTGGTGGTGTCTCAGTGGGGACTGAAGTGAAGGTGTAGAAACATGTCGGACCATAGGTTGCCTAATGGGCTGTGACTGACCCTCAGAGCCATGAGCGTTATCGATAGCGGGGTTCTGAGGTGTGCCGGTGCGGGTGTCCCTCACTACACCTGGGAATGAAAAGGCAGGAGCAAAAGCAGATATTCCCATGAGGAAAGCAGTTGTACAGGACGAAGGGAATATGGAGCGAGAGCGAGAGCAAGAGCGAGTTTAGAATACCCCAGTAGTCTAGGTCTAAGCTGTGTATTATCGATAGGTATTAGATAGATAGCAGAAGCTATTGATAGTAGGTGATCCAGGCACATAATACATGCACCTATCAAGAACGATGTTTCTAGCTTACTCAGATAGGAAAGTCTCTTGGTACAACCAGTAACAGCAGCGGAGAAACCCGTTCTCGCTAACAATTCGAGTGATATATTGTGAATATTGGTTTTAGTTCTCGGCAGCGCAGTGTCACTTTGTCTTGGTGTCCGCGCTTGAAGTACCAGACGATCCATCAAAACAGTTGACGCATAGACAACCTTTGGAGGCGAAATCATAAGTGATCACTTGGATGTAGCACGAATTTCTTCTCTAGATGTTACCTTGTCTTTTAGATGCTGAAATTTCATGAGATATACGGCATGGGTTAGGTCACGGTACTGTCGTTCACGGGGTATTGGTGGATACTGGGTATTGGCGAATTGCAGGTAAAATTGGCTTGGCTGTCTCTTTTTGCTCCGTCCGCCATCACCTAACGTATCCGCCAATACCTCGTGAATGACAGTAACCTAGGTTGTGTACTCGGGTCTAGGATAAAGAACCAGAACATGCAAATGCCTAGTTTGTATGGCAGCTCAGCGCCACTCCATACAAATAATCCCTGCTTTCTCACTTGCATGTTCTGGTGCTTTTTCCCTGACGCGAGTACAATAGAATATATGTACGCATAAGTTACATATATAGTAATAGGGGTTGGGGGGCCGGGGATGGCAGTCATATATGTATTCTTGATAGCAGTAATAACAAGAAGCAGGACTTAAGAAAACTTTACAAATTGCGTAGCGCCCACTGGTTTGAGCTATCCACCTGTCTGCTAGAAAATAACTATGCATCGCATCATATTGGGTAAATGTAACCTCTCACACAATGAAGCTGTTGGCTAGACCAAATCACAGCAATAGAGTAAAAGTTCTGGGTGTGTGTATTTGCTATTCGAAAAAGAGTGTGCCAGTAATGGAACCAGTCCCAAAGGTGGAATACAAAAGCCTGAATAGATTCACAATTGTAATGGAGCCACTTCAACTGTCTGGTGTATAAGTAAACACATGTCCGCAAAAAACGGGTTTCGCCAGGACGAATTCGCACGCTCAGATGTCCAAATTTGTCTTCCGCGTCCAAAACCTCGTCTATTACCCACAAAACCTCATCTTATGCCCCACCCATTTTTGCCACTCATCCTTTGACTACAAAACGTGGTCGTTTGATAGCTCCAATTAAGAAACGCGTTGCTCAACGCAGACAGGTCGTCTTTTAACTACACCATCCTACGCTCATCTTATTGCCAAATGTCCTCGTCTTCACGAGCTTTCAAAATTGAATCTTTTGTCAGAAATTTAAGTCCATTCTGTCTAAATACACACTGCCGCCAACGCGCCCGTCAGAAAGCTTAGTATAACAATCATTCTCTTCAAATACACACTGCTAATGACCCCCGTCAGAAATCTAAGTCTAAGTATGTAACGGAGCCATTTCAACTGTCTGGTGTATGAGTACACACAGGGCCCGGTTACATGCCGAGAGTTATTGTTAGAAGCCAGTTGCACAGTGACATGCAAGTACCGGCAGTGTGGTTAGCTACCAGCTGTCAGAGTAACTACAGTCTGAGCGCTAGGAAGAGGATCTACTCATGGGAGCGATGACTGACGAGTCTGTGCCTCGCCAATGATTAGAAGGCCAGCCAAAGTGAAGCTCTGAGTGCTCGGTGATCCTCTACATCCTCTGAGCATGGGAAGTCCGCCGGTAATGGAAGGGATTATGCCTAGGAAGTCTACAATAAGCGAAAGCTCTACAGCAATGATTAAGCTTACACCTGAGCGGCAGCTCATTCATGCAGGCCCCAGTTGTGTGGCAACAAAGACTGCAGGTGTTACAAAGGCTTTGCCTAAAGGTCATTGCCTTCGGAACCGGAAGCACTCGCTGACGCTTAGAGAGAAGCGGGGTAGCGATGGTATTGCTTCCCTTCCGCTAGAAGGCAGCACCGGAACTTAGGAAGGAAGAAGGAGCAGTGAATAGAATCCTTTGGAGTATAAGTACTCAGGGTCATTCCCGCCCGACTGTCCGGATCCTCATCTCCTGTTATCGGTAGCAGAGCCCTTAAAGATTATTGAGTTCTAGCGATAGTATCTTTGAATAAATCTGCACCTGATTTCTATCTTGCACGGCCGCATCTATTCTATTGGATTCTAGCGATACATAGAAGAGGCTGCCCCCGTTACAGATAATCTTTAGTGCTCAAATCACCTTCAGATTATTCTTCCTCCTACAACATGTCCTCCCTCCCGGCTCCCCAAGTGCCTCTTCAGATTGAATAGCAACCGGCAGCCTTAGAATTCCAAGAGGGTCAGACACAGTTGATCCACAAGCCCAGGACGGCGCTACAGTCCTACATTCCCGGATGTGAGCCCACCTGGCAAGATACCAATAAAGTCACCTTACAGGACTTCTTTTCGGAGTTGCAGCGCTACCTTAAGCACAGCCTGCAACAGGAAGTCATCATGGCCGGCAATGCGCTAGCCTTGGTGCAAGAAAGACAAGAAGCTGAGGCAGTCCTGCTCAGGGATGCCTTTGGCTACATGCAACAACAAGTCTCCTCAGTCCAGGCACAACTCCAGAGTTATGCCCAGAGAGATGACTTAGGAATGGATGAGATGGAAGACATTGAGTGGACAAACCCGGCGATGCCCCCAAACTTCCTGGAAGATATTCAGAGAGCCATCAATGAAGGAAGGCTCTCCATCGCCAGAATGCCCACACCAGCACCTGTCCCCAACCCCGCATCTCCGCAGAACTCCAGGGCCTCGTCCAGAGTGGCCCTGAGAACCTTCCACCAAAGGGTAAACCCCTTTGCAGCGTTTCCGATCAGGTCCATCAGGCAGAGAACTCTTCCCTTGATGATGCCATCGGCTATTGGAGGCTCACCTCTGCCTCCTCAAAGAGCTCCAGCAAGCCCTTTGGCAGGTGGCCTAGCTAGGCCCCCCCGACAACCTATAGGAGATGATGACTACTACTCCCAGACACCGGTCAGAAGTGGTCCCTCTGGGCTCCCTCCGGCCTGGGTTCGCCAGGGGTTATCCCCAGAATCCCACAGAGGCTCACCGCCCCCGGAGTCACCTAGGAGGAACCTACAGCCAGAAGGAAACCCTGGTGGAGAAAACCAGAACCCTGAACCAGCGGGTAATGGTGGAGGAAATGGAATTGTCCCTCCGGTTGGTGGCGCTCCCGACCCAGGAGGGGACTCAGACAGTTCAGACTCGGAGCCTGAGGATGGTGACAGAAGAGGATGGCGGAGATACCTCAGGAAAAAGTTAGAGAAGCAGCAAAAGGAGCTTCTGGTCTCCATGTCCCAGTTCATGAGACCCCCGGCCCCCTCACACCCCTCCGCTGCCTCCAGGGCCCGAGAACCCAAAGCACCACCTCCGGCCAAATTCAATGGCAAAGCAGACAATGTGGAGACCTTCATCCGGCAATGTGAGAATGTCTTCTCCATTGAAAGTCAGTCCTTTACCTCTGAAGAGGTTAGGATCCGCTATGCTGGCAACCTGATGGAAGAAGATGCTCCGGTCAAGTGGTATGAAGCTTATCATAACTCCATTGACCAAGCTTCCGCCAACTGGATAGCTGGGATGCCTGTGGTGTTGGATGAGAGATGGAAGCACTGGGATTGCTTTGTGGATGCTCTCAGCGCAGCCTTTGGCGAGGCCATCTCTAGGGATGATGCTGTAGCCCAATGGAATACCCTTACCCACACAGCTAAGGAAGGAATAGACTCCTTCCTGAATATCATTATTCAGCTGATGTGGAAGACTGGCTATGAGGGTCAGTTAGTGGATGATAAGATCCTCAGTTCCCTCCTTCCGGATCTAGGCATGAGTTGGGCTCTCTTTACCTCCAAGCCAAAGTCGTTGAGGGAGCGGATAGCTGCTCTAAGAGAGTTAGGGCACACCCATGAGAGGTACCAGACAGTAGTAACTGAGAAAGCACCTGCTACGACCAAGAAAGATCCACTTGCGGAGAAGGAACGGCACCCCAAGAGGAAGAGAGAAGCTGCAAGCTCCTCAAAACCTCAGAAGGAAGCAAGTTCCAAAGATAAAGCGGTGGAACTGAAGGGTATCCCGGGGGATATTCTAGAAGAAAAAAGGAAAGCAGAAGTATGCTTGAAGGTATGACCTTCCGGTACTCCCTATTGGTAGAGTGCATAGACTGACTTGTGTAATAGTGCAGCAAGTCCAGACATAAATGGACCGATTGTTGGTCCAGGGAACCTACTGTAGTCCGAGTGGCAGCAGTGAGGGTACAAAAGCGGAAAGGAGGAAATGACAAGTCCAATCCTCAGAAGAAAGCTAAAGTGGCTACTGATGTAGCAGAAGAACCACTTGTTGTACTCCCAGAGGTTAGAGGAGATTTCGTTTTTCAGCCTGAGCAAGACTCGGACAATGAAATCATCTGGTAGAAAAGTGTGTCTGTTTAGAGTCTATGTTTACTAGTTTTTTCTTTTGGGGTCTTGTTTCTTTGTTTCTCTTGAATAAACTAATGTGTTTTTCAGCCTTTTTGATTCTTTCCAAGCACTCTGAGGATGGGTTTATGACCCGAAACAGCTGGTCTGTAAGTGCTCTGCCAAAAATACATTTGCTACAAGACACTTCCAAACTGCTACCAGACTACCACACAATATACTTGCTCTATTATTGCTTGGGAATAGAACCAAAGGATTCTTTGATCTTAGTAGTGCCCGCAGCTATCAGCAATGGAGAAAAGACAAAGAGAATCAAGCCCAGAATCCGCTCAGAAGCGAAGAAGGTTAGAAGAGAAGCTTCCATCCTTACCAGTGCATGGCAAGAGGCCAATACTGAAAGCAGGACTGTCATGGACGGTCAAGAATAAAGTTGAAGACGCCCAAGGGACATTCCTCTTTGACACAGGTTGTACAAGAGAGTTTTGTCAGGAAACATGGAGTTCCCTTAGTGCGGCGAGATCAGCCTTTGACAATGTATGATGCTCAAGGAGATGTCATGATGGGAGGAGGAGAGTATTACACTCATCCAATCTACATGAGCATGGGAGATCACAAGGAGACACTCCGATGGGAGGTGGCTACTTTGGAAGAAGGAATATCAGGGTACCTGCCAATTGCATGGGCAAGAAAGCATAACCCGGATATTAACTGGGAACTCAATACCATAAGCTGGCGAAGTAACTACTGCAAGCAGAATTGTCTCCCAGCAGCGATCAAGTTTGAACTCATCTCTTCATACCAGCTGATGGAAGAAGAAGATGTAGTATATCAACTGGCCGCTTCAGTATGGCATGATGAGGATGGAGGAGATATTGCCGAGAGGATACCTCTCCGCTATAGGGAATGGGCTGATGTGTTCAGTCAAGAGAAGATACAGGAGCTGCCTCCGCACTCCCGGAATGATTTGAAGATCAATCTCTTGCCTGACACCGCTCCCCCATTTGTCCCACTATACCCATGTTCCGCTCCAGAATTGAAGGCCCTCCGGGAGTACCTAAACAAATAGTTGTCTTTGGGAAAGATCTCTAGATCTAACAGCCCAGCAGCGGCGCTCATATTGTTCATACCTAAGAAGGATGGGACATGGCGAATTTGTGTTGACTACAGAGGTTTGAACAAGGTCACTGTCAAGGACAAGTACCTGCTGCCTATCATGAGTGAACTCAGGGATAGGCTGTTCAAAGCCAAGATCTTCACAAAGATAGACCTGAACAATGGCTTCAATTTGATCAGGATAGCAGAAGGTCATGAGTGGAAAACCGCTTTTATAACCCGCTATGGACTGTATCAGTATAATGTGATGCCATTTGGTCTATGCAACGCCCCCTCCGCCTTCCAGGCAATGATCAATGATGTGCTAAAAGAACTACTGGATGAAGGAGTGGTTGTTTACATTGATGACATCCTCATCTACTCGGAGACCGAGGAAGAGCATGAAAGGCTGGTTGAGAAGGTCCTGCAGAAGCTCAGAGAAGCAAGATTGTGTGCCTCCATCAGCAAGACATCCTTCCATGTCCGAGAAGTAGAATACCTTGGCTATCACATCTCAGAGAAGGGGGTATCTATGTCAGAGGACAAGGTGGAGGCGGTTCAGGAATGGCCAGTACCCCGAAATATTAAGGGAGTGCAAGGCTTCCTAGGATTTGCAAACTTCTATCGCCGCTTCATTGAAGGCTTCAGTAAAGTTTGCAAACCATTGACCGACCTCTTGCAAAATGACAAGAAATGGTACTGGACCGCAGCCTGTGAACAAGCATTTGAGGAACTCAAGAGGCTTTTTACAAGCACCCCAATCCTTCTCCATTTTGACCCTAGCAGAAGAACTGTGGTCGAAACTGATGCCAGTGACTTTGCCAAAGGAGCGGTGCTCTCTCAGTATGGGGAAGATGGGAAACTACACCCGGTAGCTTTCTATTCTAATAAGTTCTCCCCGGCTGAGATCAACTATGACATTCATGATAAGGAAATGGGAGCTATTGTAGCATCTTTCCGGGAATGGGAGCATATGCTCAAGAGTTGCGAGCAGGAGATCACGGTTTTCACAGACCACAAGAATTTAGAGTACTTCAACTCTACCAAGGTTCTCACTAGGCGGCAAGCTAGATGGTCTGAGGACCTAGCAGGCTACAATTTCAAAGTTGTCTACAGACCGGGAGAAAGGAATGGCAAACCGGATGTGCTATCAAGGCGTTGGGATCACCGCCCTGAAGAGGGGAGTGAAACCTTGCGGCCGGAGCCACAGATGTTTTTTAGGCCAGGTCAATTGGTTTTGGATCCTGTTAAGCTAGCGGCTGTCAGGGTGAATCAATTGCAGAACACATTCTTAGAGCGCCTATGTATGGCAGCTAAAGAGGATGGAATCTGGCAGGAACTGCACCGCTCCCTGGTTGAAAGGAAACCAAACTTGGACCAGAACTTGTCTGTCAAGGACGGCCTCATCTTCTACAAGAATCGATGGTATATTCCCAAATACAAGAAGCTCCAGATGGATATCCTGACCGATACCCATGACTCTAAAGTGGCGGGCCATTTCGGTCAGTTCAAGACATTAGAGCGGGTAAAAAACAACTTCTTTTGGCCCAACATGGATAAAGATGTTGAGGAATATGTCCGGAGCTGCGACAGCTGCCAGAGGAATAAGACCTCAAGACATAAGAAGTTCGGTATGCTCCAACCACTGGAGATACCTTATCGGCCATGGACTTCCATCTCTATGGACTTTATTGTGGGATTACCGGAATCCAATGGGTTTACAAAGATCTGGGTAATAGTGGACCGCTTCTCAAAGATGGCACATTACATCCCACTTCCTACACTCAACAAAACGGAAGATTTGGCTAAGTTGTTCTTGAAGGAAGTCTGGAGACTCCATGGGTTACCTGATGACATAGTCTCGGACAGAGATAGCAGGTTCATTTCTCATTTTTGGCAATCTCTCATGAGCCTCCTCAATGTGAAGCTGAAGATGTCCACTTCTTTCCATCCCCAAACGGACGGCCAAACAGAAAGAGTTAACCAGACCCTGGAGCATTACTTGCGGAGTTATTGTTCATATCAACAGGATGACTGGGCAGACCTCTTGCCTTTGGCAGAGTATGCATATAACTCGGCGGTTTCTGAGTCTACCAAGGTATCGGCTTTCTATGCCAACTATGGATATGAACCCAGAACCAACTGGCCGGCCCCAAAGGAAGGTGTTGAATGGAATAATCCAGCAAGCGAGGTCATGGTATCTCAATGGGAATCTATCTGGCAGGGTATGAATACAAGCTTGGGAAAGGCTAAATTAAGGATGACCCGCTGGTATGATGCACATGCCCTGGCATCCCCTGAAATCAAACCTGGAGATGAGGTTATGTAAGACCGGCACAATGTGCAAACAAAGCGGCCATTGGGAAAATTAGATCAGAAGAAGATGGGACCCTTCAAGGTCTTGGAAGTTATTGGTACCCGTGCGTACAAGCTCCCCCTTCCCCCGCAAATGGGAATCCACCCGGTCCTCCATGTCTCTCTCCTGGAACCCTATAGAGCGCGATTAGACCCTGAGAGAAGAGTTCCTCCTGTAACAGAGCCACAATAGGGCTATTACAAAAGTACCTGTTCTACCAGTCAAGCCATACGACCCTAGTGTAATCACCGCTTGTTCTTCATCGATGGGTGAAGACAAGGGCAGATGACCCGTACCTCTATTGGTATGCAGGGTAGGGATGCTGGCGAGCAAGAAGGCTTATAAGTCAAGCTAGGTGACTGGACCAAAACTAGAGCAGAAGGACGAGCATGCCAAATAAAAGAAGGGTAACCCCAAACATAAGTTACTCTACCTTGGAAGTCAACCTTTGAGGCGCAATAACTTAGCAACCGATGCTCAGAAAATATGCTTTACCACGTCAGAAAGGATCCTGACGATGCTCCGGTCCATTTGGAGTGGTTGAATGAACGGATTGCGGAGTTGAGGAAACACTGCAAAATAAACACGTTTTAGACCCCAAAAATAACCCCCGGAGCGTCGAACCGCCGGAACCCTCCTGTTTCAGTCCGGTGCACCTTTGGGGGAGAGTATGAGTACAACCCAAGCTACTAAAGGCAAACCTCGCTTTACAAAAACACCAAATCTATTCTAAAAAAACAAATTGAATAAGCAATTGCTATCTGGTCGGTTGTCTCTGCTGGTTCTTAGGATCCCAACCAGCTCTTGGCAGAGATTGCGTGATTTGACTCGGGCGGAAGTTCGTCCGAGGTGTGGCAGCAACTCCTCTCGCCCCTCATAGAAAAAAGTCGCGGTGTCCCCGGACTAGGGAGGAACGGACGGCCTAGAGAGGAAAAGCGGGAAAAAAGGGGCGGAACTTCGATAAAAAGTACTCGGTTGCCCCCCAGTTTGAACTCGGGGAGTCATGGAATCTTTACTAGCGAGGAGACCCCCTAAAGTTATTAAGTTTCTGGACTACAAATATGATCAAACAAAAATAAACTCCATCTTTGGATCGAACGAGCCCAATGAGAATCCATCGTTCCCCGTTTACCATTTTTATTTTGATCGAAGTCACGGTCGTGCCCCCATCCTAGCACCACAGTTACAGTATAACTTTAAGCTCCTCGCTTAAAGAACACCACGAAAGGGAAAAATCTACCTGAACATCGGGGACCACTCTCAACGCTGAAATAACCAAGCAGTTAGCTTTCTTTTATTAAGCTCGGACCGGCATGGGAGAGGCTAACACGTTACTATGGTCTCCACTGTATCCGTCAAAGGGTTATAGCGCCCATATTGGCTTAAAGGGTTATAGCGCCCACATTCGCTCAGAGGGATATAGCGCCGAGCTTCGCTCGAAAGGAGACCACATCTAGGATCGCTCCTAGAAAATCCTGATAGCTCCATTGATCAGAGGACCCCATTTCCCATCTGGGCCCCAGTCCCAACCAAACTCAATGTCCACGATGACGACAGGCAGGGTCCGGAAGAGGAGGATAACTGGCTTTCTTCTGGCGCCACCATGCCTCGTAATGCGCTTCGAGTGCCAGTTTCTGTCTCTCATTCCGCTCCTCTTGTACCACTCTCTGCCGCATCCACTCCGCTCCCCTCCCATCTCGCTCAATCTCCTCCCGCATCCACCGCACCTGTTCCTGTTTCTCCCTCATTGCCGCACGGACACGAGCCTGACCAACACTTCTGTCCCCTGGTTGGAAGAAGGGATAAGGACGACGGTAATCCTCCCGAGTCAGAAAAGGTACCTGGTTGAAATGGCCATCGAAGGTCGAAGTCTCCAAACCCCTAGGAAAAGAATGCCTGTGGAAACATTAGCGGGAGTAAGAAGAGCTTACACGAATCACTGGATTGTGTCTACCTCATAGTACTCCGAGATCGGACGTCTTCACGAGCAACCCCCCGAGTGTAGACAGAGTTACCACCATCCAACTCTAGGAGATCGGTAATGACCGGACAAATTGAGGATCTAAGCCTTGTCTCCCGCCGAGATCGACTAGCATTAGATAAAAATGCTTGTACGATAGACGAATTGACCGCGATGAAAAAGGAGAGCAATAGAATAAAGAAAAACATTATTGCTGAAAGGAGGTGATAAATTTGGTGTTGGGTGTGGAAAGATCTAACTCCCTGGAGTGTAGAATGAATAGAGGGAAAGGAATTCTTACCCTCCCTGATTCGACGGATACCCCGCTTTTATAAGCGAACTCCTACTCCATATCCGAGAATCAGCGTGGTTAGCCGAAGCAGGAGTTCGGTCCGGTTTTAACCGAACCCGACATTAACCGTCGGAAGAGTCAAGGACACCGAGTTTACCTGGTCTGAGGAAGGCGTCAACCTGTAACGGGGGCAGCCTATCTATGTATCGCTAGAATCCAATAGAATAGATGCGGCCGTGCAAGAGAGAAATCAGGTGCAGATTTATTCAAAGATACTATCGCTAGAACTCAATAATCTTTAAGGGCTCTGCTACCGATAATGGTCCACTCGATGATGAGGATCAGGTCAGTTGGGCGGGAATGATCCTGAGTACTTATACTCCAAAGGATTCTATTCTCTGCTCCTACTTCCTTACTAAGTTCCGGTGCTGCCTCCTAGTGGAAGGGAAGCAATACCATCGCTACCCCGCTTCTCTCTAAGCGTCAGCGAGTGCTTCCGATTCCGAAGGCAACCACCCTTAGTCAAAGCCTTTGTAACACCTGCAGCCTTTGTTGCCACACAACTAGGGGCCTGCATGAATGAGGTGCCGCTCAGGTGTAAGCTTAATCATTGCTGTAGAGCTTCCGCTTATTGTAGACTTCCCAGGTATAGTCTCTTCCACTGCTGGCGGACTTCCAATGCTCAGAGGATGTGGAGGATCGCTGAGCACTCAGAGCTTCACTCTGGCTAGCCTTTTAATCATTGGCGAGGCACAGACTCGTCAGTCATTGCTCCCATGAGTAGATCCTCTTCCTAGCGCTCAGAATGTAGTTACTCTGACAGTGGTAGCTA